>NC_137126.1:4802162-5199662 GCF_949319135.1 Squalius cephalus | reverse complement strand
CATGATAAACCCCGTAGTAGATCTATACAGGTGGAGCTGGGGAGGGTGGAGGGTTTCTGAGGCCCCGTTTACACGTACATGGTTATTTTGAAAAACGGAGACATTACCCTTCGGTTGTGCCCCTCGTTTACACGCAAACGGAGAATTCGCCTCTAAAAACGATTCTTTCTAAAAACTCCGGCCAGAGTGGAGATTTTGGAAAACTCTCTTTGCACGTTTGCATGTAAACTGAGAAAAACAGAGTTTTAGGCAGTGGACGTCACAGTATGCGACAGAACTTGCACTATAAGTTCAAAGGTGCGACCTATATTTTCTGGATTCTGATTGGCTAACATGGGCTTGAGCTTCTCGTTACACTGCCACCTAGAGGTTTGGCATGCTCTTGACGGCATATACACGGGTTTGTGTAAACGAACACTTTTCTGAAAACGGAGAGGGTGAAATGTCCGTGTAAACGTAGCCTGAAGCAAGCAACAATGCCAAGTATCTGAATGTTGAGCAGCGAGCCTCAGCAACCAATCAGCTGCACTATAGATAACATGTGATCGCTTGCTAATTGAGTTGAGGATCAGCCTGTGCCATCGCCATTTCATGACAGAACTTTGTATTTCTGTTAAAGTAATTGCAAGCTACAGTTAAAATGACCTTATGCCATTTGAAATGCAGATGTAGGTGTAGAAATGTGACAAACAAGTAAAATAATTAGGGCTGTCAAATGATTAATCGCGATTAATCGCATCCAAAATAAAAGTTTGTGTTTACATAATATATGTGTGTGTATGGAGTATAATTATTTTCTATATATAAATACACACACATGCATATATATTTAAGAAAAATGTGTTATTTATATATAAAATATTTATATATAATATAAATTATATATAATATAAATATATATACACAGTATATACATGCAAATATTTCTTAAATATATACATGCATGTGTGTGTATTTATATATAGAAAATAATTATACACTGTACACACACATATATTGTGTAAAAACAAACTTTTATTTTGGATGCGATTAATCGCGATTAATCATTTGACAGCCCTAAAAATAATAAATCAGCAATATACTATTGATGGGGTTTAATTATATGCCATCACCAGAGGCAAACAGAGAATGTAGCTATACAAGTAGTACAAGAAATTACTTGTGTTTCGTTTCTTTTTTAAAGTTGTATTTATTTATTTATTTATTTTAATGTGCCATGGTAGTAGCATGGTATTTTTGAAGTACTGTACCATGTAAAAATCAACATCATATATGACAATAATTCCATGGCATCACTAACATCCCTGTACCATCACCAGTACGTTTTGCGAACGGAATTGGAGTTGACAAAGCGCTCTCAACTCCGAAACGCTGATAGATATTAAAGTTGAGGACTGACTTAATTACTGTATCGTCCAGCATTAATGACGCGCCGCTCCACTGAATAACACATGAGTCGCGTCGACGCTGACACTACGAGAGTTTATTATAGCGGACCATTAATCTCCCAACCCATGCCCTAAATAAACTATGTAAACATGTAAGAGTAGTTATATGATAATAACGAAGCACTTCACAAAGTTTTGAGTATGTATTTCAAAACATGTTCGCTTACCAAAAGTGTCTTGAATGCAGACGCAGGTCAGATGAAACGGAGGTCTGGTCACTCTTCCATCACGGCATCGCATTAGGGCGGGATTATCATGTTGATTGACAGTTCTCTGCACCAATCGCATTTCACGATCGGGAAGCTTCTTTTGAGATTACAACTGAGAGGACCAATCAAGCAGTCGCGTGTGGATAAAGAGATGCGCCGGGCTGTAACGGGACAGTTTCAGGATAGGAATTAAGGTGAGCTATAAAAACGTAAGCGTAATTCTTTCTTTTGATTTAGTTCAAAACTGTATTTTTTTTTTTTTTGTGCGTGTGTGAATTATATCCTCCACACTCGCAGATGCCATTGAAGAACCAAAAGTCTAGAGAAAAACTGTTTAAGAAAAAAATAATAAACAATAAATAAAATAAATAAATAAATAATGATAATAATTAGATTAAAATAAATTATTAAAGCAATAAATTAGATCTAAATAAAGAAATAAGTAATGTGATTAAAATAAATTAAATGATAAATAAAAAATGTGATTAGTTATTAATCTATAAAATTGATTAAATTAGATTAAAAAATATTAATATAAATAAGTAAAAATTTGTTTAATATTAGATTCATATTAAATAAATATATAACAAATAATACACAGAACAAAATATATAATAATGTAACTGAAACTAATTTAAGTTTTATAACATACATTTTTAATGTGTATAAATTGGGTGTTTATAAAAGTTTATAAATATTAGGATGGGGGGCCCTCACACAGGGATGATTGGGGGTCCGTGGCATCTAAAAGGCCGCAAACCCCTGCCCTAAAGAACCTTTCAGTAGTGATGTAGTACTCAGGTCTCGAGACTGATTTCTGCTTTCTCGGACTCGTCTCGGACTTGTTCCTTCAAAGACTCGGTCTCGACCCTTCAAAGACTCGGTCTTGACTCGGACTCGGCATAGGCGGTCTCGTCCCCATCACTAAATTCTAGTGTATTGTCAAAATGTTTAAAATTGGGAAATATTGGAAAATGTTATAAAGTAGCTAAGCCTACTAATTTAGACATACCAATACCAATTTTAATTTGCTCTGCATGTCCTAACTATGATTAAACTATGTCCCCTTAAAAAAGTCAGGGTGTCATGTTGATGACAGAGCAGCACTGCTGAAGCAGTTTAGAAAAATAGACAGAAGATGATGCATGTGGTAGGGATTTTCTTTAATGATAGTAAAAGCATAGTCCATATTAAGACGTTAAGACTGCTCCTCTAAACAATTCCCAATCTAGCTTAGTATGTAGGCCTAACTGTTGATTATTAACTGGGGTGATATTAAATCATGAATATGAAAACTGACATGTTTTTATGGTCTTGGTCTCGACTCCTAAAGACTCGGTCTCGACTCGGACTTGCTTCCTCAAAGACTCGGTCTTGACTCGGACTCGACTGTATTTGAAAACCAACGGACTCGGTCTTCAAAGACTCGGTCTTGACTCGGACTCGGCATAGGCGGTCTCGTCCCCATCACTACCTTTCAGTGAACACTTCTTAAAATAACCATTTTTTTCTTAGAGAGAAGAGCATGTTTCCACTATAAAGAACCTTTTGTGCATTGAAAAGGTTCCATAGATGTTAAAGGTTCTTTATAGAACCATTAAGTTCACCCAAATATTACATTTCTGTCTTACTCACCCTTACAAAGCTGTAAGACTTTCGTTCATCTTCGGAACACAAATTAAGATCTTTTTGATGAAATCTGAGATATTTCTGTCCCTCCATTGACAGCTACGCAACTACCACTTTCAAGGCCCAGAAAGGTAAAGACATCATTAAAGTAATCCATGTGACTCCGGTGGTTTAAAACCTCAATTTTAATAAAGCGATGCGAGTGCTTTGTTTGCGCAAAAAACCCAAACATAACTTAGCCTACCACTTTATTTACAAAATATGAATCTCCAACATGTGTCCACAAGAGCACCATAAGTTGTTGCATGAACGCGTCAATTATATAAACTTTTGTAAACCCTAATCACAAAGAAAGCATTCAAACTGCATTATTTAACATATGTAACATCTGCAAAATGTCCAATGTGTAAACAATATGATTTAGCCTACACACTAAATTCAGCATAAAGTCCGGCACAACCTGCATATTTTTAAATGCTCGAGACAACCGTGAACATCTGAACCACACAGCGATTGGCTGTCGGCCGCGTTTTTCGCTTGATATTTGCATAAAGTCGCATATATTTGCATAAAAAGTTGGCGCGCTCAACTTTTTCTCTGGTCTGCGTGCGTAGTAGTCAATCCCACAATGCACCGCGCGAGCGTGAAGCTCATCTTCCATAGGAATGAACGGTAAACGCTCTTTTCGTGCCAGTGGACACGACCGTTACGGGTTTGGAACGACACAACGGAGAGTAATTAATGACAAAAACTTTCCATTTTTGGGTGAATTATCCGTTTAAATGCCAATAAAGAACCTTTATTTTTAAGAGTGCAAACTCAAATCCCAATATCGTCACATTTTTGTAATAGCTCTTGAGTAAACAAGTTACCAGACTGTGCTGCAGGTTGTCTCATTAGTTTTGAGTGCTGTGATTGTATGCAGGATTAATCATAATGTCTTTAGGCCAAAACAGGCTAATTATCTTTCACATTCACATTCACATTTCACAATAGGCTAACCGTTCTCTTTTTAGTGTTGGACATCTTCCCACAAAAGGTCATTGTGGGTTGCATAAATGTATGTACTAGGGAATTGGCTAACTCTGTAAATGTTTAAATAGCTTATTTGTAGCCATGGCTTTAATGTATGTGTTTTTAAGACTAAAATAATCCTACCCTGAAAAATATTGCATGGGCAAACAACTATTCAGCTCTTGACTTGACATTATTAGTGTAATTGTCTTAGAGCTGCTCTATAATCACTATGATTGCTGTTGTCATTTATTTTGCCCATTGTATTATTTATGTAGGTCCTTTGATTCGCTCATTATTGTTTTACATGCTGATCCATCATCTGCTATCTGCATATTAGCCTGCGGTAAACACACAGAAGTCCAGATCAATACGTCAATGTCATTCAAATGTAGGGCAAAACTAAATGTTAACATGTTAACAACAGGCTGTTGACCTTTCATAAGGAAATATCTGTTAATATTCATATACAAATATATACTATATAAATAATGCTGCCACAAGCATCAATATTTATGATGAAACCAGACCAGTGTATTGACGTTAATAAAAGGTGCTCTTCCTTTTTAACAATGTTCTGCTAATTTGCACCCAATTCTAATTTTAGCCAATTGATACCTGGTGCATATCTGTTTTAAATATGGTGTAAGTAACACAATTACATGTTATATTGTGATTTAAATGTAAAATTGAAATTTTATACAGTGGCCCGAAAAAGTATATGGGGGCTTGAATATGAATATCTTTGCATTAGGTCTTTATAATAACAAAATATCAGTGGCATTTATTTTTTTATATAGCAAGACACTTTTCAAGCAAATTTAAACGCTTTCTGGTTATTACATTTTGTGAAAAAAAGAACTGTGATGAACTGCGGTTACTCTCAAAGGACTTCTGTGTGAACTTGAGAAGTGACTTCATATCCACTAAAAATCACTGACTAAAAGTCATCGCAAAAATGTCAAATAAGCTGTTGGTGTAGCTTGATAAAGGCTTTATTTGGGGCAGCGGGGACAGCTGGAGAAGGACAAGGAACGAGTTGGCTTGACTCCAGGCACAAACCACTTTTAAATGAAGTATTGACCATTAAAACACTGATGGAGCCATATTGACATGGAGTGAAAGTAGTGACCTTTATATGCAGTGTATTCATGAATTATTAGTTTGTAAACAATTGAAAACCTTTTTGTCAGATAAACCTTACTCAGTATAAGTATAAAGTATATAATATGATACATAAGTATACATCAGTGTAAAATTATTACAAATAATATAATACTTTTTTGTAAGGTTTGAATGTGATGCTTTTATATATATATATATATATATATATATATATATATTAGGGCTGTCAAACGATTAATCGCGATTAATCGCATCCAAAATAAAAGTTTGTGTTTACATAATATATGTGTGTGTATGGAGTATAATTATTTTCTATATATAAATACACACACATGCATATATATTTAAGAAAAATGTGTTATTTATATATAAAATATTTATATATAATATAAATATATATACACAGTATATACATGCAAATATTTCTTAAATATATACATGCATGTGTGTGTATTTATATATAGAAAATAATTATACACCGTACACACACATGTAAAAACAAACTTTTATTTTGGATGCGATTAATCACGATTAATCGTTTGACAGCCCTAATATATATGTATATATATATATAGGCCTATGCTCTTTTCTGCAATCCTAAACTGCTCTATGGGTTGACTTTTGCGAACTTTCTTGTATTTCAACAGGCAAAAGGCAAAAAAACAAAACAAAACCAGAAATCATTTACATTAAATAATCTATTTGCTTTTGCCACAGGAAATAATTTAACAGTAAATATCAAAAAAGATGTTGTACAATTTATTTACAATTCTTTTTATCACTCCATAAATCAGAAGGAAAAAAAGTCAACAGCCTTAAAAAATAAGATCCCATGTTTTAGGAATAAAATGTGAATTACCCCTCAGTAAAAACTCTCAGAATACAGAAAAATCTGAAGTGTGTGCTTGTGAAGTGGAGGAGAAAAAACTCATTTTGAGAATCAAATATTTATGTATTGTAACTGAAATCTACAGACAGAATTAGATAAAGTGTAAAAAATTAAAACACTTAAATGTGTATTGAAGAAAATTAGCTCATCATCTTAAAATTGACCAGTGCATGAAAAAAAACCAATGGTTCTATATAGCCTAGTATGAGTGTGTAGTATGAATGCAATCCAGATGTACTACATTCACCATACTGGTATTATCATGTGACCTCCCAGCGTCAGTTGTCACCTCACTTGCCATTCATAAATCCTCTCCCGTGGCATCATGGGATAGTAAAGTGTCCATCATATGCACACTTCAGAATCGCACCTGTAGGTCATCTGGGTACTTTTCCCCTTCTCTTTTATGAGGACTGTGAATTCAGTCATACTTCTTTTGTCACATACTGTTTTCGCATACTATATAGTAGGGAAGCGTGCGATTTCGGATGCAGCCGTGGTTTATTGATGTCGCAATAATTGTGTCATCGGGTTCTGCGCTCCTATTGGTTTCCCGATTTGATGGTTGTTGTAGGTCATATTTGATCACAGTGATCATTAATCGTCAAACTAACGATCAAAGACTTCAGATTATGGCCCAGGATCAGAGGAATCTTTTAGGATTCACAAAATTTAATCATAGACAGCCAAAATCGTACAGTGTGAACATGGCGAATAGTTTGCGTTTTTTCGCTTGATATTTGCATAAAGTCGCATATATTACTCAACTGTTTTAAACTATACAGAATCAAGACTTTTAATGGCATGAAATGGCATTTGTTGAACCTTTCAATGATGTTCATAATATGAGATTTGACTCAGGAAATAGTAAAATTGTTTTTATGGCACAAAATTAAGCAATGTTACAGTCCTAAATAAATCTTCTGTAAAGTCAATTAGAATGCAGCACTACACAGACACGATCCAAAATGATATATGGAGTAGAAATAATAATAAAAGCTACAGCTCCGGCATATTACAGGTGCAAACCTTATGATTCTTCATAGTGTTATTTGCTTTATATTTTAAAAAGGAGACACAAATATATCTGAATGCTTGTGATGTCAAAGAACTGAAACTAACATCACAATGATAAAACTCGGGAAAGAAAAACAGACATGTGACTTGATTAGTGATTTAGAGGAAGAGATGGATGGCGTTACATTTACAAATGAAAGTTTGAAGTAGGCACATGTTTATTTAGTATAGACAACACAGCTTCTTATTCATTTGAGATGAAAGATGTAATCTAAGAGGAAAAGGTAATAAACATTGCCATTATGTCTATACACTGTCAGCCATGATCAAAGTCAATTTAAATCTGAAACAGAAGCTAGCATTTAAATGGTAAATGTCTATATTAAACAGAGAAGAGTCCATTTAACTTGCATCAATAACAATAATAAAACTCTTTCAACTACAATCTTTCTATATGAGAGAGAATAATGCCTTTACATTATGGAGAGAGAGAGAGAGAGAGAGAGAGAGAGAGGGAGAGAGAGAGGGAGAGAGAGAGAGAGGGGGAGAGAGAGAGAGGGGGAGAGAGAGCGAGAGAGAGAGAGAGAGAGAGAGAGAGAGAGAGAGGGAGAGAGAGCCTCAGAAAGTCAGTTTATGTATTGAAAATAACAAAAAAATAACTGATTATAAAGGATGTTGTTGTTGTAATAACACACCAAACAAATTCTAAATCATCACAGTCTAAAAAGTGAATCCTGTGAGAATGGTATGATTTAATCTCTTTGATCAATGCAGGTGTTTACTAAAAATAACATAAAAGGATTTACTTATCAAAGACGCTAATTCAGAAGTCTGCAATCATTTCTGTGCGACCTCTGTAGGTTTAAATAAATTATTAGTATTCATTTACAAACTGGCAACCTGTCCGTATTGCACATAAATGGTGACCAGAATCACCAACTTACAGGAATAGTTTATTTACTCACCCTCAAGTTTGAGGTTTTTTCTTCAGCGAAACGGAGAAATTTAACAGAATGAGGAGGATGCTCTTTTTCATAAGCTGACAAAGCTATCTAAAGACAATAAATCGCAAATAAAAACCATAATAATAATAATGTGCTATATTCTATATCTTGTGAAGCCATGCGACAGACTTGTATGTGGAACACAGCAGAATTTAAAAGCATAGTTCACCCAAAAATGTTAATTCTGTCATTAATATACTCACCCTCGCATCGTTCCAAACCCGAAAGACTTTCGTTCATCTTTGAAACACAAATGAAAGATTTCTGTCCCTCCACTTAAAGTCTGTAACACCAAAACTGACGATTGTAAAAGCAATCCATATGAATATAAAGAGGTTTAATCCAAGATCGTTATATATGATGAACATTTTTTTGAATATGTCATTTAGACATATTTTGTTTTTGTTTCCCATATTTGACGTGCTCTATGTATGTGCATCAATCAACATTTATATCTGAATAAAAGCCTAAATTTAATCTGTTCATCATATGAAGTGATCTCTACAGAAGACTTGGATTAAACCACTCAATTCATATGGATTATGTTCACAATATCTTTTTGCTGCAATGCATGAAAGTTTTGGTTCAATAGAAGGGAGGATGAGAGAATATTAAAAAGATCTTAATTTGTGTTAAGTCTTATGGGTTTGGAACGACATGAGGGCGAGTAATTGATGACAGAGTTTTCATTTTTGGATGAACTAGTCCTTAAATCATCAATGACTGATAATCTGCCCCCGCACCACAGCTGTAACATCTGAAATCTTAGACTTACGCATATTCAGGCTTCAAACATGCCTAGGTTTGACAGGTTTTTGTTTTGTTCGGTCTTGTAGAAGTGTTTTGCATGTTTCCCTAATCAGCTCATTAGTAGAGACTCCAAAACCTGAAATAGGTGCCGATAAAATAAAAAGGGTGCAGTGCAAAAAAACCCCTTGTGTTCCACGGAAGGAAGAAACTCATATGTGTTTGGAATGACATGAAGGTGAGTAAATGATGCGTTTCAATTCATCTAAGGATGGACTATTTTGTTAAGAAACGGTTTCATTAACCTCGAATAGTTTTTACATGACCTTTAACTGTGATTTGGACATTTTAGGAGAACAAATGATTTTGTGAACCACACCAATCTGTATTTTTTTGTCACTGTACAATGTTGCACATATGCCGTTTAGTGTTGGATGCACTAGCTATAACTAAAAGTGGGATGGACCGTGTAATCTCAGTGAGACTGGACTGCGGCGAAATGCATCTCAAAATACGGGGTGTAAAAATCCACCTCTGTGATATACATCAGAGAAACCAGATCCCTATAACAACCAAAGTGACCGAGATAAAGGGGTCGTTTTTAATCAGACTCGAAGAGCGCCGCGTCCAATGAGCTCTGTGGTGTCGTTATCCGAGGGGTGACCCTCCTCATCATCAGTACCTTCATCCGAGTCCTCTACGGGTGTGCAGTACTCGTCGTGCTGCGGTGTGTGTGGCAAGCACTGAGCGGAGGTCGTGACCGTAGCCGCGGCTTCGGCGGACGTCACCGTGGAGGAGTAGTTGGGAGGCGGGCTGGAGGAGGCAGGCGACGCGGGGTTGGATGAGCGGAGGAGAGGGGTGCGTTCAGAATCAGCCTCACTGAGCGCTCCTTCCTCTTCCCCGTCAGCCTCGCGCGGCCCGGCCTCTTCCTCCGAATCTGAAGACTCCGAGTATTCTGGGTTGGGACGGGTCACGCGCTGCTTGCACACTGGGCAGGTTTTCTTGGTCAGGGTGAGCCAGGGGTCCACACACTTGCAGTGGTAAGCTGAATGATGGAAGCAAAAATATTCATGTTATGGTATTCTGAACAGGGACAAAAATGAACTCTAGAAAAAAATATGCATGTCATTTCGCTGTTTTCTGCATATGTGTGGAAAAAAATGAATATCATTTCCTCCCTTGCTGTACCAAATTCAAGCCAGACGCACAGCCACTCGGGGTGGGCAACATGACCAAAATCTTATATCCCGATAAGAGTAATTTTATTTCACGATAATATGTATATGTAAATGTGTGTATATATACATATACATATGCACATACACATACACATACATATACATATACATATACACACATATATATATATATATATATATATGATATATATATATTAGGGCTGTCAAACGATTAATCGCGATTAATCGCATCCAAAATAAAAGTTTGTGTTTACATAATTTATCTCTGTGTACGGACTATAATTATTTTCTATATATAAATACACACACATGCATATATATATTTAAGAAAATGTGTTATTTATATATAAAATATTTATATATAATATAAATTATATATAATATAAATATATATACACAGTATATACATGCAAATATTTCTTAAATATATACATGCATGTGTGTGTATTTATATATAGAAAATAATTATACACCGTACACACACATATATTATGTAAACACAAACTTTTATTTTGGATGCGATTAATTGCGATTAATCGTTTAACAGCCCTAATATAAATATATATATATATATATATACACATTTTTTTAAAGTAAATTTCACATATGGAATTAAGTAAACTCTACTTAACTAAATTAAGTGAAAGTAACAAAGAAAATAAGAAATTTTAACTTGGCTAGTAAAAGGTTAAGCAATATCTATTTAGTTGAAGTTTCCTTTGCAATACATTTCACTCAAACAATATAACATTGAATTAAACCACACGTTTAAAGTATATGCTAAGTAATAAATACAATAGATAATGTGTGAGACACCATGTCTACATATCAGAAGTTACGCGTAATGTGAACGCAGAGACCTCAGTACTTGGTAGACAATGCGCAATGACGGGAACATTTGATGGACCGTTTTTGTGTTTGAATGTGTCATTTTGAGGAGAAAACTAACTCCAAATGTCACAAAATGGCAAGTTACTAATCCTAACAACAAAAGCAATGATAAAACAGTGTAAATACAGCTGGAAAACAGTGAAAAATCAACCTCATTAATTATTCAAGGCCCAGTGCATGATGGGAACACCAGTATCAGAAAAGTTGAGTAATTTTACTTTACTTCTTTACTTTTACACGTTTGAACTGAGTACTAATATAGAATTTACTTAGTTAAATTACATTGTTTTTTTCTGTAGTATTTACTTCACCGCAAAATAATTTTTATCCGTGATACAAACTGAACATACTTTAGATATGCTTATTAGAGAGAAAGGATAAAGACAACACACTAAAACACACACACATTGCTCACACAGATGATGGAGCAGCTCACTTACCATGTGAACACGGCAGCACTCTCAGCTTATCTCCCTCTTCATATTCATCTAGGCAAATCGCGCACACATCATACTCGTCACCTGAGAAAAATATGGCATTATTGAAGTGTTAGATGTTCCAGTAGAACAATCACGCTCGCTATCAGAACCCATCAGTGATCGGTGAGTTTTCTTTGTTCGAGTGTGTGGTGCAAACTCCTACATATGAGATTTTCAGTGCATCTTTAGAGCAGCCAAACATGATTTTATGGGGGAGGAAATAGCTGAACTTTGATAATTCGTGACATTTCTTTAGCTATTTTATGGAATTTTTCTTAGACTCCAACTCATGTTTGGTTTGCAAACCTGACCATATTTTGAACTTGACCGTCAGTAAAAATTGTGCATTACAGTATAAGTGTTTTTGTTGGTAGAGGCAAAACCATTTCATAAAAAGCATCCAACAGATGTGATCCATAGAGCTTATATCGCATTGAACCCATACTAATAAAGGGGTGGTATAATGCCCTTTTCACAAGATGTAAAATAAGTCTCTTATGTCCCCAGAGTGTGTGTGTGAAGTTTTACCTCACAGATATTTTTATATAGCATGTTAAAATTGTCACTTTTTGAGGGTGAGCAAAAACACCTCGTTTTGTGTCTGTCCCTTTAAATGCAAATGAGCTGCTGCTCCCAGTACAGGGGGCGGAGCTTCAACAGCTTGTATGAATGATTAGTTGAAGAATTTCTGTAGCTTATGTGTAGTTATCTTCTAGTCATTGATTAGCATATTCTGTCTTGATAATCTATAAATCGCGTTCAGGGGGTGGGGTTTATGTAAATTCTAGGGTTGGTGATGTCACTAACCCGGAAGGAATGTTGTGTAGTCTCTACCAGCCGTTTGTTGTAGTCCTTAAAAAGTCATTTCTTTAAAAGCAAATATCTCCCTTTGCTTTGAACTTTGAGCGTCGTAACTTTGCAGATGTTGTTTATGCTCAAACAGCAACATTACACACTAACTAAAGTTAGAAAAGTTAAATCATAATCAACCACCCCTTTAACAAACTCTCTTTTGCTCACCTTTAGCAAACTTGTGAGTGGGGATTTTCTTCAGCTGTTCTTTGGATAGTCTGTTTTTCCGAAGTCTCTTCCTATGCTGAACGCACCGCACAATCTGGACCAGTTAGAAGGAAAAACATATATTATCACCCACCAATGAACGTATCATCGGCTCTTTTACAAATCCTACATAGCTGACTACCTAGACAACATTTTTTGCCATCATAAAGGCACTCCGGATGTGAAACTATTCCAAACAGTAGAAAGAAAAACTATGCTCTACACTTTTTTTCATACTTTTGAATACTTATTAAAAACTAAAAGCTGCAATCCCCCTTCACTGTAATTGAAAACATCTAGTCCACTAGCAAATCTCCTTTTGTGTTCAATTAGAATAAATAAATAAATGTGGGTTAGACGAGTTGACAATGTTCATTCTATGTGACTTTCCTAATATAAAAATACAAGTGTAAGAATATACACAGCACATCATATCATCATTAGAATAGTAATTACAGACACCTGTAATTCCATGCATGATTCTTGTACACATTTAGTGGTTTATACAGAAGTCACTGACCAGTATGACGACCATGACAATGATGATCATGCCGACGACTCCAGTGAAGGGGATGAGATAGTAGGACAGAGGAAAGGAGAACTCAGGCTTCAGAATCACAAAGGCCCTGCAGCAAAGTGGGTCAGCAACAAAAGTTACACACACACACTAACATTCATGAACAACCTATGCCCCTGAGGCGGGCAAGCTGAATAAAGTCATTCAAAATGTGTGTGTATACCACTTGGAAGTCTGGACATTATTGTGATGCTCATTATTGTTTTTTTTCTTCTTCTTAATAAGTGGATGACTTGGAGATTATAGTTAAAGGAAAGCAAACTACAAGCCCTTTTCACTGGAACTTCTCTTATACTGTAAACTACCCAAAGACTTTTTTTATTTATTTATTTGTTGACGGTCGCTATATAATTACCACACAGGGCTGAACAGTGCAGGCATTTCACTCGCATTTGCAACTAAAAATAGATGTGTGCGAACTATAAAATGTATTTAGGAGTACATAAAAAGCAGATTCCTGTGGGTCTTTAAAAATGCAGTTTTAAGTATCTTAAATGGTGTAACAAAAGTCTTACTTCTCATTTGAAGAGTTCATTTTGGGGCTGGAAAACAGGAATTGTAAAACAGTTTAATGTGATTATTAATTATTTCAAAAGGCGATGATTACATAAAAAAAAAGTGAGATCTGCACTTTCAAAGTAAAAATGTTGCAGGTTTGTGGTTTTAGAGCAGTTTGCAATCAATGAATACTGTGCATGTAAGCCAAGCGATTGCTTATGATCTACTTTTGATTAATTATGAATTTTGAATTATGTATTCATTATATGCATATATTACAATATTTACTTTATGGTGTTTGTTTTGTAATGTTTCAGATAGTTGTAAGAGCATATTTTCTCTCACTCATATGTTTGAATGATGATGGAAGTTATAAAGACATTTCAAAATAAGAGTCCCTGTGTATTTTGGACTTGTTTATAATAGAAGTCCCACATTATGCAGAAAATATTTTTTTCTGGTTATTATTGGTATTTCGGTGACAGAATAAACTGTATCTGACATTTAATTGAATGTTTAGACAGAATTCCATAATTATTAAATACAGTTGGAAGCAAAAATATGAGTAAGATTAGTGTACTTTTTGTATTCAAATAAATTAAACCATTTTGTAAAGTTCTCCTTGTATCCATATATTAAGGAAAAACAAACGATTTGATATATTTTCATGGTGCCCCTAAAGTTTTTGATGTGCTCCTAAATTTTTCAAATTAGGAGCACAATTGCTCAACGGGGAAAAAAAAGTAAGTGCCTGCACACGTCCATTTTTGTCATTTCATAGCTTTGGTCACTTAATATTACACAAAGTACAGGAATAATAATAATTATAAAGGAGTAGGTGTGTCCAAATGACTGGTTGTATTTACGTATCTGTATTAAGAGTGTGTGTAGCCTGTTTTATTCTCACCCTTTCTCTGGTATGATAAAGCTGCGCAGTATTTGAGAGGCATAGTAGCTTGTAAACACAGAGGGAATCTCGATCTCATTCGCAATGGTGTCTAAAAAGAAACAAAACAGATTGCGAGGATGATAAAGTATGTGTCTCGCAAACAAATGTCTCAAAGCATGTTGAATGTAGGACTGTATTGAAATTTGCAAAATTCGAAAGAAAGCCAAGTAGACTTCAAACACCGGTCATTTATATGTCCGCCACCACTTATATGTTCATTTATTAAAAATGTTTCAGCTACACTTTAGACATTCTACTAACAATAAGTAACTTTGCAATGTCAACTAACTCACATTAGAGTATTAGTAGGTTAGGGTTGCTTGCCAAGTTAGTATATACTAGTCAGTAAAATGTCTGTTGAGGAGCATAAAAATAAAGTGTTAGCAGATATTAAGCAGACAGTCTACTAATACTCTGCTAGTTGACATGTAGTTGCAAAGTTACTTATAGTTTGTAAAATGTCTCAAGTGGACAATCGAAATAAAATGTTACAAAGATGTCTAATCTGATTTTCAGCCATCAAATAAGAGTGTAGTATTCTAGATAACATTTCACCCACACTCAACACAGAAAAGAGTTTACTTCCCATAATTGTTTAATACAAGCAGTACATGTGTGTGTGTGTGTGTGTGTGTGTGTGTGTCAATCTCACCATTGCTGGATCCCATACTGAGAAGTGAATTAGAGAACATGTTGTGAACTATGGCTGCACTGTAACCGGCCTGCTGTGCATGGAGCACCTATAAGACCCAAAAAACATAACATACACAATATTGCTCACTTTTTTGTTGTTGTTCATTATCGACTAATCAAAGTGTGCATGCATGACATTTCTTTGGCCAAATCAGTCTGCGATATAATTAGCACTTATGTACATTTTAAACGATACACTTTTTATTAATTAAAATAGACTTGATGTGCATTAACCTTGATATCAAAGTTACAGTCGTAGCGTCGAATGAGGACAATGTATTTTGTAGTGCTGTTTGTAGTGGGATCTGAGGGTGTGGGAGAAACTGGAGGAGGGTCTATAGGCATGCAAGCGTTCTGAGGACGAGCTTCAACCAGCACACCCTGGGGGGGAGAGAGAGAGAGAGAGAGAGAAAAGTCAGTCACGCTAATGCAGTGTAATTAGTTAGTTACTGGGTAAAACTTCAAGTCCAGAAGCAGGGATTCATTACCATGAGTCCATCTTTTGGCAGGGGAGAGCCAAAGAGAGAAGGCAGATCTTCAAACAGCATGGAGGTCATGTTACTGTAATGCTGCATGGAATAAAATAAGAGTCCATTAGCAAATGCAGTATAAAGACATTATAGAGCAATCAAACAACCCACATTATTCAATTAATACTGATTGTAAAAAGGTGAAGCGTGTAGATTTCATGCAACCAAATACTCCAAATGTACTGTAAAATGTCTATAAAACCAATAAAAGCCTTAATAATTCTGAAAACAGACACTTACAGCATATATATATGCCTGACCAGGAGAGGGTGCCAGAGTGAAGCATAAGACGAGGACCGAGACGCCCAGTCGCATCCCCACACACACCATCCTGAATTAGGCTGGGCCCTGATGAGGGGCGATGAAGACCTGCATATAGATTCAGGAGTTTACAAACTTTAACATCAATGACCAAATTGTTCAGTGAGCAATGTCTAAAGAAATCAGACAAAGAAAAGTATGAAACAGTGCAATCTGTTAAATACATAGGCCTATATCACTTTTTATATAGCTTTACACTTTAAAATAAATGTTGACTTCTAAGAAAGCACATATCAGCTCAATATCAAATAATAAAGCATTTCTTCCCTCAGGATGAAGTCATTACTATCAGCAGTTTTGTAAGTGCCTGATCTGTGCTAATAATAACATGAATGGAACTATGAATGATTTTATCTGTTTGATTTATATTACTGCAACGACCCACTAATGAGCTTTTAAAGTCACTGATGAAACTGAACTTTTCTTCTATTTTGTGATGTGCATCCGAGCGTAACGGATTACTGAACACACACAAAAAAAGATGGAGTTTAGTGGACTAAATTCCAGCATACGCCACCAGAGAGAAGGAGGAGTTGTGACATTTTGGTTATTATAGACATTAGTTTTTTTTTAAATGAAAACATGCACAGATGAATTATTCACAATATGACATATAACACACATTTACAAAATAGATTTTTATTTCATGCCGACTTTAATGTTCTGACAAAAACAGTTTCCTATTTTTAAAGGAGAACTCCAGTCAATTTTAACATTGAGCTCATTTTTTGTACATTTGGAGTGCTGTCAGTACAGAGAACAACGACAAAAATCGGTGTTGCCTACACCGTGTTATCCTCTTTTTAAAATTTGCACCCTGTTGACTTCAATGGGGCAAGTTTTAAACCTGCTTTTAGCCTCTTAACATCCTTGATGTGTCATTACAAGTGCCGAGCCATGTGAGTGATTCCTTCAGAGTGAAGACGAGTGAATCTGACTGCAGTAGATGTGAAAGATATGAATAAAAGTGATGTTAATTCAGCCAGCGCACATACCTGTATTTATTTCCTGTTTTCGGTCAAAGTCCACAGTAGTCGATTGTCGAGTTCACGCGCGTGATCATAGGTACTAAACCAATGCGCGTGAACTCGACAATCGACTACTACGGACTTCGACCGAAAAAACAGGATGTAAATACAGGTATGTGCGCTGGGTGAATTAACACTTTTATTAATATCTTTCACATCTACTGCAGTCAGATTCACCCGTGTTCACTCCGAAGGAATCACTCACATGGCTCGGCACTTGTAATGACACATCAAGGATGTTAAGAGGCTAAAAGCAGGTTTAAAACTTGCCCCATTGAAGTCAACAGGGTGCAAATTTTAAAAAGAGGATAACACGGTGTAAGCAACACCGATTTTTGTCGTTGTTCTCTGTACTGACAGCACTCCAAATGTACAAAAAAATGAGCTCAATGTTAAAATTGACCGGAGTTCTCCTTTAAATAGTTTCCTATTCAAACAGCATGCTAAACTAAAAAAAAAAATGCAATATGTCTAAGTGCGATTATTAAAATGCAAAGGTTGCGGTTTAACTAAATAAATGCGCTGGATGTTTCAGAGTGAAGAGCGGCACTGTTCATTTCCACATGAGCGGCTCATTATACACCAGTGTTTGCAGCGTCTCGACTGGCAGTAAACGCTGCTCACAAACTCCATCTCTGCATCTACTCTGACTTTGGGTCACTTTAAACTGCATTTACGAATGCAACATGTACCAGACATCTTCACATACTTGCAATCAAGGGCTTTAAGGGCTTCCTGCAGTTAAATTTTGAACATTTCGAGAATTACACTCTACTCAGCTGTAAAACACACTGAGCACACTCAGCAATTTCAAGTGTTGAGAAACCTGCTGTTTAAATGAGTCACGGGAAGTGAAACCAACCACGGGAAGAATAAGGACATTCTGGACATACAGAAACTAGCCTATAAACTTAAAGGAGAAGTTCACTTTTAAAAATGAAAATTCTGTCATCATATAATCACCCTCATGTTGTTTCAAACCTGTATGAATTTCTTTCTTCTGCTGAACAGAAAGGAAGATATTTAGAAGAATGTCAGTAACCAGGCAGTTTTTGGGTCCCATTGACTTCCATAGTAGGAAAAAAAATATACTATGGAAGTCAACAGGACCCAAAAACTGTCTGGTTACTGATATTCTTCTAAATATCTTCCTTTCTGTTCAGCAGAAGAAAGAAATTCATACAGGTTTGAAACAACATGAGGGTGATTATATGATGACAGAATTTTCATTTTAAAAGTGAACTTCTCCTTTAAGACTAATCTCTCTAATCTCACATTACAATAACATAGGTTTGTCAATGCCAATGTAAAGATCTACAATTAATGGGGTTAATTCATAAACATGTATTGGTGAAAACCCACAACGAAAGCATTCATTTCAATTCAATAAAAAACAATAAGATAAGACATGTATGCAAGGTGTGCCTGTGAGTCATGTTTAGAAGAGCAGTCTTTCTAGATTTGCAAATGGTATATTTGTGTTGTTTTCTGATTAAGCAAGAAACCAGGCATAGTTTGCTTCACTCAGTCTGTGAATGTTGTCACTCAATACACTCAACAAAAGCGATTAATCGCCTAAGATTCAGGCGTTTGGCGATTATTGTCACCAGCCAATTAATAGTAGTGGAATTTATTTTTCATTGAAGATTTAACATGCAATTTAATCATCAACATTATTCCACTTAAAATAGCGTTAATCTCCTAATGCTTATTGCTTACAATCCCATGGCCTTATTCCTCTGTTGGTGTTGACTGCTGACTTCAAGACGTGACATGTGACTTGCTTTACGCATTTTATTGCCAAGCCCTTGAATATTATGGGGAATAGTAAAACTAAATAGCTGTTTGTCGCATAAGTCAGTCCTCATAGATCAATAAAACTGGTAATGTTTTAGCAGACTTTATAACCAACAATTACAACCCGTGAGTCCTTTAACTGACACGCACAGACATCAAACCGGGACTAAAATAAAATCTCCAAATTCCCAAACTATGATAATGTACGAAATATAATAATTGCGTCATGAATCGATCATCCATCGACTTGGAGGAAGCTAGCGTTACTTCCCGAACCATTGAATAAACTATTTCTGAAAAACCTAACAGTTAATTATATTTGTAAAGTACATAGGAGCGCTACAGTGTCGTTTGTAATGTAACAATGACAAAGTGTCAGTAAGTTTGTAATTGTTTACTCACTGTACAAGCGACTGCCAGCTAGCTGGCTAATCACTCGTATTCCTCAGCGGACAGCTAGTCTTCCACTCGCGTCGTTGCTTTGATTCAACTGTAATCGTTGTGACACGGCGCTTATTCTTCCAAAAGATCCTTCTCGAAGCTCATAGCTCATTGATTTGTATCGGTTTCTCTGGATGCTTGGCTGATTCGACCCTTCGTGGAACTACGATCTCACGTTTGTTTACAATTCTGCAAGGCCAACAGGAAGTGCGAGAACTGCAAGTATCGCGATATCGGTGACTGCGATGAGATTTCAAATGAGGGTACGCGCGGATCCACCTGGGGATTCATGAAGGAAGTGCAGTGTGATCATAGACTGGCAAATTAAATCAAATGTTAAATGTTTAAAAAATAAATAAATTCATAAGAACATTTTTAAATAGGGCAAGGGTTTAAAATTGTAGTAAATATTATAAATAACCAGTAAATTTACACTTCATGGTATATGCACGATTTTTTTGAAGGGTAAATAAAGGGTAAACCATCAGTCAGTAAAGAGACGGAGAATACGATTTGCCTTTAGCACAACTGATTCTGAATCTTTATTTTGAAATGTTTTTATGTCATCACAGTAGGCTTAAATACAATTTAGCATCATATTTGATCCATCTAGTCATGGTCCATGACCCAGAATGATGATTAGCCAGTGTAAATGGACAAAATATGTTAGATACAGATGAGATGAGATACATATATGCTTATTAGAGCTCATTGCAAACAGACTGAATTCAACATCTGTATATAAAAGACACAATGTACAATTACAACATATCCTTAACCAAATTTATTTAAAACAAACCAAAAGAACAGTTACAAGAAACAACTACTAGTTTAAGGACATGCTGTCTCATGACTTAAAATAAACACGATTAAAATATCCATGGAGTTAAAACTACCAGTTATGTCAAGGCAATAAATATGACTGTTTTAATCAATGAAAATGCAAATGAAAACTATAATAAAACCAAATGTGTTTTAACAGATGACATATTAAATAGAGCTTATAGAGATCACCATGCCAAAATACACAGGGATTCGCTATATTAAACAACATGTTTCTGTTTATTCTAATAATGACCTTTAAAAACACATCATTTGGGACAGTAATATAGAGTTCAAAGCATTTTTGAACAGTGCGCTTATACTGTGGCAGTTCTGGACTGCCTTTATGTGCATAAATTCATCTTTACCAAACCCTGCTGTTCATGTAAAACATTGTCATAGGAGTAAAATACTGTTTTATCACCCAACTGATCATATACACACACACACACACACGGCTCTCACACACCGCTGCCGCTGCCAGCTCCTTCTTCCTCGCCTTTCTTCTGCCTTTTTTTGGCTCGGATCTCGTTCATGGCTTCCTCAATGGAGCGAGTGTCTCTCTTATTGGCCACGGGAACTGTAACAATGAGAGTAAACACACATGGTAAAAAAAATCAAGGCAAAAGCATGTAGGACAGAAATCACCATGGGCTATATACTTCCATAGAGGCAAAAGGTTTAAAGTCAGTATGAAACCAAAATTGATTTACTTCTTTTGATACTGGAAATTTGCTAATTATTGTATATGCCGTTTATGTCTGGCAAGCGACCAGTGTTGTGATCTCATGACAAGAGGCCAGGCGAGTCGGTTACATGTTTCTGATCACACTTTAGATTAGGGTCCAATTCTCACTATTAACTAAGACTTTTGCCTCAATAGACTCCTCATTAATGCTTATTAATAGTTAGTAAGGTAGTGGTTAAGTTTAAGTATTGGGTAGGATTAGGAATGTAGAATATGGTCATGCAGAATATGTGCTTTACAAGTACTAATAAACAGCCAATATCCTAGTAATATGCATATGTTAATAGTGAGAACTGGACCCTAAACTAACGTGTTACCCATGTTTCTACCTGGCAGTAACATGCATCTCCTGTGACCACTTGTAATTGAATCTGAAGGATTTTTGAAGATTTTACATCACTCGCTACACTCTGTGTGTTAAAAGCTCTCCGGTTTCTATATTTAAAGGGGTCATGACATGAGAAATCAAATTTGTATGGATTTTTTAACAGATAATGGTCTTTGTACCATTAAAGCATCCTGCAAGTTTCATAGCTCAAAACATCCTCCTCGTTAATGTATAAACAAAGCATTTATTTAATCAAGCTCCAAAAACAGCTTGTTTTGATTATGTGTGACTGGTGACTTCACACAGGCAAATACATCTGCATATGACCGTCTCCAGAGCAAGACATCAATGAATAGTTATACATCATCACACCACAGGCCCCGCCCACTGGCATTCAGTCGCTTAACGGCTATTCCTTCACTGGATGCGAGCGTTGCGTCAAAAGCAAATAAAACCCATTATAATGACTGATGCTGTCTACACTGGACTTCAGTTTCTGACGTGATCCACACACTTGAGTCTGTCGAGAACAGCACAAGTGAAAGAATGTTCACTGGTTTTGACGTGTCCAGTTTAAACAGCTTATTTGCATCTCTATGTGCCTCATATTATATGCTTTGGGCGGTCACAGAAACACAGTGTTGTATAAACAGTAGTTTCGGCATTTGTGTGGAAAAATGTCAAATGGTGACGGAAAATGCATCAACTGCATTGAAAAAGAGAGTTTTATTCATACCTTTACAGTACAAAGTGCTTACGGAGCACTGAAGATAGCAATGAGCTGAAACGTCTGCTTGCTCGTGTATACCCGTTTTTAATTCACATGCACTTGGTGTATTCCCTTTCAAGTATTCCCTTGGCTCTACGCACCTGAAGCAAAAGGATTTCTTGTCTATTTGGAGCGACAATTTTTTCTAGTTTACCTCTATAGTACAAAAAGTCCATTCAGGAAAAACTTGATGGTATAGTCAGCAATATATAGTGTCTTTTTATAACAATATCACATGCTGCCTTCGTCCAATCAGTGGCACTGACACCGCAAATATGCCAAGAAGAATGTTAACCCGGGGTTAAGGAGTGTACAGTCTGAAATAGCATCTTATGAATAACCACCAGGATTACTTGTTAACCCCCGGGTAAAGCATGAGCAGTGTGAAACGAGATAACCCAGGATTACATTTACCCGGGGATAACTAATTCAAGTGTAAAATGCACTAAATGTGCAATACTTCACTCGTTAAGGCCATTGCACACTGAGTCCGAAATTTTCGTATGAGTTTGTCAGCCTTAAAATTCGTCACGCACAGAAACCTTGCACACTGAGTCCGATGCGTATTTATTAAACCTTTGCGGAAAAAAACGCAAAAAATACTAAATGGATTCGTCAAGCAGTGATGATGATTTTGTTGCCCTCTTTCTTCTTAAAAAGAGAAAAAGAAAGAGGAAATATTGGGTCCATCCAATCCTGAGATTGCGCCGAGAGGAAGGAGAGTTTCACCTCCTTATCAAGGAGTTGCGAAATTATCCCGAGCGATTTCAAAATTTACCTCAGAATGTCAGTGGAACAGTTTGATGCTTTGCTAGTGATACTGGAGCCACATATTAAAAAGACGACCACCAATTTCCGTGAACCAATCGATCCTGAACAGAGACTGGCACTACAGTATGTCTAAGGTATGGACACACACACACACACACGCACACGGCCGGCGGAAGCGCTGGGCAGACAGAACAGCTGTAGCCTATACAGGTTATATTTTATGTTGTGTGTGTTATGCTGTTCAGCAATCATCTGCCACAATCTGTATTTTGTTTTTCATACAGTACTTTGTGCTGCGAGACGAAGTGTATCAACTTGTCAGACGCCATTCTGGATTTTGTCATTCGCTTGTACGGTGGCTCTGAATTGTCAAAAAACCTCTCAAAATACTGGCTGTGGATGCGAAAAACGCAGAAAATTGAACCCGATCCGAATTTTTTTATTACGGACGAACGTTTCGTAGACAGTGTGCAAGCGTGATTGACATAACGTGAGGTCGAATTTTTTTTTTTACGTGCGAAAATTTCGGATGCGAATTTCGGACTCAGTGTGCAATGGCCTTTAGACACAGAGCTGCATGATATAGATTTAAAGTGTTTGTACTAAGTGTTTAGATCCTTTAAATATACACACCACAGCCATATGCCTGGTTGGCTTCCAGCGTGTGCGCGGCGTCTTTAGCAGCAGACGTTCCTATCAGATGGCTGTATTTGTCTCTGTAGTTTGAGTTGGGCGACGCAGGCCTCTTCACACTGTGACTGGCTGCTTCCATCTCCAGTGCTGCCTTTTCCTGAAGAGAGTGCAGGAAAACATTAGACAGAAGTAGTCAAATACAGGATATCCAATCAGACAGACACTTCCCAACAGAAATATTAATTCATAACAAAGCTCTATAAGATTATGAAATGACTTTCTCAGCTTATCTGACGCTTTGAAGCTGTTACGACCCGTCTTTTTATTCTCTACCTGATGGTGGCAGTATAACATCTGACTGTGGCGTGTTGGAAACTCAGCATCGAAGACCAGGAGACTTGGTTCTTTCTTCAGCAGGATTCTTTATTGAGAACACGAGCTGTAGTAGCTGCAGTCATCAGGTCTAACGAACGTAACTTTACATGGTATCTTATAGGCATTCAGTGGGCAGTCCTTAAAGGTGCTGACAGTCCTTAAAAGTCTTGACCTTACACACTGCCTTAGAGATGACCACTAAATCTAATCATCTAAAGACAATAGAGGCAATTACCCCCAACTGGAGATAATGGTACCCCCCAAATTGTATAAACACATGGTCACGAGAACTAAGACTATGTAAACATTCACACATAGTTCAACTCTCAGCAGGAAGATCAAAGACTAACAAAACCCCTTCAATGGAAACTATATTGAATCTAATCAGTAAATGGATGCCATCATGTTCACCTTGAATGCCCAATACAGTGTAGTTCACCTTAGTTTTTCATGTGATGTTATGTAAGGAAGTAGGATCAGCAGATCTTAAACATATTCCTAAATTTGTAATCCTACAGACGTCACTATTGGATGATTGATGGGTGGAGTGTGTAAATGTTTGGACTGATTTACCCAGCGTTACTTCCTCTGGTTGAACACAGTTCTCCAGAGAAGTCGTTTGCTCCAATTTGTTCTATTTCAGTTTGTCTATTATTTCCCAACATTTATTAACCCCATTGGACTATTATTTTCTCTTGTTTATTTAAATTCCTAGACATTGTGTTATATTTCTGTAACAGATCATTTTTGTTCCAAATAAATAAGCTTGAAATGCAAACCGTTTGTGTGTGTAAACCTCTTGATGTTACGGTCAGAAACGAGCTGGGGTTTGTTTCCCGTACAACAACGTAACTCGATGCTTCACTACCATAGTACGATGCAACGTTGAAGAAATCAACTAGCTACTCACGACTGTTTCCCGAAACCATAGTGTCGCAAATTGGTCGTTCAACCACGTTGGTTTATGACGTCACACAAGTGGTGGAGTAATAACTTCTTTTAAAGAATCTGTTTGAGGTCGAATTAATGCTAGATGTTTTGATATAAATTACAGACATGGCATCTGAGGAATATTTCAAATTTTTCTCAGTTATTTGCTTTATTTCCAGATTCAATCATAGACTCGTTCTTACGTACTAGAGCACGTTCGCACATGCGCACTCCTCAAAAACGGTGCTTTAAATCTCTTGACAAACTCAAAGACGTAAATGACATTTGTATGTATTCTAAACAAAAGACACAGGTTGTACTGAATGTCATCTTGCTTATTTTGCTCAAGATAAGGATTTATTAAGTCCACACGTCATGCAATCTATAACTCTGCTTCTAACTACAGGTCAAGAGCTGTCGTTTCAACCACACAACTTTGCGATGCTGTTTGCGAATGTTCGTTGGAACGATGGTTTCGGGAAACACCGACTCGTTGAACTATGCTGATCATAGCCGCTTTCCGACCAAGTAGTTACAGGAACTTAGTTCTAGTAACTGTCCACTTCTAAACAGTTCTAAGAACTACTCTCCCCCAAACTCGGTTTGGCTGTTTGCGTTCGCACTGGCCAAGTGGCCATAGGAACTGGTAGGAGGGGTAAGGGAGTGAGGCAAGCACGGTGACTTTTATTTTGGCGGCGCTGAGAACGCCAGAGCAAACAATGCTCGCATTCTCTGTGTTTATTAGTTAGCGATCTGTCTAACAGTGTTTAACATGTTATTAGATAGAACTGTAGATAGAAAGTAGACAGTATATGAAAAAAAGGTTATTAGCCTATGCCGTGTGGTTGATGTCCAGTGTTGCTAGCTGGGCAGAAATACATAATCATGTTTGGCTTGGTCCCCTCAAAGTTGCGTTGGATTTTCTCCTCAGCATAAAGGTTTAGAGACCCATCTATCACTGTTTTCCATGTTTGTATAGTTAGTTTATGGAGTAAATATATAGGCTATAATCTGTGTGTTTACATATAGCTGTTTTAAAAATGGCGGGTGCTGGTGTTCCGCGTGCTTTCGTCAATCAGCGTACACTAAACGTCACGGATAGTTCCTATAGTGCTGGTTTAGACCCTACTCTGAAGTAAGACCTAAATTAGTTCCTCCAAATGGAGTTCCTAGAACTAAAATCGTTCCTAGTTCCTGCGGTGCGAACACGCCGACATCCGGGTACTTTAGCCAATAGTTCTAGGAACTGTGAAAAGGTTCCTCCGGTCGGAACGCGGCTAATGACGGAACTTGCGACCATAGTTGGCTAACGATGCTTTCGGGAAACGCACCCCTGGCCGTGACGAAGCCTGACAGACAGTATTCTGTATGGACGTCCTCTTACCTTTAGTCGACGCCTCTCCTCAGCTTTCTGCGGGTCCCACTCTTCACCTTTGCGATAAGCCTCCAGTTCTTCATCTGATGGTGCAAACTCCTTCAAAACCAAACACACTAAGCATTAATACACAGTATTCGTTAATTTAGGATCGAGACGAACTGAGTTTTGTTTTGTTTTTTTCACTACGGTCACACCTGAGGTAGTTTTTAGGGGTGTAACGATACCCTCATGTCACAGTTCGATACATATCACGATACTGAACTCACGATACGATATTATTGTGATACTCCAAGACATATGATAAAAGGTTAACAAAAAATGTACTGTTGATTAAAATGCTAAATTTGGTATTACATTGTGGGTGTAAATGAATACGCTTGGATTTGGTGCTGGAAACCCAAAGCACAGGACAATAGTGACACCAGAATAACAATATTCATGATTCTGAAGCTGAAAATACTGAATTATTTTAGACGAATATGATTGCGCTCTGTCACTGACTAGATATATTTAAAATAATGTTGGTCACTTTTTACTGGTAACATCAGACATTTGGCATCATCAGGACCCACAAATATCCCCCCATTGCATTATTATACATATATAGCAGTTTAATGTAGTACTGACACTTAAACTCTGAAAACTAGATTTTTTTCTCACACAGTAATTTTTATTTTTGGGTGAACTATACACAATAAATATTGTCACTATCCACGATACATATTGTTGCATTTTTGTATTGCGATATATTGTGACACGATATATTGTTATTAGTTTTGGTTCCTTACCACCGTCCCTTTAGGCTTGGTCAGTTGTGGTTTAAAAGACAGTTAATATTCAGAGGACAACACTTGAACTAAATTGAGCTGGATGACGGCACTATTGTCTTCTGTAACGATGCTTTATAGCTGAATCATATTTGTTTCATAATTGACAAACTTTTTTATTACTGAAATGAATTGAATCAAAGTTGAACTGACTTGAACTAGATAATGACACTATTTTCTTCTGTAAAGCTTCTTTACAGCTGAAATTTAAGTTGTTACATAACTGATGTATTTTGCATAACATACAGTTTTCCTGTTTATCGCTATGAAGCCGCTTTGAAGAAATCTGTATAGCATAGTGCGAAGTAGAAATAAATGTGAGAATTTGTTTTATTTTCCATTTGTATTTTTATTATTTTGTTTAGAATTTTTGCCACTTTTTAAATGTCCATAGAGCTTTTATTATTTTTTGTTTGAGTTATTTTTGTTATATAGTTTTTATTAGAATTAGTTATTTTTGCACATCAAGTTAAACAAAGAAAACGAGAAATATTGAGCTGAAATAAAATAAAATATGTAAAAAACTTAAATGTATTTTATTTTTGTAAACATTTATTTTATTTCAAGCAACAAAAAAGTTTTTTTTAAAGGTTTAAGTTTTCATTTCAGTTAACTATAATAACTCTGATGCGAACAGAATTAAAATCTTTCGATGTACAGTATCCTAAACACAAGGAAACATATTTAGAAAGATCCTCCGGAGAGAAAGTTGTCTTCAATACATACCTTTTTAAACAGCATGACGTATCTGCTCTCTTCATCCTCACCAAAGGAAAAGGACGACAGCCCTGCGACCTCGGCCACATCATGCCTGAGAGAAGTGGAGGCGTTAGCATGAACTGTACGGTACGCCAATCAAAAAAACCGTATAGTTGTTTCTTAAAAGGTATAGCGGAGGATTTTCCCGAATTTTAGAAAAGAACCGCCCTCTCCACTTTTTGAAAAAAATGCACATGCGCAACACTCTACCTGCTCCCGAGAGGGAACGCCTATTAAACTTGTGCACGAGCTAATCATAGCTTACATTAACTTTTACTAGCAGTGATTTTAAATGGATTTCTCCAAATCGCATGCCAAACTTTACCTGTCAAGTAGAAACTTCGCGACTGAGGCATCAGTGAGCCCAACCTGTGTTTTGAGCGCACGCCATCGTGTGAATCGTGTGCACGAGCACGTACGACGGCCTTACGTAAACATTTCACCAGAATGACTGACAATTAGGAGGACCAATAGTCTTGATGATCCACACGGAAAAAGAAAATCCTCCCCATACCTTTATTATTAAACTAGAATAGCAGAATGCATTTAAAATAAATGTATTTTAACATTGATTAATCACAGCTGGTAATGTTATAGACTCTTATGCCATTCTGAAGGGCATAAAATTTAACCCAAATGAAATGTATTAATGTATTTAAAAAACAGTGTAAAGGACGATATCCTTCTGTTTATTTTTGTCGTCTGCAGCTTTAAATGCTCAAGCTCTGTAAAGCAGGATGGATTCTGATTGGCTGTCATTGTTTTTATCGTTCATCAGCTGGGAAAAATCATTCTGTAAATGATTCCAGCCATATTGTTTCTCTGTGCCGTTATGGTTATAGTTGTGGTGTCGACTCTTTTACATTTAGAATATAAAACAGAAGTTGTGATAGTATTTTCCATCCCTATTGTGACGTATATTTTGATTAAAGATTTACAAGGGCACATCAATCAGAAAAAATAGCGATGTGTGCACAGATAAACCATTTATAATAAATACTGAAATATTACATAAAGTATTTAGAACGACTACTTTTATGTACTAAAATAACTCAAATGGAAATAAAATTGATAAAAAATAAATATTTAAAGGGTCATTTCACCCGTGGAGACATGAATGTGTATTGAAAGTGGGTCATTTATGTAGAAGAAATGTGAAATTATTTTTGAATTTGGAGCTTTCTAGACTGAGAAAAGCCAGAAAATGTATTTTTGGCTTATGTGGATGAAAGACAACAAGGCCACTCCCAAGCCACGCCTACCGGTAAGAGAGCGTAGTTGAAAACAAAACCATCAAGGCAAGGCTAGGCTACGATTGAGTCTCCGTGACGAGTTTGCCCAAAATGTCCGGGATTCGGCTTTTGCGTTCTACAGTTGCCATTCATCATGTTTACTGTGGCGAGCAGGACGAGGCTGAGGGGCGCGGGAGAACGGCGCGAGTACTGACGACCGACACCTGTGAGGCACTGTTCTCGTATCTCGCACGGAGGAGCAGGTATTTTCTTAGCAATGGTAAAACACACATCAACCGATCACGCCACCGGCCTCGCGTCTTTCAACCGATCACGCCACCGGCCTCGCGTCTTTCAACCGATCACGCCACCGGCCTCGCGTCTTTCTCCCGCGGCGCTAGCCTCGTCCTGCTCCCTGTATTACTGTGATTACTGATGAGCGCGCCTGTGAGATGCACCAGTCTCATGGGCTATCTCTCACGGAGGTGCGGGTATTTTCTTACTGTAGCAATGTTAAAACGCAAATCAACCAATCACTTGTTTAGCATTCATGTAAACATTACATTCAGATTCACCAATCGGGGTGAATTCAGTTAGATTGAAACAAAAGGTGAGCATGTAAACAATGGATGGCGACCGCAGAAAGCAAAAGCTGAATCCTGGACATTTTTGTCGATCTCGACGGCCGGACATGTCCGGGAAATAGAGTATGGTAACCCCTTCTACTCAGCTTTCTTCGTCCCTGTTTTCTGCAGGTTTCTGCCGTTGAAATCAAACGCACTCGCACTGATCTGTGAAGGTCTGTTAGCGCATTAGGTCCAACCCCCTATGGGCGGGTTTGAAAGGGTGGATCTAGTGCTTGTAGTCTTAACAGAAATCCCCCCCTCTTACACTTCCTCCTACAATGACGCAAAATGACGATTTTTGCGTCATTGTAGGAGGAAGTGTAAAGAGGTAAATACAGATTTCTCTCGTCTCGGGGGAAAATGAAAAAATGTTGCATGACCATTCAATAGTATGACTGGATTTCTAACAATGCAAAGCTTAATGCAAATGGGTGAAGTGTCCCTTTAAAATAATAATAACAAAACACGAAATATTGAAATGTCAACTAAATTTAAAATGCAAACTGAAAAATATTCAAATAAAAGCCAATTCAAAATATTACTTAAAACTATAATAGTATCTCAATGATACTAAAATAACAGTGTTGAACTCACAATATGCTTCTCTCGATCTTTCCCATTGGGTTATATTTCTTCTTCTGCAGTTTGCTGTCCTGAATGAAGTCAGACACCTCTTTCTCCATCTAAAGCAAAAATCACACTTATTTTCATAAACAAAACTTTACGCTGTCATAGGCTCCTGTTTACATGAGACAAAGAAAGGCAGTACCTTTCTCCTAAACTCAGTTTTTTTCCTCTTCTCATCCTCCTCGAGCTTCTTCAGTCTGGCTGCTTGTTCTGCACAATAAGAACAAAAATCATCAGAATATACAATAAAAATGACAAAAAATATTTCTTATTTAACACGTGCATGTGCACCGTGAAATTGTTGGCATGTTAGTGAACAATTAAACAATTTATTTAACATTTACAACATTGCTTATGAAATTGCTGTGGCTGTATTATTATTAAAGCTTAGCTATTATTGTTGAATTGCAATAGATTATTCGTGCTTTTAAGCAAATGTACGGCTGGCCTATTTATAAAACAGTTTAATACCAACCACAAAAGGCATCAACAAACCAGATATGACGTCGAGAGGATGTTCAACGACAGATGACGTATGCACGTTCATGTATTATTTCTCAGGCGGTGATTGGTTATATTTATTGCAGAGTTAGTGTCGCAGAGGGCACTCGGATATTTGTTTATTTCCACTTGTAAATCTACAAGCATTCTCAGTTTCATATTCTTAGCTACAAGGAAGTGTATTTGTAGAATTAAAACTTTATACCTCTAGCTTTCCGTCGGCTTTCTTGGTTGTGAACGGTTGGAGGCTTTTCCATCGAGCTCAAGATCGAGCCCAGGAGGTCCGCCATCTTTGGACTGTCTAATTCAGACCGGAAACTCGCTGCATGCTGCATTCTTGAAATTGCATTCTGGGTAATGTGGTCCAACCAGTGGATTTCACAATGACGTAATTAAATCCAAATAAATGGGCTGAATCTAAAGAAAAACACCCAGGCGTACGATGAATCGTCTTTGTATAGTTGAGCAAATGCTTGCTACATAGGTTTTTATCATGAATGAACTTTTACAAAAACTACAAAACCGCTTTTGATTGTATATTATGCTTCTTGATCATTTTATGATTCACATTTAGAAACAGTATTTCGTTTATTCTGCTCATTTATTAACGTATTGGCTCCCTATCAGTTCTATATTTTTAAAGTTTTTAATAATTAAGTTTCTAAATGGAATATTTATAAAAAAATATTTGGTTAAGTATCAATTTGTTCTTTTTAGGTGCATGTCATGTATAGAAACACTCAGCAGTACAACAACAAAATATATAAATATTGTATATCATTTTTTTTTAAAATCATGTTTTCAAGTTTACCAATGAAGTGTTACTTAAAACAGTGCTGTTTAATTTACTAGTTTTGTTAAATTGTATAATTTGTTGTTTCTGCATAGCAAGCAAATGAAAAACACCCCAATTTTATTAGTTTCTTTACTTGATGAAAGCCACAATTATTTTTAAAAGCTGGTCTCGTTTGATATCACTCTTCATTTAAAAACAAAGATGCAATAAATGCCTTACATACTAGGAAGAAAATATCAAGTGTTGAAAATTTGGAATTCTTTTTCATCCCGAAATTTAAGAACACAATAATTCCACTGTTACTTTCATTCAGTTCCTCAGACTGGAAAATGAATACCTCAAACTTTAATACAGCACAATCAGCTAGCTGGTGTGGTATTGGCCTTTACACACCTCATTATCTTTATTACACAGTAACAGTTTCCAGTTAATTGTGCTCAATGCAAGTAAACATCACCAAATGATCAATGCAAAGCAGTCTTTATGGTAGAACATGCTGATGTGAGGCTAAGTTGTCACTGCATAGTGATCATACGTGTTTTGCACACAATTGTGTGTATGCTGGTTAGATTCAAAATAATTATGAGAAGAAAGAGATAAGTCTTTTATGATTCAATCAGAATACAGGTGCGCATCTGTATTGACAAAGATTCCTCACAAGTTACAACTAAGCCTGTTGACAGGTCAGTACAGTTGTTGACCTTTAAGGAGGAAAAGTTTGTGTGTGTGTGGGGGGGGGGGGGGGGGGAGGGAATTACATAAATATAATTTAAAACTAAAACAGGGGTCTTACTGGAGTGAGCGATACCTTCATTTAATTCAATCTATAATGTGGTCAGTCAGTCAGTCAGTCTATGCAATATAAGACTCCAAATGGTCTTCACAGTTACCACCACCAGCAAAGGGCCACAATCCAGTGCATATTGGTTCTGTTACCAACCATCAAAAACAGAAACTATACTGGGAAACCAGATGTGGGAGAAAAACAATATGGAAGTATGGCCTGTGCTGTCCCCTGATGGCCCTAAGGACATATCTAGGAGTCAAGGAAATAGATCTTGTAGAACTTGTTCATCTGCTCCAGGAAGATGAAGGTAAGAACTGTGTGCGGCCCGAGACGAGCGTAATAAGGAGTGAAACCCTTCCACAGACTGAAGAATCCTTCTTTTCTTATGACCTTCACCAATACCTCCTAAAGAAAGAAAAAGAAAAAGTGAAAAAGAATGAGAGAAAGGCTGGAAGTGTCAGAGACTATACCATTAACAACAAAAATAATAATAAAGGACATTTAATTATTGCACAAGTGTATTTACACTTTACTTAGCATTTTATTTAGTGTAACCATTACAATGGTACTGAAAAGATCATGCCATCCCGACTTGCTGATTAAAGGTTACTGATGGTGCTCTAATTCCTGCAACTCAGCGCAAATCAACTGTTTAAGTATTTTGGTTTCCTCCAAGATAAGTTTTCATGGAAGCTGATTTCCACCACAGAATGAAAATATAAAAAAGGAAGTTGTGAGGGGGGGGAAAAATCAGAATTGCGAGATGTAAACTGAGAATTCTGGGGGGAAAAGTCAGAATTGCGAGATGTAAACAATTCTGGGGGAAAAGTCAGAATTGCGAGATATAAACTCAGTATTCTGAGGAAAAAAATCTGAATTGTGAGATGTAAACTCAATATTCTGAGGAAAAAAATCTGAATTGCGAGATGTAAACTCAATATTCTGAGGAAAAAAATCTGAATTGTGAGATGTAAACTCAGTATTCTGAGAAAAAAAATCTGAATTGCGAGATGTAAAAATATTCTGAGGAAAAAAATCTGAATTGCGAGATGTAAACTCAGTATTCTGAGGAAAAAAAGTCAGAATTGCGAGATGTAAGAATTCTGAGGAAAAAAGTCAGAATTGCGAGATGTAAATTCAGTATTCTGAGGAAAAAAATCTGAATTGCGAGATGTAAACTCTGTATTCTGGGGGAAAAAGTCAGAATTGCGAGATGTAAACTGTATTCTGGGGGAAAAAGTCAGAATTGCGAGATGTAAACAGTATTCTGAGGAAAAAAGTCAGAATTGCGAGATGTAAACAGTATTCTGGGGGAAAAAGTCAGAATTGCGAGATGTAAACAGTATTCTGGGGGAAAAAGTCAGAATTGCGAGATGTAAACAGTATTCTGGGGGAAAAAGTCAGAATTGCGAGATGTAAACAGTATTCTGGGGGAAAAAGTCAGAATTGCGAGATGTAAACAGTATTCTGAGGAAAAAAGTCAGAATTGCGAGATGTAAACAGTATTCTGGGGGAAAAAGTCAGAATTGCGAGATGTAAACAGTATTCTGGGGGAAAAAGTCAGAATTGCGAGATGTAAACAGTATTCTGGGGGAAAAAGTCAGAATTGCGAGATGTAAACAGTATTCTGAGGAAAAAAGTCAGAATTGCTCAGAGTTTCCAGACATAAACTCAGAATTCTAAAAAAAACAGAAGTAGTCAGAATTGGTATATAAAAACATTACAACTACCTATTTTTATTTTGTGGCACAAATAAGCTTTTCCTGAAACTTGATCCATTTCTGATTTCTCCCTACACCAACGTGACTGAAAGGTCACATCTCTAGCTGTCTGAGATCAGTAGCTTAAAACAGACAGAGTAACAGGGGAAAGCAGCAAGAGATTGACGATGAGTGAGTTAAGAACATACCAAACCATTCTTGTACTCCGGCTTCCCATCAATCATTCTCATGTTCTGGATTCTTTTGAAAAGAATGAGATACATGTTAGCATTGGATAATCAGCACAACATCTACCCAAACCTGCTGCACAGAAAACAACCAGAATCAGCAAAAATGTATGATTTGAATGAATGTCTTGAGTCTTCTGTTGTTAAGTCGGGTCTTATTTATAATGAGTGACTCATTTGTTATGTGCAATCTTATCTTTTGGTTTGCGTCCAAGTTGTAAAAATGGAAATAATAATAATCGAATGAGATGAAGTATCTTGGACATTTACGTTTATGCATTTGGCAGATGCTTTTAATACAAAGGAAGTTACATTGCAATCAAGTTATACATTTTATCATTAATCAAACAAACGCATGAACCTGGTGTTAGTGCCATGCTCTATTATAAGAATGTCATATAATATTTTAAAATTAACATTATTATATATAGTATCAAAATGGTATGTTGAATTTCCTGCAACAATAATTATTGTGATATATTGCAATTGCTGTGATTTTGGCCATTCCAACCTAATTCAATATCTTTTATACAGCATGTATATTCTGCGATGTGTGTATTGGCCACCTTGCTCTCTACATACGCTGTATCAGGCATTGAAAAACCCTTTGACCACTAGCATGTATACGTTATAAGATAATAAATAATGATGGTCCATTAAAGCAGTTAGCTTACTTATCAGCTCCAGAATTTACAACCTTTACCTGCACACATCTGAACAAAATATACTCATTCGTTGACCTGCACTCATCCTTCCACCATACAATGTTATATTTTGATAGTTTTGGTACCTAAAGCACACCAATGCACAATTTCCAGAAACATTTTATTAATAGTAAGACATATGAGGTTTAGAACTTTATATCGTTTATGATGTTTCTGCAATACTGAGACTCCTGGCATCAAGCCAGTTCCTTATAAACCATTTTGTTTATAAAACTCTGCAAACCATATGGCAAATAAAAGTAATGCTGATAAGGTTATCATTAGGGATGCACAATTTATCAGTCATACAATCAATATTAGATTCAAGCCCTGTATTGTGAATGCAATCGCAGGTTTGAAATCTGTCACATTGGTGTTGGACCATAAAATGGAGATTAATTATTAACTAACTGTCGGCTTCAGTCAACATATTCATCACTAGTTATCATGCATTTTATAGTTGTTTAAAGAGATTAAAGAGATAAAATTCTGTCATCTCTAATGTCGTTCTAAACCCATAAGACTTTGGTTCATCTTCGAAACACAAGTGAAGATATTTTTAACGAAATCTGAGAGATTTCTGTTCTGTTCCTCCATTGAAAGTCTATTCACCCACAACGTTCATAAAGAGATTGTAAAATAAATTCAAGTCACTTTATATGACGAACAGATTGACTTTAGGCTTTTATTCACATATAATCATTGATCAGCGAAAATAAACAGAAGCATATTTGCGTGACGTGTGATAATGAACCTCATTGGTTCTCGCACATTAAGCAAGCATGCTTGAGCTTCTGTTTGCCAAAATTCAATGCCATAGTTTGCAGATCAAAATTTAAATGTGAATAAAAACCAAAATGAAATCTGTTCATCATATAAAGCAATCATGTTGCTTCATTAAACCGCTTTTTATTCAATGGTTTTTTTTAAACCATCAGAGTTTTGGGGGAAACAGACTTTCAATGGAGGGACAGAAAGTCTTTCGGGTTTGGAACGACACGAGAGTGAATAAATGACCATTTTCATTAGGAAGTAAAGCTGTACCTGGTCTTAACAATATCAACTGGCATGGAGGCAGCGGTGGTGACCAGTCCACTGATCATACTGGCACAGAAATGACACAAGATATCATCTCCGAAATATCCTGCACAAACAGAAGTAGAGAGATATATGAAATGGATCATTGCAGTACATTTCAGATCGACCTCAGTTCTACAACTCATTCGATCAGAAGAACACACGTCGATACGTCCACACTTACAAATAAGAGAAGAGGTTAGTGTTTGGTTAATCACTAGTTCATCTGAATCACATTTAGACATTGCTTGTAAAACATTTTCACCAAAAAAAACCTCTGAATTATGAAAAACTACAACTGGATGTCATGTTATTGGTGGGCTGCAAAACTGATCTGGGCTAGTTTTTCCAAAGGCATTATAAGTCTAAATGTAGAACCCATTTGCACTAATGGTCTTTAAGATCTACTTAGCCATACAATGCTTTTGGGAAATGCAACCCACATCTAATTTGATCACAAAAAGGATGTATTGCTGGTATAAAATGCAAGATTTCATTCTCCATCATGCAGTCAACTAAGGTATCCCATAGGACACGGATCATGCAAGATCATATTAAGTGCTGCACATTGTTTCTGTTCATTTGTACAAAGAAAAGAAAAGAAAAAAAAAGTAGTGAAACTTTCCTCAACCGTCTACTTCGCCACCATCTGCATTACCAATGGCCACCATCATCAAATCATCAACTCTATTGGAAAACGAAAGATTTCTAGTCACTTTGCTGCTGCAAATCACTGTCAGTGTCAATGCACCCTTAGCAAACAATAAGTTTATTAATCAAAAGTTGTTTCTGTTAATATTATTTATCGGACCTGAGCTAACAATGAACAGTTGTCTTGTATTCTTATTAACTAATGTTCATAACACATACTGTAACAATTAAAAAATATATTGCTCATTGTTAGTTAATGTCACTTAATGCATTAACTAACGTTAACCAATAGAACCTTATTGTAAAGTGTAAGTGTTACCGCAAATATTTATAACCCTCACTCAAAAATGAGTGGTTTCCAGGTGGAAAACCAACCTTGCAACTTGGGGACTACCGTCCCGGCAAGATAGAAATTGGAAGTCTCGTGAGAAGCGAGAAGCGAGAACGAGCGCGAAACACGAATTGCTTTACGGCAATTCGACATAAACACACACGCATGTATGATGTATTACCAGATTACCCACCTCGGTAGACATAGCTCCACACGATACAGTTGGCTTGCTCCGATCAAAACAAACGCACATGAGCAGCTGTAGAGAGGGGGAGGAGGCCGCCGCAAGTGAGTTTTTTACGACCGTGTTGTGAAATATACGCCCCCCCCCCCACTCCCCACTCGTGGGGAAAACATGCGACAACAAAAGGAAAAATCAGCAAAGAAGTGACTAGAGTTCGCTAGAGTTGCCGAGTTCTCCTTTAACACTAATTATCCACTAATTTAATTCCTTACCCAACCCGTTTGAAACCCGAACTGCACCCGCATTAAAATACGATTGTCTCTTCTGAAACTCTGCAATGTATATGTGGCCATTGGTACACTTAGCAGCATAAAAAAAATAACACTTGTATTATGAGTAGACTATATACAGAAAGCAAGCAAAGAGCGATCCCTATAAAATAACTGAAGCTGTCAATCACTTCAAATCAGCGCATTTGACTTAATGCTGCAAAACACGCTGTAAATATAAACCTTTGACTGTCTTCAGAGTGTGAACCCAATATGCACTACTAGACCGTCTGAAAGCAGCTGCCTATCAACATGCACCGAACTCAAAATAGTCTTGGCTATCGGACCGCAGTCCGCCTGTGCTTCACGATGCCCAACCTGCATTGCAAATGACAACGTACATATTATTTCAACTGCTATTTCAAATAATAGCGGTTCACTCTGATGCCAGAAATACTTTTTCTTTTATTACAATCAAAAACCAAGCACCAAAAAACTAGATTATGACCTGCAAACACAGGCAAAGCTGTTCTCGGTAAGAAACAAGCAAATGACAAACAAAAAAGGGAAGGATTTTGGACAGTCGGGCAGGTTTTTGGAGCATAGCAGAGGGTTTCTTGCTGGTCTACAATGTTCTTTCAACCCTAACCATCTTGACCGAGATGGTCTACCAGGTTGATTTGTGCTTAGTCCAACTAATTAACCAACAAGATCAGATAACCATGTACATCAAGATACCATCAGAATCTGGAATTAGCTAGATTTTTCTAGAAGGGCTGATAATACATGTTTGTGACTGATAAGATAAAAGAAGGTCCATACCAGAGTCCAACAGCGCTTGTTTGGACTGGGAATATGAAGCAAGTTGGGCTGCGTTCACAACAACCGCTCTGGCCATGGTGGGTATGCAGCCCTACATTAGAAATAAAACAAAAACACACATCATTAGTCTTTGTATGATTTTGTGGCACCCATTTTCTCTCTGCAAGCTAAAACATAATTTATGTACATTTACAATGATAGCGGCACAGCGTCACAGCTGACTTTCAGAGTGTTTCAGTATGGTGTTAGATCTGCATTGGTAAAAGAATCAAAGATCATGAAAATTCATTTAGTTCCAGGATTTCTTTAAAATCGAGCGAGTCTTATTCAAATCCCAATAATAGTCTAAAGCCGCTTTCACACAGCGCATTGATTCCGGAAAATTGCCAATCGCAAATTTATGATTGAAAAAAGCACGAGTGTGTCAAAATCATAAGAAAATTTAAGACGAGACAGAGACATTACAAATCACATCTTTACCGGATCTTTATAGGATGTGTGTGAACACGCACACACACACACAGATTCCGAAAAATCACTGCCAGTGTGAATGAACCAAAATCGATTGATCCCGGGACAAATCCCTGGACACATTATCAGTGTGTTTTCCGGCATATCTGTGTGAAAGGGGCTTAAGTCTCACAAATGCATGATTGTAAAACACAAGCAAGATGTAGGAAAAAACATAAAACTCAAATGCATGAACATATTCAGATACAGATTGTTTGAACAGCAAGTCAGCATTCAAAGCTATTTTCATGGCAAAAATTAATTTACAAAAATACAAATAAAATATGAATACAACAAAAACAGCAAGTCATATTACACAAGATTGTTTTAATTAACATATGATAAAAAAAATCCAAAACCTTTTCAGGCATAATCTTACTAAATAAGTCCTTAAGTGTGGTAACTTCATAAAAGAGCATTCTACTTGTGTTAAGTCCAGGACCATCTAATAAAATATGTTTAACAGAGAGGGGAATCTTACAAAACATGCATAAAGTTGGGTCTTCACCTTTAAGCAAAAAAGCATGGGTCAAACTTGTATGACCCATACGACATCTGGTGTAAATGCATGAAAATCTGCGATCTAGATTATTAGCGCACATGTAACTAGATTACACACACACCATATTCTTCTAACACACACTTACCCTCCAGAGTGTGGTGACTCCTTCCTCCCTAGTGATTCTGATGAGGGCATTGAAGACGTTTGAGTAACCCCTCCTTTGGTCTGGAGGCAACCTGGACAAGAAAGAGATAAAAAAAGTGATCTTTTATTAACATTTAAAAAAAAAAATGTAACGTTTGATATTGATATTAATATTAACACAATCAAATAATACTAACAGTTTAGTATTATTTATGTATCATTATAGAATTTACTAATTTATTTATTATATACATGTATTTTATTTTATTAAATGGCACATAAAAACAACAATATCTGTTGTTTGGTTGGCTGGTCACTTCACATGTCAGTTTTGTTTCACAAATCTATGGGTGTGTTCATACTTGACAGGTTTGGTTCGATTAAAACAACATTTGAACCTTGGTGGTCACCCAACATGCGGACAAGCGCTCACTAAACAAGAGGTTTCCAAATGAACTTGTGTGCGGTTAAACTAAAATATGAACACAACACGGACCAAAGACATATAAAAGAACCAGAAACAGGACGTGATGTCACAAGATGCGTCCCTAAAAAGGACAGAAACAATGTTCTCAGCTTGGAAAAATACCATCGTACTGTATGTATGCATTTATGTACATGCCATGCACTGGACTATGCGTCTTCTGAGGCAGCGGCAGGACCGTGGGAGGCCGCTATACACAGCTTTTTTCCACGCTGTCGTCTCCGCCGGTTTACAAACATGTCTCCGTTATATTGTACTTTTCTGCTCGTCCGGCACTTTGGAACAACACAGCCTTGTTTCGGCAGCGACTTTCAGCATGTTTGCTATAACAACGTCTGACGTTTGCATTTTAAGTGGCGTGAGAAAGTTACAAAAACCATGTGAAATCCGATCAGAGGTTTGTTTCCCGTACAACAACGTAACTCGATGCTTCACTACCATAGTACGATGCATCGTTGAAGAAATCAACTAGCTAGTCATGACTGTTTCCCGAAACCATAGTGTCGCAGAGTGGTCGTTCAACTACGCTGGTTTATGACGTCACACAAGTGGTGGAGTAATAACTTCTTTTAAAGGATCTGTTTGAGATCGAATTAATACTAGATGTTTTGATATAAATTACAGACATGGCATCTGAGGAATATTTCTCATTATTCTCAGTTATTTCGCTTTATTTCCAGATTCAATCATAGGCTCGATCTTACGTGGTAGAGAAGTAATGACATTTATATGTATTCTAAATAAAAGACACAGGTTGTACTGAATGCCGGCTTGCTTATTTTGCTCAAGATAAGGATTTATTAAGTCCACATGTCATGCAATCTAGAAACTCTGCTTCTAACCACAGGCGACCATAGTTGGCTAACGATGCTTTCGGGAAACGCACCCCAGAGCGTTCAGACTGAGACGGATTTCCAGAAATGCGATTTGAATAGGATTTAAAATTTCAAAAACATTTCATGTGATTTTTTTGCCGTTCACACTTGAAATCTTCAATCGGATATGCACAAAAATCGGATTTGGACTGACAGTCTGAACGTAGGCCTAAAGGCCTGTTCACACCGGGACGAATATCGCGCGCGAAATTCGTCCCGGTGTGAACAGGCCTTTAGGCTACGTTCAGACTGTCAGATATTCGCCGACGTTTAACGCCTCGTGACTAAACAAAGGGCGCCAATGTGAGTGTGCACACTGACGCGAAAAACGCCACGCGCAAAAGCGTCATTTTTTTTAAAAAACGCCTCGGGTTCGTTTTTTTGGTTTGACGCGCCGCATCAAAAACTATCCGACCAATGAGATTGCCGCTTTTGCTCACGTGTCTGGAGCTTCTGAAGTTACAGTAAAACACAACTTGGGGGCGCTCAAACACGAAACGGTCTTGCCGAGCACACAAGTGTGGTGAACAATCGGATTGCTTGGGTCCTAAGCTCGGACTCATCTCTTCAACCGGACTCGATTGTTCACCACACCGGGAAGAAATAAGGCTGCGTTCACACTGCAGGGCTTAATGCTCAAGCGCGCGCAGCGACCGTTACACAAGAGCCAGACAGCAGCCGCTGACCTATCTAATATCAGCACAAATAAGTTAACATAACGTTAGTCTACTCTTATTCACATTGGATATATCATGATGGTGGCCGTGGGCTTTTTTTTATTTTTTTAATTAACGGGCTCGTCGAGGTCGACCCGTTCGGCAGATTTACCTCAGCTCGACGAATATGCAGTCCGTTTTCAAACCGACGACTACTTCAACGCAGAATTATGACATTTGTCATGTATCAATGACGTGCGGGTCGGATATATGCGACCTGGCCGTTCAGACTGAAGTCGCATTTCAAAAGATCGGATACGTATCGGATTTGGACCACATACCCAAGTGGCCTGGGTTGCATTTGAAAAGATCGGATCTGTGTCGTTCAGACTGTCATGAAAAGATCAGATACAGATCACAAAGGGGCAAAAAAATCGGAATTGGGTCGTTTCAGCCTGCAGTGTGAACGTAGCCTAAGACGAGGAAGATGCAAGGCAAGATGAATGTAGAGCTGCTGGTCTCGCTGGTGTCGGAACATAAAGAACTATATGACAAACTTTCATCATTCTTTGTATGATTTTGACAAGCGCGTAAATACTTGCTCTCTTCTTCTGAGTGACAAGCGAGTGTCAGAAGCGTAAAGTTGCGCAGCGCCACCTTGTGTACTGGGGTATTTCTGTTTTACATTAAGCGCCATCTAATGTCAGGGAATGAATTTGCATGTTCACTCGGCTCATCGTCAGCGAAAATCGCTTGGGTGTGAACACCAAAAACGCGTTGAAAAACGCTGGCGAATAACGCGCGCCGATATTCGTCCCGGTGTGTAGGGCCCTTAAGTGATTAATTTAGTCACTTTTAGGTGAATTATGAATTATGGTGAAGTGTAATGATATTCTTCTACCTCCCATCAGCCGTCATTCGAATGAGCGCCACCTCAGCCGGAGTCCCGACGAACGCCCCCGTGGCCCCAGCGGTCATCCCGATCAAAGCCTTCATCAAGAAGTTGGGAGGTGTGCCATCCGCTTTAGACATGCGCTCAAACAGGACCGTGTAGATGCCCAAGCGGGTCGTGGTGTAGGTAGCCTGTCTCAACAGACCCGCCGAAAGCCTGCAGTTAAAAACACGGGACAGAATGGCGTGAACACAATGAATGCGTAGTGATATATACGAGATATATGTATCAGATATAAACCTAATCAGATATTTACTGCTTGTGTAAAGCTATGGGCTCCATCTACAGTCACTCAGTAAGGATGTCCAGCTAGAGCTCCCTAGTTTCTCACATCCAGTGTCTGGTAAAATTAATGTTAAAAAACAAACATAAATTCAATAATTCATTCAAATTCTTTACTCTGTACTTGAACATTCTCGCCTTGCTGTGTGAAAGTGTACCTCACTAATCTAAAACGCTAGCGTTTTCCTAGCGCAGTTGCGCCGTGGTTCTCTTTCTTACCCGGTGTAGATGCCCCCGACGCCCTCGTTGCGCAGGATGCTAGCCAAGGCGTGCAAGCTAGTCTTGTACTCGCGAGCCTTGGAGCCCTGACCGCTCAACTGCATCCGGTTCTTCACCAGGTCCAGCGGCTGCACAAACACTGTTGCACCCATCCTGGAAGTCAGAGAGAATGCATGCATGTTAGCTAAATCAGTAACACTTTACAATAAGGTTCATTAGTTAACATGAACTAATAATGAACTGCACTTATACAGCGTTTAATCTTTGTTAATGTTAATTTCAACATTTACTAATAGTTTACTAAAATCTTGTTGACATTAGTTAATGCACTGTGAACTAACATGAACAGTTGTATTTTTATTAATAATGTTAACATTGTATAATGTTAGTATTGCTCATTTTCGTTAATACGTTTACTAATGTTAACTAATGAACCTTATTGTAAGGTGTTACTGCTAAATAATTTGTTTACTTAAAAGCCCTGTTCTCATCCTGAAGGAATCCTGTTAAAATTAGCAAAAATTAAAAAAAAAAAGATAAGGACACATAATATGAATTTTTCTCTACAGGACCAATATGATCCTCCCGATAGAATAAAATATCCCAGTTGGAAAATTCAGAAGAATCACTGGAACTGGAAACTCCTTTAGGAATCTCAGTCATGTTCATCCTGTTGCTTTTTAATCTTATCAGGATCCTTTGAGACTATTTCCAAATAATTATTGAAATGTATTTAGAATTTCAACAGGAGTGCTTTTTTTCTGACTGAGGACACTACAACAGCTGCTGTTTCTTTAAAAAAACAAATGAAATTCCTTTTAAACTAGTGCATTTATGGTGTCCTTTAGACTTTGGCTCAGTTAAACACAAACAAGGCAATTATGCCTTTGAAATGGAATTTGAGATAGTCTTTTCTTCCCTATATGCGAGAGAAAAGGCTTCTCGGTCAAGAAAAAAAATCTAGGGCGGGACTTGATTTTGTTCGTGGGGAATTGATTGGATGGTTGTGGTTTGCTATTGGTGGATCTCATGTGAGTGACAGGTTGCTCCGCCCTCATGCCAGTAAACACGTCATCAGAGAAGAGCAGAGATGTCGAGGGAGGGAAGATATTCTGAATAAAGATTAAGAGGGCACATGAATTTTAGGAAAATAATTATGTCCACGGATAAATTTTTTATAATAAATACACAGCAAAATTCCATAAAAAACAAGAATTGTCGGTGTTGATTTCATGGTGACTTTAACATTTGCCTAAGGACAACCTGTATAAGAAACAGCATTGGTTTACAAGTCTTGTATTTGTTTCAGAGAGTCCATGTGTGAGGGAACTGTCTTAATTTTGTAGTAATATATTTAAGGATGGAATTTAATATTTAAAGGTCTTTTAGCAACAAATAAGTTACAAAAGAGGGCCTACAACATACATTCCTCAGTGACACATGACGACGCGTGACATTTAAACTGAAGTTCAAATTTTGACTCAGGGTTACCAGGCTTTCTCTGGGCCTGCAAACTCATTCACTACAGAACTCGCAGAAATAGACAAGAAAATCCACAACACACCACATAAACTCCTTATGCTGATTCTGATCAATAGCTCGCGCAGCGGATAAAGGATGACCCTTATCAATAATCCCACTCTCCCATCAGTTGCTCATTCAATTCAAGCCCATGCAACAGAGAGCGCCGCTGAGTGCATAGGCGCATACATACCCAGCCAAGCCACCGAAGAGAAACTTAATAGATTTGGGCGAGGTTTTGGGCTTGCCCGTGTGCGCTGCGGCTGCCATGGCTGCAGTGCTGGTTCGGGTTTCTGTAGGACACCTTCGCTTCTGCCGATACACTTCTGCTGTTGTGTACAGCAAGGTGACTCGCCGGGAACGCGCACGACAAGCGGAACACGCATGGACCAATGACATACGAGTTTTCACTCGCGGGGCCGAGTACGTACGTGACGTGAAATGATGTGTCTTAAAGAGACAGAGACGTCCTTTCTTTTCCGCTGTGAGCCTTTAAAAAGAGCGAATTCAATCCACTGCAGAGGTATAACAGCAATTTAACATCAACAGCAACACCAAAAATAAATGCAAATGCTACTGGAAGAGAATAGTTATGTGTCTGTCATATGCATAACATATTTTATTCAGATTTCATGTATATATATATATACATAGGCCTACTTCAAATACTTCAATATATACAGTACAGGTCAAAAGTTTGGAAACATTACTATTTTTAATGTTTTTGAAAGAAGTTTCTTCTGCTCATCATCAAGCCTGCATTTATTTGATCAAAAATACAGAAAAAAAATGTAATATTGTGATATAGTATTACAATTTAAAATAATTGGTTTTCAATTTATTATACTTTAAATGATCATTTATTTCTGTGATGCAAAGGTGAATTTTCAGGATCATTACTCCACTCTATCACATGATCCTTTAGAAATCATTCTAATATGATGATTCATTATCAAAGTTGGAAACAGTTCTGCTGCTTAATATTTTTTTCATAACCTGTGATACTTTTTTAGGATACTTTGATGAATAAAAAGTAAAAAAAAAAAAAAAAGAAGCAAATTGTTTAAAAATAGACATCTTTTGTAACAACAATATACACTACTGGTCAGTAATTTGGGGTCAGTAAGTTTTTTTCTTTCTTTTTTTAAAAATAAATCAATACTTTTATTCAGCAAGGATGTGTTAAATTGATAAAAAAAAAGTGATATTAAAGAAGATTTATATTATTAGAAATTTTTTTTTTTTTTGAATAAATGCAGTTCTTTTTAACCTTTTATTCATCAAATATATTAGGCAGCAGAACTGTTTCCAACACTCATAATAAATCACAATGTTAGAATGATTTCTAAAGGATCATGTGATAGACTGGATGTCACATGTGACACTGACTGGCGTAATGATGCTGAAAATTCAGCTTTGCATCACAGGAATAAATTATTTCTTAAAGTATATTCAAATAGAAAACTATTATTTTAAGTTGTAATAATATTTCACAATATTACTGTTTTTTTTTTCTGTATTTTTGATCAAATAAACGCAGCCTTGATAAGCATTAGAGACTTCTTTCAAAAATATAAAAAAAGTAATGTTTCCAAACTTTTGACCTGTACTGTATATACTTCAAAAAGCTCCTTAATTGCTTTATTTACCATTTACTTGTGTTAATTGATGTGAACTAGGCTGTCTTGTTGAATAATTATTTTACTTTATTTAGGTTGTATTGTGTATTGTTATTACTATATTTATAACTAATACTGAGAAATTATTTTTTAACTAATTATTGTGTGTTTCTCAGAGTCAATGCTGAAATATTTTGTTCTGATCAATAGGTCTGAAGCAGCCTATAGACAGGATTTGTAACTTTTCTCAGTGCTGTTGAGTGGACCAATCACAGCCGTCTGTGTTTACTGTATACATATATTTCTTCAGTTAGGGATTACATCCGTGGGTTGATTTTCCATGTTATGTCAGGCACCAGCTCTGGTTTTAAAACGATTATTCTCTCCAGTAAGACAAAAACGTCCTGAATGCGGTTCTGTGTTCGGTTTTCTGAGCTGAGGATTAACACTTTGTGTATCGAAGATCAAGCAACAATGGCATGCCTTGTGATTCTGACACGTTTGAATGAAATAGCGAAAACAATTGTAATATTAGATAAAAAGGTTCTTATAAGGATGGCCCAGTCATAATCATAACCTAAATAAGACACAATCAACGTACACATATGTGATGTTTATCTAAAGTAATTTTTGCTTATTGGTTTGGTTGAATTGGATCATAAAAGGTCAGCAGCAAAGGCATTAGTTAATAAAGTGATATTAAATACATAAAGTCTATTTAACAAATTTAAAGGGGACCTATTATGGCCCTTTAACAAGGTGTAATATGGGTGTCCCCAGGATGTGCCTGTGAAGTCCCAGCTCAAAATACCCCACAGATCATTTATTATAGCTTGTCAAATTTGCCCCATGTGTGAGCAAAAACACAGTTTTTGTGTGTGTCCCTTTAAATGCAAATACAGAAATGACAGAAACATTATTACATGGACTACTACTAGCATGTACTGTCATGTTAATCTTTTGCGCAAATCCAGCATTGAACAAACCCTCGTTTGTGAAGCAGTCCGGCAAAATAAATGATTTGCGCAAGTTTATAACACTTTTCCGACTTTCTTCGGCACATTTCATTTATAAATAAAATTCAACCATGGTGTCCTCAGTGGCTCAGATGCCGGGATTCGTATGTTTGTTGGTACATCCAGTAACAGAACATTTGTAATATTTTTTGGCACAAACATTGTATATCTCCAGCTGCTAATGCAAGGAAACAGAATTGGTGACGGGTGAGGATCACTCAGGGCGGGATCTATCTATACTCTTATGTAAGAATAGGGGGAAATCTAGAACAGCTGGTTTGGAGAGACAGTTTAGGATTTATGGGGATTATAAAAAATATTTTTTTATGATTTTTACTGAACCATGATTTTGGTTACACACACTGTGGACACACATCTGCGTTCAAACACCTTATAAAAGTGAATTTTGCATTATAGGGGCAATCCCCTTTAATTATTGCAGGTTTGCTAATATTCTGAATTTGCATTTCACTGTTTTTATTCATTTTGAGGAATACTGAATCTGTTTTTGTGCAAGTGAGATAAGTTAATGCATGCTTACATTTAATCTAGAGCTACAATACCCATCATGTTCACACAGCGCACACGATACCCTTGCACTCCTTATTTCCCTCAACATGAGGACAGGAGAGCTGTTGGTCAATAAATGTGAAAACAAAGTCATTTGCAATGTTTGTTTGAAAAAGTAACTCAAAAGTTAAAAGAAATGCTTTACTTTAGTAGTTACTTGAAAAGTAATCTCGGCTTTCAATCTTCCTGAAGGAATAACACATATGTTTTAGCAATTTGCCACTTTTTGCCACTTAAAATATTCCAATATCGCTTTATGTTGAAAAAAAAGTAGTTTTGTCTCTAGATATGATTTGAAGCTTTTAAAACTTTGAAAGAAGAAAGCAATAACTCTTAAACATGAAGGAGATGAAAATATGCTTGTGCCATGACTTTCACTGCTTATCAGAAAAAAAATGTTTTTGCACATAGCACCATATTGTTTGGACATGCATTTTGGTAAAACTCTGGAACTCTTTTGAGAAAATTATCATGATTATTCAGTCCTGTGGTGTATTTCAAATTAAAATGGTAAAATCGTCTGAGATGCTAATGCCATTTTCTAAAAGCATCCAGGAAAGAACATTTAATCTAAGACAGATAAATGTCTGCAACGACTGATCTATATTTAGCCAATTTAATAAATATAATATGGTGTTCAGAGATAAAATGAATTGTAGCATGACAACAGGGGGCATCCTAGGGATATAAAAGGATATTGCAGTGATCTGACATTGTTTCATGAGCAAGGTCATTCGGTCATAGTCTAAAGATGTGATGAAACAAGCACAGAGCTGGAGGTGTCAGGCTGAGGAAGCATGGACGTATTTCATTTCTCTTTTATTTTACTTTGATTTATTTTACTTATAGAATCTGTGAGAAAATAACGACAAATTTAAGAGAATCTCTCTGTGCATATACAAACACATAAGGTAAAACAAGAGTGGAGTACATGAGATAATGAGGCCGTATATAATGTGCAAAATGTGCAAGGAGTGGTCCTTGTAACGCAACAATAAGAAACAATGTGTGCTGAATCATATGTAGTGGAACACTGTAAAAAAAGATTTTTTGGTGAAATACTAAAAAAATACTAAAAAAGTAAATACTACTGAAAAAAAAACAATGTAATTTACATGAAAAAGTTAGTCAGGCAAGAATAAAAAAAAACGAAATAAATTCCATATCAGTACTTAATTCAAGCGAGTAGAAATGAAAGCGTAAATATCAACTCAATAAAATTAAGTAAAAATTACTCAACTTTTCTGATACTGGGGTTCCCATCATGCACTGGACCTTGAATAATTAATGAGGTTAATTTTTCACTGGTTTCCAGCTGTATTTACACTGTTTTATCATTGCTTTTGTTGTCAGGATTAGTAACTTGCCATTTTGTGACATTTCGAGTAAATTTTCTGCTCAAAATGACACATTCAAACACAAAAACGATCCATCAAATGTTACCGTCATTGTGTATTGTCTACCAAGTATTGAGGTCTTTGCATTCACATGATGCTTAACATCTGACATGCTGTAGTATAAATTACTTAGATAATCTAAGTAAAGCACATACTATAAATGACTGGTATAATTCAATATTATTGTTTGAGTGAAATGGAATGTAAAGGAATTTAACTAAATCGATATTAATCAACCTTTTACTAGCCAAGTTAAAATGACTTATTTTCTGTGTTACTTTCACTTAACTAGGTTAAGTAAAGTTTACTTAATTCCATATTCCAAGTAAATTTAACTTAAAGATTTCTAATTAAAGCTACTGATAAATATGTTTAGGTTTTTACTTGGCAAATCTTTGTAAATTTACTAGCATTTTCTGAGTGAAAAAAGTTTCCTAGCTTTTTTCAAGTAAATCCTACTCCAATTTTTTTCCAGTGAACAATAGCATATTCTGGTAGTTTGAGTGAAATTAGCATAGCAGATGAGGCACTTTAAACATGTGCGAATACATTAGAAATCCAGATTATGTTTAGATGCCTAAGGCATGAATAATTTAGTTCATTTGTAGAAATATAAAGACTACAATTATGTTTTCAGCCATGTGTGTAACCAATGATGAAATTTGCCCTGCACAAACCCATTTGACATCTGTGTTCATATCAGGTTAGTAACGGCCTATATAGATTATTCTTTGCTGCTTGTGTGTATTTTATGATCTCCTCTGACAGTATTTATTGGTTGGCACTTTTCCTTTGGTGAAACGTAATAACCCATCATCACAGTTTCTCCTGAAGGCTATATGCAATGCCTTTGGCATCTCTCTGTCACCATGCATTATGACATATAACTCATTCATGTGTCACTGTATATGCCTGAGAACTGGACAGTGGGCGTGTTTTTAAAGTCTCTGATGCGTAAGCTCAAATGACCTTCATTTTACCATTATATTATTTTCTGTCATGTAGATGTGTTCTGGATATGCCCTCCCTTGTTTTTACATCACCCACTGGAGATATATATAGACAAATGATTTCACAGGGGTCACAGCGGCCTGTCAAGCTGCTCAGCGAAGATCATGTCGTTGAGTTTTGCTGCTGACCACTGACTCTGATTCAATTCCCTACACGTAGTGTTTGTGTTCGGCTGGAAATGAATCAGATATTGAGTGGATATCCTGCATAAACAATGTATGTAATTGTTATGAGAACCAGATTTGCTGAAAGACATTTCAGAATGAAAGTATCTACTCAACCTTCAAGAGGAAAAGAACATATTTACATTTGTTATTAAACTGTTGACACACCAGGACACACTGATAAACCTCTCGATAGTGAATGGCTGCAACCCAGGAGTTCATGATGATTAATCGAAATGTGGACAGGCTCCAGCAACCTTACTAAATGCTCCCTTGTGAAAAAGAAGTGCACTTAATTGTATTGAATGTGCACTTGTATTGTGTTTCAAATCATAGAAGCATTTATATATTTTTAAATGTACCTGCAGATAATATATTCAAGAATTACTTAGCAAGTGAGTACACTTTTATGACTGTTTCTTAACACACTTAATGTTAATTCTTTCATTAATTACTCACTCTCATGCCATTCCAAACCCGTAAGACTTTCGTTCATCTTCAGAACACAAATGAAGATCTTTTTGATGAAATCTGAGAGCTTTCTGTCCCTCCATTGACAGCTGCGCAACTACCACTTTGACGCTTCAAAAAGTTCATAGATCGCAAAACTAATCCATATGAATTGAGCGGTTTAGTACAAATTTTCTGAATCACTCTCAGAAAAAAAGGTACAAAAGCTGTCACTGTGGCGGTACCTTTTCAAAAGGTACACCTTTGTACCTAAAGAGTGCATATAAGTCCCTCAAAGTTACATATTGGTACCAAACGTGTACATATTAGTACCTAAATGGTACATATTAGAGCCCTTTTGAAGGGTACTGTCCCAGTGACAGCTTTTGTACCTTTTTTTCTGAGTGACTCAATCGCTTTATATGATGAACAGATTGAATTGAGGCTTTTATTCACATATAAACATTAATCATAAACAGAAACAGAATCTCAACTGAACCGGCTTGATGTGCGAGAACAAACCTCATTGGTTCTTGCTAAAGCTCAATCGTGATGCGTAACACTAGAATGAACCTCAACATGCTTGAGATTATTTTTACCACAACTGATGTGAGTTGATGAATTTTCACATGTGAATAAAAGCTTTTAAGTGAAACGCCAAAGAAAATCAGTCACTGGCAATGAATGATATATTTTAAATGTGATTTAATTTTCACTCACAAAATTGGATGCTGACAGTCAGAATGCATGGCTTCTTTTTAATGTTCTTTAATGGAGAGCGATTTTTTGCCTCCGGACATTGTAATTACGGCATCTACCAGCAGGGGCTAAAGGGACCGCGCTATAACCAGGTGAACCTCGGCCCCTTGTTTTGCACATGGATTTATGTAATTGCCGTGACATCAGAGCATGAGCTCTGGGGATGCTGGAGTAACACTGACTTTGCCTCTACATAGTATTGTGGATTACTGGGGTTTACATGTCCCTGTTCATTTAGCACATTTGAGCAAGATCATTTGAGGGATTTCAGTGTTCCTTAGCAAAGAAATTGTAATGTAGATTGATTCACCCTGTACTTTCTCAAGCAAGCACATGAATTTGCCCTGTAAAGACTAGCAGGTAATGGGATATTTACTAGAAAAACATGTGAAGGCAAAGGAGCAGAATTTTGGAATATCTTTTTTTGCTACCCACACACATAAACATTTCTCTCGCTTTGGACAGAACCCAGTGTTCTTGAATGAAGGCATGAAGAGAGAGTGATTGATGGAATGAAAGAGAAGAGATGAGACGAAACAGCTGTGCCGGAGAGAGACTGCAGGCAATCGGTGTCTCTTAGGCAAGAGTTTAATCCCTGATAATCTGACCCTCTTACAGCGGATGGATCAAGGGCAGCTCCGCGTCCGCTGTCACATCCCGTGTTCACAGTTGAACACTGTTCTGAAAGATATGTTGAAATAAAGATCATTTTGTAAAAATTACGTGACCATCTGCAGAGCATTCTGTCAGGTAGATGCTGGTGTTAAGGAGATGCATGACGCAGATTTATAAATATAAATACATTAATCCAGCCTAATGATGCAACCACAGCTTTGTAAAAAACATCACCAAAAAGTATAGCGCTAAAAACATTATTCATTTTAAATGAGAATGTTGTACATATCATCATAAGTCAGTGCCCACCCTTAACCACATTTAAATAAATTATTCAAATGCAAGGGATTATGGGTATTCCCAAAGCCACAGCTTACCAAAGGATGTAATATGACCTACATGAAGATCAAAGTGCTTTGACTTAATCACTCTGCAAAAGGGTCCACTTCACAGTTCACAAGAATATGGACAATCCCATGAATTTCTTTTGCAAAAATACAGGTTTTAAAAAAATGTCCTCAAAATAAAAATAAATATACCTAACAAACAAAACTGAGCAACATAAGTCTTTATTTAAGTGGAAAAAGTAAGTGTGCTTATTAATTGTGTTGAATTGTAGTTTACTTCAAATGTTAAAGGGGTGGTATAATGCCCTTTTCACAAGATGTAAAATAAATATCTGATGTCCCCAGAGTATGTGAAGTTTTAGCTCAAAATACCCCACAGATATTTTTATATAGCATGTTAAAATTGTCAATTTTTGAGGGTGAGCAAAAACGCACTGTTTTGTGTCTGTTCCTTTAAATGCAAATGAGCTGCTGCTCCCGGCACAGGGGGCGGAGCTTCAAGAGCTCGTGTGTTTCAGCTCCGACTACCTGACACAACACACACTGAAAACTTTTAGCCTTTTATGTTCAAACCGGAGTCAGACAAAGATGGAGAGACTCAAGAAGAAGTGACAACATGTAGAATGCAACAGGACATTTCTGAATGGTTAGTTGATGAATTTATGTATCTGATGTGGAGTTAACTATGATAATCTATAAATCGCGTTGGGTTTATGTAAATTTTAGGGTTCGTGATGTCACCTCCGTTTGTTGTAGTCCTTAAAAAGCGATTTCTGTAAAAGAAAACATCTCCCTTTGCTTTGAACTTTGAGCGTCGTAACTTTTAAAAAAGTGAAATCATAATCAACAACCACCCTTTAAAGGTATAAGGACACTTTCATGACTATGATTCTTTAGAACACTTTTCATTCATTTATTAACCTTTTGTTTTTGTTTTATTTAATTAACCTTAGTTTAAAATAAATTTAAACTATAATACATTTTCGTTTAATTGCATATTACATGTAATTAAGTGTCTGGAAACATTCCATTCAGTGTGCCCTTAAGAATATATTTTCATTTCCATAATAAGTACTCTTTTTACTAAAGTATGCTATAAGTGCACTTCTTTTATCTTAATAGATTTATGTAAAAAAAAAAAAAAAATCTTTAAAAAAAAGTATTTTTGTTTTCTGGATGTGCTTTGATGGATGAATAGTGCAGTGTAGAAAACACATGACAAGTGGAGTGAAACGTTGTAAATATCAGTCTTGAGACTAACTTTTGGAGACTATCTCCACTCTTGGAGACTAACTTTTGTATATATTAAGTGAAATAAGAATATGCTTTTTACATATAATAAGAATAGGCATAGCTATAAAAAATGAATGTGTATAGCACAGTTCAGATCATTCAGTCTCAAAAGATTTTGATGAGAAATATTTGCGTGCTGAATTCACGACTTTGATTTGATGGCAGAAGTCTCCATCAGATCATCATGTAGTCTCATTGCTAGAAACAAATGATATGTAAAACAGATCTAATTTGTGATTTTTCCTACATACACACCTGTGAAATAGGACTGTATAAACTTGTATCTACTGTACTGAATAACATCTAGCGTATTCTGTTTATAGCGCTCTGTTTGAAAATGATGTTATGATGACAGTTGTGCCTGTCAACCATATTAATAGATCTTGGTGTGGTATTTTTGGCTTCCTTTTGGATGTCTGTCCTTAGTTTTATTGTGTCATTTTTAGCGTTTCTTTTTCCACATCATTAGTTTGAGCTGTTGGATGAGGGAGGGGCGACCTGGTCACTTTTTATCTGAGGTTTTTTTTTTTTTTTAAATCAAGCCCAATGCAAGCAGATTGAGCATTAGTCTCTGTGTGTGTGTGTGTGTGTGTGTGTGTGTGTTTTAAATCTAAATCTACAACATCACTGTAAATCCTCTGTCATCTTTCATTCCAAAGAGCGAAAGAGACTGGGAAAAAGAGAGGAGAAAGCAAAAGAGACAAAAGTAAGAAAGAAATTGAATTTTTCAGCGATTTATGAACTTTTTTAATTTGTCTGGGTTGTTTTTATTTGTTTTAAGCATAATTCAAACTAAAGGTTTATGCTTTAAGCAACAACAACTACAACAATATACTATTTGGGGGAGATATTCTATGAAAGCAAATCTTAATATTTTCGCAATTTTGCTTGTCAAGTATGTTTGTTTTTTTTGCAGTGAAAGAGATGATGTTTTAAAAAGGAATGTGTGTGTGACTTTTGACAGTGATGTGTGCAGATGTTCTTTTTTTAATCATTTTCACTGTGAAAGAACAAACATTAAAGGATGGGACTTTTTTTCTTTTATCTGTGTGTGTTTCAGATAAATGTGGCATCTCCAAATGATATATTTAATTTGGTACCTGCATGCTGAAACTTTGTTCTTTGCTTTTTTTTTACCTTTCTTTTATCTTTTACACTTAGTCCTGCCAGCTGGAGTGTGTCTGAATGCTGAACTGAGAGCTCAAACCGAACACGACGACAGACCGAACTAAACCCTGGAAAATGGCCATGTTTGGGGGTCGAGGGGCGAAGGGGGGCAAGTTCTCCGTTGAGGACCTGTACGGGATCAGCAAGAAGCCCAAAGCCTCGTCAGGGGCAGCGAGCAGCACTGGGCCAAAAGTAAACGTGCAAAGCCGAGGAAAGGGGCAGAAAGGAGAGACGGATGCCCTGGCTTCTCAGATTTTGGAGGCGGCACACAGACTGGTCGAGCGCCGGCGTCTTGAGCTTTACCTGAGGGAGTGTGGACTCAGCATCAATGACTGCCAATCAGAGAGACAAGCCATGCTGTACCGGTGAGTGTGTGTGTGCGTGTGTGTTTTGGGAAATGCACTCTCAATGGTGTCAAACCTGATAAAGCAAATGGGAAAGGATAATGAATGAAGGTGGCAGTAGCAGAACAGAAGCTACACTCGGAACAGAAGATAGAATAAGAAATTAATACTTATATTCAGCAAGGATGCATTCATTTGACAATAAAGACATTTATGTCAGGTTATGTCTTGGGTTTTTGATCATATGTCTTGGTACCTTTCAGTTCAGGGGCTGTTTATACAACATAAAACTTTTTATGCGTTTTGGCCGTTCATTTACACGACAATGGCATTTATGGGTGCCTGAAATCTCAAACTTTTGAAAACGGGTTTCAGAGTGCACATTTGTGAAATTAACTGTTCTTGTCTCCGTGTAAACTACAAAAACACAAATTTGTGAAAACTGTGACATGCGCATGCGTATTACGTGTTTAGTCTGTAGGCACATAGTGTTTCTTTACAAAGTGACATTGCTTCTGGTCTGTGTTCAGTTTCATTTTCATGGACTTTTAGGGCAAGTTTTTCCTTTGAGTTTTCCGTGTGTACAGACGACACCCTTGTCAAAACATCCCCATTCACACAGATCCGCGAAAACGACTAAAAGTGCTGTCCTGGAAAAGAATCCTGAAAAAATGTCAAAGTTTCCACAAAAATATGAAGCATCACAACTGTTTTCAACATTGATAATTATAATAAATGTTTATTGAGCAGCAAATCATCATATTAGATTTATGAAGGATCACGTGACACTGAAGACTGTGGTAAAAATGCTAAAAATTCAGCTTTGATCACAGGAATAAATTACATACTAAAGTATATTCAAATAGAAAACAGTTATTTTAAATTGTAGTGATATTTCACAATATTACTGTTTTTTTTATTATTATTATTATATAAATGCAGTCTTGGTGAGCATAAACAACTTCTTTCAAAAACATTAACAAATCTTACCAACCCCTGAATTTTGAATGGTAATGTAATGTGTGTGTAAGTATTTATTTGTAACTTGTTTTCCACTAAAAGGTGAATATTATGACTCCATGGTATTAAAGGGGTCACATGATGGGTCTAAAAAGAACATTATTTTGAAACAAGTCTATGGCCGTTTCTCAATATGCGTTCTTGTCTGTACTTGTGTTCTTGTGGACTTGTGAAACGTCATCAGTCGCTGCCCAAGTACTGTCCCAATACACAAGTTTGCATTTTGGCAAGAACGGTTAAAAATTCCAGAAGTGTTCTTGACACGCCCATTTTAATGAGGATGCAACAGTTGGTAACTTGTGTGAACTTGACGGCAGAAATATCCCAGCATTCATTTCGGCATTCGAGGAAGGAGAGGCAGGTCAATACAAGTCGTTTTTCTACAATTTCGTACGCTATTTCATCACTAAATTCACTTCTGAGAACATTTGATGCGAGAAATCAACTGTGTAGATTTCAAATATTGGCATTTTTACGAAAATTTATGGCGAATCGAAAATGTGCTCAAACGTTTTCGGAAGTGAGAATCTCCATAAGAATAACGGCCAATAATAACGTCAATAATTCTCGTTATGTCTGGGCACTGCAGACGGCGTCTGTGCGGGGGTATTATTGCGCAATACCAGCAAGAACACATCGTCTCAAACTGTCAGCAGCGTTCTGTGTGCTCGTCACCTTGTGAGTTCATTCTTCCAAGAAGAACTAGCAAGAGCGTTCTCCCCAAGAACACAAGTCCGTTCTTTGCATTCTTGGTTTTGAGAAACACCCTATATTTTTACAAAGCTCATTCTGAAAATTGTGGTGTGGTCTGATTGGCCAGCGATCCAGTGCACTGTGATTGGCCCAAAAACCTTAAGCGTGTGAAGGAAATGTGACGCCCCTTGATTGGTAAAGTTTTATTTCATTGGGGACATAATTACTGATTATAATGACTTAACTGTCTTTTTACGTGCGCACTACGCTACGGGTGTGAGAACACTATGTAAACATAAAACCATGTCTGCATTTGTGATCGTAGAAACTACATACAAGTGCTACTCTATACTGCTCAAAACTCGCCTTTGAATAGTCAGTAGCAAATTCTTCAAATATGAAAACATACTTACAGGCCGTGTGAGTCAGAAGCGCCAGAATCTACATGTAAAGATGGACTTGCCCCACTGTTTTCTAATTGTGTCCTCTTTTGGAAGGCTAAACTAAGTAGTTTGGCTTTCGCAACGAAAAACACAGCGTCTCCACGACATGGCAACAATAATACAGCGAAAATAAAAGTTACGCCTACTTTCTTTTCGTATACATTAGTGCGGTGTTATGAAACTCTTCCCCCACACACTGACGTAGGTTTGGCGGGGGAGTGTTTGAACGAAGCGTTTTAGGAAGGTGTGGCTGAGCCTTAACTTTTATAAAGTATATCTCTTTAGGTTTGACACTTTGAGCTTTGTAACTCTGCAGGTCTTATACTTGCACTAACAGCTACATAACACACAAGAAAACAAGAAATCACATCATATGACCCATTTAATATGCACCTTTTAGGTGTAAACATGTTACAAAGGTACAAAATTGTTGCCCCTGCTATGCTATTTTAAAGGCTCCTAATTTTGTTCTGGAGTCTCGGTTTGCATGCATCCAGTCAAAAACACTTTAATTTTCATATAATATTGCAGTATCTCCTCTATTCTCACAGTGTCTGAAACAGTTCAATAAAGGATTCATTCTCTAAACCCAGCCTTTCTGAGAACCTGCTCTGCTCTGATTGGTCAGATGGCCCAGTCTGTTGTGATTGGTCGACTGCTTACAGCGCCTAAACGCTCATTACCATATCTGAATATTCAGCTCCAGATCTTCCTCTCCATTTGACACAGTGATACGAAGAGTAATGCTGGCATCAGTTTTACCGTTTCAATTCCAGCGTGAGTCTCATCCTTTAGAAGTGCATCAAAGTGGATTTGCTTTGGCAGCCGAACACAGCGTCTTCTCAACATGTCGATACACGAACCAAACCCTTCAAGTCGCAGCTACAACTACAGTGTTTGAGGGTCAAAGAACATGTTCACGGGCAAAAATGAAGACCATAGACTGGCATTATGCAAATTTGTTACAACTACAAGCCTATTTAGGTTCATGCAGGAAGTAATACTGGAATTACTGACGACTCGTTTCAGGCGCTTCTTTCTTTTAGGAGACAATAACCGAAAAATCATATAGGGGCACTTTTCAAGTACTTTTTTTCTGACAGTGTAGAAGGTCAAGTTTTGTACTTTCTGGGATGCAGATTACACAGGGTGTTTTGGTTCTATATTGCATATTTTTGGCAAATGTATAAGTCATCCACGCATTTCATGCAATTAACAGTATACTTACTGCAGAGTAATATAGTCTATATTTCAAATATCCACTATATCTTTACCAATAATTAATATAAACATTTGGAGACTAATGGTCGACATTTCCTGAAGTTTATAATACTTATAATCCTGTTATAATTGCACCACAAATCCCAGAAGGCTGTTCTGTGTCCCCAGGTGATTTGCTCTATGCGAGTTGCCATGGGAACTGCCGGCCGTGCTCAAGGTTCGCTGATTTGAGGCACTGGGGCTACAGTAGCTATCTTTAAATAGCATGAGAGAACTCATTGTGTGTGTGTGTATGTGTTTGTGTAAAAGAACGAAGGTCCTCTATGGCTTGACCGATGATCTCACTTCAATACGGATTCACAAATCACAATAAGCCTTTTGGTGCAAAACAGATTGTTTTGATTCTTCCGTCCCAGCTCAAAATGCAGAGACAGCGATAAAGAAGTAATTTATATTTGCCTGAATAGTGTTAACACAATCAAACTCTGTTTAATTAGCGTCTTGACTGTTAATTGCGCCTCTCCTCAGCGTGTCGCGCTCGAGACCCAGCCTTTTTTTTCCATTCATCAGCACTGTTTGATCATATCCTTTATGCCTGTCACTCAAACTCAAAATATGTTTTCAAATTGAACGGTTAGTGACACTGAAGTGCTTCTCCTCATGCGAGTGAATGAAGACAGCGTTTAAATATCATTTCCGAAGACTGACATCACAGAAATTTCCAGTATTTTGGTTCTAAAGGCTGTGTGTCCCTCCCAATTCAAAGGTTGCATCCTCGACCTCAAAGGCCACGCCTTCGAACTAGGACTGAGCGTTGTTGAATGGGACTGCTTCTTGTCGCCTAGCAACTGTGACAGCTGCCGTTGATGAGCGACAGTATTTGCTAGACTTTATTTTAAAGTCCCCCTGCAGTCCATTATCCTGGAAATCCAGAGTTCTCGCGAGAGCACAAGTTGAATTTGCTCAGCGAGTTTACTCTGGCGTCGAGTAATGATGCTCATTAAATATGCCCTTGTATCCGAGCTGCACCAATCACATCGGGTTATCTGATAGAGGCGGACCAGAGGCGAGCTAAACAGAAGACGACAGCGACGTGACGTCGAAGTCATTAGTAAACATTGCAAGATGGCTACGGATGAACACCAGTTGTTTGAAACGGCTTTGGCCGCTACAATGAACGAGTTAGACTTGGCTTTTTATCTAAAAGAGGAACAGAAGACGGCGCTCAAATCGTTCCTTTGCAAGAAGGACGTTTTTGCTGTTTTGCCGACCGGATACGGCAAGAGTTTAATCTACCAGTTAGCTCCGCTGGTAACTAAGCGTATGGGGCTTGTTGTGATTGGTCGTAGTGTTATCCAATTGCATGCAGTGAGATTTTCAAATGCATGCTTGGTGCCGCCCCTCGAGCTGGCCGATTTTCATTAGTCGATGCCAGACCATTAATCTTTCAGATTTAGGTCTGGATTTCCAGGCTAGTAGTCCATAATTGTAACCCTTACCAAAATGACATATTTAAAAAAAAAATCCTGTGAAGAAAAAAAAATATTCATGCTTTAAAATAGCTTGAATGCAACTCTGCATTCTTGCTTTATTTAGAACCATGAATATGCTAATTAGCCCCGCCTCCACTCGCTCAAGCCAGCTCAGAGATTCACTCAGCCAACTTACTGGGGTAAACGCTGCACAATGGTAATGCTTTTTACAAAGTCAGACACCCAATGGTAAATATGATTAGCCTTTTGCTTGACTACGTTATCAAACAGCTAATAATGTGTTGCTAATGTTACACAAACTATGTTCCTGTTCGCCATCTCAGTCTGCCTTCTAACAATCATCAGAAACGCTTTGAACAACTCACTTCGATCTCATTATAACATCATAATATACATCATACACCCGCTATATTGCTCAATCTACCCGATTTTTCATATCAACAAATAAATATACCAGGATAACCTAGCATCTCTGGAGACTCCCCTGCTAGTTCACTGTTAATGATATGCTAAAGCCCGCCTGTACGTTAACATGATTGGTTACAAGGTAGTTTGTGACTTCAGAAACACCAGCGATTTCAGTGTGTCTTTTTTTTTCCACTGCAGTTTTAAGGAGAAAATACTCAGCAATGGTGTTGACTTATTAATTGCACATGGTTTGTCTTAAAACACATTAAAAACACCACATAGACACATAAACAACATTAAAAGCTTGATTTTCACCACAGGGAGACTTTAAGTTATATTAAACTGTCTGAAAACAAAACAGGGTTCACAGACTGTCTAAATATGTTCACCATGGTCCATTTCTGTATATAATAAAGAGTGTAAACTATATGTAATCGCATACAAGTCAACATTTGAACTGCTTTTTTTTGTTTGCATTTGTATCATTAGATATTTGAGTAGCCTAAGTTGAAACCCTATACTTATGTTTAAAAGTGTTATCCGCCAATTTCTCTCTCAAAAATAAAATCCTGGCGTGACTGGCGTGCAATTAATTCTGGGGTAGACAAGGCCGAGAAGGATCCATCTGTTTTATCCTTCATTTCACGGGAAACAAAGGACGCATTTAGAGGCCGTATTTGAAGGAGCCGTTGAACCTTTGAACGTGTGAACAGAAGATTTGTGTATTTACTGGTAAAGTCATTTTGGTAATTTTACGGCATTTACCACGATTGCTGTGTGAAAGGGGCTATTCATTCCTGATATTGTGTGTTTTCCAATGTGTTGCCTGAAATATGGGACGTATTGGTTCTGTGAAGATAAAGATGGCGAATAAGCAGAGGCTTATGCTCAGCAGCTTAAAGAGAGAAAAAACACACACACAGAGAGAGGGCAACGAGTAGCACACAGAGGGAGAACAAACTCATGCACAAAGTGCTGTTAGAAGTGTCCGTGCACGTGTGTGTGTGTATCTGTGTACACTATTATGTTATCGCGTATTGCGTTTTCTCCAGATGGAAGCACTTAAAAGCTCCGTCTCTCCAGGGGGGACAGCGATCTGTTTCCAGGTTTCCTCGTTTGAAAAACATACTCTTGCTTCCATAAATAATTGAAATGCAGTTCTCTTCGCCGTCCACTGGAGGCCATGCAACAGATTTATTGAAGATAAAAAGCAAAACTGTTTTCCAATGTGTTTTTTCTTCATGAAATTGGAGCAAGAACAAAAGTAGAGCTTTTCGTCCTCTGATAAATCCCTTCACACTATCGTCCGAGACCTACTTTTGTCATTTTCTGCCAATTAACTTGCAATTATATCTTAATTACGCTTTTAGTAGGACACACCTTACAGGCAAATAAGAGGGCATATTCTGTCTTTCTTTCTGCCGCCATATGGACTCAATCGCACACCAGGTGGTTTGTGCTCTGATTTCACAAAGCACATGTTCAGTCGCTGCACCTCACGTTGTTCGCAGCTGAGACTACTATTGAAGCTAAACAGGGGTTCAATCTAATGTATTAGGGAGATGATAAGCTTTATTTCAGAGCTTCGCTCAGGAACACAGCCGTGGAAATTGATCTCTGACACAGATGTGACCGCCCTGAGAACACAGTATTGCTTCACTTATTATACGACCAGTTCGAGCATAACGTTAATATTATATCTACGCTAATGTTATTTTAGAGAGTGAATCTCAAAGCTTGTCATGTCCATATCATATTTCACCTCAGAATAAGAAATAAAAAAGTTAAGAAATAATATTTAGCAAGAAAATGAGGCCTATTTATCTATCATTATTTTCGGTCATACTTTACCTCGATAGTCCACTTTAGACATTCTACTAACTATTAGTAACTACATGTCAAGTAACTCTCATTAGAGTATTAGTAGACTGGCAGGGTTTGGGTTAGAATAGGATGACATGTAGTTGCAAAGGTACTTATAGTCAGTATAATGTCTGTTGAGGAGCATCAAAATAAAGTATTAGCAGATGTTAAACAGTCTAATACTATGCTAGTTGACATGCAGTTGCAAAGTTACTTGAATGTCTCAAGTGGACCATCGAAATAAAGCGTTTCCTTATATTCATGTCAGTGCTTCATCACCCCACAATTGTCATCACCGCAAAGAATCTGAATAATTGGTTTCTTATTACAGTTATGTAATGTTCAGTAGTGATGATAGTATTTGTTGCACGAGCTGATTTAAAATAGGATGATTTTCAGGATTGAGAAATTTAAGAGAATCATCATGGAGCATAATGAGGTGATAATGAGATCATACTTAAACCACAAAAAAAAAAAAAAAAAAAAAAATATTTAGATGAGAATAAAGGGGGGAATGTACTTAACTGCCATGAAATAATGCAAAGATGTTTTGATCTTATGGTACTTAAAATAGGCTTCGTTTTCTCTCTACACCACCATTGATCAAATAAATACAAGGATGCAATGAACTGATCAAAAATGTTACAGAAAATTTTCTAATTCAAATAAAAGCTGTTCTTTTGAACTTTGTATTCATCAAAAAAATCCAGAAAAAAAAAGGTTTTCACAAATATGCAGCAGCACAACTTACATGTATATGTGTGTGTGTATATATATATATACAGTATATATATATATATATATATATATATATATGAAGAGTTCAGATGCAAAATCCTCTAAGTGCCATCTGAAATTTTCTTCTAGAATGATCATTTTTATCAAGCTCGTATATTTAAGTTCAGTCATTTCACTTAAATGACAATTAATAGGTCATTTTCATTGCTATTTAAGTGAAATTACTGAACTTAAATATACGAGCTTGTTAAAAATGATCATTCAAGAAGAAAATTTCAGATGGCACTTAGAGGCTTTTGCATCTGAACTCTTCATATATATATATATATATATATATACAGTATATATATATATATATATATATATATACGCTAATTAGTCTGATGTCCTTAAAAATCTACCTTTATTCTTGCTGATCCGGCATTATTGGAGCGTTTCAGAACCCTGGACAGTTCCTGCAATACTGGTCTGGTTTGAGACATTTATAGTCAGCAAATGATAAAAGAGGATTCTTGATTGGTTCGTTTGCATTGTCAGAAAGCGCGTGCATTGAGTGACAGTTACACTCCCATCTCTCTCTCTCTCTGGCTCTGCATGCAGATGTTCTCTGATGTTCTCCGATTTGTTCTTCTCCCCCATGTCCGCTACACAGCACGGCTTCGCTGTCACTGGCTGCCTCCTCTGCACTGCCTCGCTCTGATTGGCTGGCAGCAGTCTCTGTGTGCACTGAAACAGCTTTGAAAAAACATGCTTTAGCTGCGTGACAGTGTACAAATGTTGATCCATCTGAACACTCAGTTGAGGAAGAACTCCCATGACTCAGAATGAAGAAATACTTACATGTCTCCTTAAACAACTGAAGTCTCATATTGATTCAGGATAAGGCGTTATTCGGGATGCTTTGGTGTGAATCATTTTGAAGTTTTAATCTCTTGTACCTGCTATCAGAGAGCTGGTTCAGTGCAGATGTTCACCAGCAACAGAAGCACAAGCATCTGGATCTGAAAACCACCACGGCACGGCAAACCGAGAGCACATTTCTATTATTCATATTTGTGTTAAAGGACACGTATTGTCAAAACTGAAATTTCCTGGCTTTTTTCATGATAGCAGAGGTATAGGGAATGTTGAAACTACCATATAAGTTTCAAAGCAGTCAATCCACAGACAAATGCACTCAGCCTGCATAAAGTAACTGTGCCGTTGTGACCTCCGTATAAATGTGACGTCAGAACTACTCAGTCACCGCCTTCAGTCACCACCCCCACCAATGGAGGGTCACTCAGAAAACAACAGGCCAATCAGAAGAGAGGCTCATGAATATTAAGTAGACAGGCCAAAATCGACCTGTTCTTGGCAGAGCTCCTGAGAAAGGAGCTGTAAAAATATATTGAGATGATTTTTGGTACTTATACCGCAAATATATATTATTAAGGACATCAAAACCTAAAATAAACTTCAGAAAGGCGTACAATATGGGACCTTTAAGGATACAATTCACTCATTGAACTGGTTTATAATCAACTGAGAGGTTCAACCTGTTTGAAGCAAAGTGTGTGTGAGTTATATTTCGTATTTATTTCATATATATTTCGTATATTTGAGTTATTTTGATTGTTTCCATGTTTATGTGATATTTTTTGTCCTGGGTTTAATCATCATGCCACCTTAAAGACGGTATGAAATGAAAATTCACACTGTGTATTTTCTAAAAGCACGTTATAGACTTTAATGTGAACAATTCATCTATGCATGTTTAATTTTTATAATGTTCGGACCTTGTTATGTTTAATCAAAATGTCATAACTGGATCTTCCATTGAAACAACAGACGTATGCAGGAATTCTCCGGTCATTTAGTCCATGTAAATTTATGTTAATCTGCCTCCACTTTTCAACATCCAAACAACAACTGATGCACAAAACCAAATCCCAGCCCTACATTGTTTTCTTTTTCAATAATCCCTTACACTCGGATGTGTCACCGTGATTTTGCTAAGTATGACATGTTCCTGGATCAAAATATTTTGTTGATCCTGGAACAACATTCCTGTCTGAAAATGTAGTCTAATTCCATCCCTACCCCTAAACCTTACCCTACCCATAAGTTACCCCTAAAATCAGAAATGATGGTGAATAACACTGATGTAGAAGCACATAACCCTGGTTGTAAGCCTAACCTCAAATCTGATTGGTTGATTGGAATGTTGTTCCAGGATCAACAAAGATGTCGATCCAGGAACATGTTGCACTCTGTGAAGTCACTTAAGGCCTATCAGTACTTCCATTTCATTGTGACTTTAATATTTTCCTTGCTCTCTCATTCTCATGGCTTATGTGTTTGAAGTGTGGTTGAGTCCAGAAAGTTGTGAGCTTTCTCAAAGGATAAAAGTGATGACCTCATGTCTTACTTAAGGAAGAATTACCTACTTTATGGAACTTGTGTTTTGTGTTTTAGCCAGTTTTGAAGCTGATTTGATAATATTCTACTGTTCTAATATTCACAGAATGTATACTGCAGGGTGTCTGTGGACTCATTTAAAAAAACATATATTCTATCATTTTTATTGCATTTTTTTTTTTAACCAATTTTGATCAATTTATGGTTAAAAGAAACTGATATACAATGTAATATAGGCCTACAGTAGATTATAAGTGAAATATAGGTTGACTTATACTTGTATAGGAAGTCGTTTTCCCCCCACATATTCATTTTGTTTTATAATATTTAGAACCTTTTATTTTTTGTATTATTTTAGTTTTTTTTTTTTTTAACATAGGCTGTATTTAAGCAACCGGGTAATGTAAAATAGCTATTGTGTGTGTGTGTGTGTGTGTGTGTGTGTGTGTGTGTGTGTGTGTGTGTGTGTGTGTGTGTGTGTGTGTGTGTGACCCAAACAATAACATGATTATTCCGCAGTGGTCCTGCTCAATTCACACATTAATCACAATGGAGAGAGAGAGAGAGAGAGAGGGAGAGAGAGAGAGAGAGAGAGAGAGAGAGAGAGAGAGAGAGGGTGGGGGTTCACTGAGGGTTTCATTTGGTTCTGAGTTGGCAGTCTCTCGTTTGATGGCTCTGTTGCTCTGAACGGATGCACAATTCCCTTCACATCTCCATCGACAGTCGTTATAACGCCTTCATGATGTGACATATCGGCTACTAAAGTAAGATCTGACGATGGAATTTAGAGACCGCGGAGCTGTCAAACTCTCTTTTGATCGCGTTCGATGATCACCATGGCAATAATTACGCGTCAGAAAAACAGCGCGACATTCGCTGCCGTGTGTCTAGCGCGTGAGGGCGCGCTGTGTGTCAGATAGTGACCATCACTATAGTGCGTGAAAGAGGTGTATGCGTGATTTTGTGGTCCTACGACTGTAGACGAGGAGATGGCCAGGCGCGCGTGAACACAATCGTACGCCTATACGTGCGTTTCTGCATTCGCGTTCGCCCTCCGCGTAGCTGGGCTTTACTGGCATTTGGTGAAGCGGCACCGGCTGTTGCGCATCCAGTCTGTGGAGACCCGGCGTGAATGGGTGGTTCCGCATTTTGAGGAGGTCCCCCGCCTCGCACAGAGAGACCACCCGGATTCTGCGGAGGAATGCCTCAACACGGAGAGGAGCGTCTTCAAGTCGCGTCGATCCAGGTATTGGAGAAGTGCAGTGGGAGAATGCAAAGACAGACTGTGCACGCAACAGCACATTAAAGGCCTGGACAGCAGCCAGTCGTGACTTTTTGCCCGGCGACATAAACACGCACACCACCGCGTTAGGGTTGCGTTTGGACGTGCGCCTTCCGCGCAACAGCTGCAAGTTTGTGTCAGCAGGTGCAAGACCTGACTTGAGTTCAGGTTTGCCTTGTGCATCTATCTATCTATCTATCTATCTATCTATCTATCTATCTATCTATCTATCTATCTATCTATCTATCTATCTATCTATCTACCTACCTACCTACCTACGTACTGTGAGACTGGCACAAACATCTTCTAAAGTGATTCAACTATAACACACAGTGTGTGAGAGCTGGTCAGGATGCAGGTCTCATTTGCTTGTACGGAGCACAATCTGAAGAGCCGCAGCGAGGACCGGCTGTGTGGCCTGCGAACTGCCCCTCCACCAGGGGGCAGTAGTGGAGGAGGAGGTGGAGGACAGGGGGGAAACGGCAACTACCCCCCCCAGAGCTCAGTCAAAACACGACCCCTGCCCCAAGGCCACGCCCACATGAAGGAGGCGTTCGGACGGCACAGTAGCATGAAATACAGGTGAGACAGGTGGAACTGGCGTGTGTGTGTGTGTGTGTGTGTGTGTAACGCCACCTGTTGGGTGGCAGCTCAGTCTGGCACTGGGTTATTCTGCCCTGACTGATGTTTTATGGCTTCTTTAAAGATTCATAAGGGACCACTGACAGCCGCTTTAATACTGAGTGTGTTTGTGCTCACTTGAATGCTTGTGTTGTGGGTGAGATGAAGGAATGGCTAACTGGATGTCAAAGGGCCAGGCATTGAATCGCATCTTTTACTTACATTTTCTGACCAGTTCTAGTGCTGGGTTCGAGTCCACCTTAGTTGAGTCCGAGTCTTTAACCAATAGAGTCCAAGTCAAGTCCGAGTCCAAAAGGGGGAGAGTCCGAGTCCAACTAAACAATGCTGTATTTCATTAAAGGTAGGGTAGGCAATTTCAGAGAGGCTAGCAATAGCGAGCAATCTTTGAAAGCATAAGATCCCACCCTCCATTCAGAGCGCCTCTAAAGACACGCCTCCTTCAAAACACATGAACGCACACAGCAGAGTCTGCAAAGCGTCACGAGATGAGAGACGGCGTTAAACTACCTTATGTCTCCAAGCACATAACATTACATGAACATAAAGAACTTAAAGAGCACTGACCTGTACCACCTGACAGCTGCAGATTCATTTCAGCGTTGAGTGTTGCCATTCGAGTTCGAGTCACGAACCGCTCGTATAACGTCACGGTTTTCAATCTCTTCCAAATGACGGTAGTTATGTTGTGAACAGCATGAGCTGGTTGTTTTGGTTCAGGAGGAACTGTAAAAGGCGGCTGCTGTTTGTTTATGGCGCTCGGTGACTGACGTATGTGTAACTCTGCATGAAACGCTCTGATGACGTGTGATGTGTGTGAGCAGGTGCGTGGAGGAATGGAAATACGTACATTGACTGGTTGGTAGGACATTGTACCATTTATCCTTCATGTGGACAAATGTTTTATGGTCCTTCCAAAGACATATACAGTATAAATAAGTTTAGACCAATTAACTAAATGATTGCTATCAGGATGTGAAGAGACTTTCAACCAGCATAACAAGATTGTCTGGAACAAATCACCTACCCTGCCTTTAAGTGTTTCATTTTAAACTTTAACTATGGCCAACTTGATTTCTGTATTGTGACATATGTGAGTGAGTGAGTGAAACAGCTTTTCGACTGTAAAAAGGGCGGGACTTGACTTATACATCGATATAAATGTATGAATCCGAGGCGGGGGGTGGTAGTGAGGTGAATGGGAAGAGTCTATTGGGAGCCGAAAATGCAACTCTTTTCTCTCTGTTTGAGGCTGTGGGGTTTGTGTGGGTTTTTATGACAGGTGGTTAGACCTTAGTCAACGTAGATGCCAACATTTTTTATTTTCGTGAATGAAAATGAGGCTGCGGGGGGTGGGGGGAGACAGACCTACAGTCTTTACAATGGCATGCACTGTGTTTAAAGCTCCTACAAGTCATTTCCATAACTCAGGGCCAACACGAATCCATTTCATTTTGAATGCATTTATGATTAACAAATTACATTATTGGAAGTCTATTGTATGGATCTATGTTTTCGAGTTAATTAATATTTTGGTAGCCTGCCTTAACGGTATACATCTCGTTTGCAGCCGGTCATAACAGCAAAAGGGTTTTCAACTAAGTACTAAAGATGCTTGCCATGACAGGGTTGAATAATTTTGAGACTGCAAAAGTTAAATTTTCAGTTGAATTTGGGGAAACCACTTGAAACATGTGGTGTACATAATCATACACATACACATGCACAAAGACAAAACACCACTAGTAACACACAACACTAAATATAATGCAATAAACATTAACTAAACAACAGAATATGTAACACAAAACACCCCAACGTACATATTGATAACAAAAATGAGAAGAAACAAAACTGTTTAAAGAAAATATATTCATATATGTTGTCACACAGTAATTTCTGGGACTGTTATATGTTATACTAATTATATGGCAATTCATAGTTTTTATTGACAAAACCCAGAAATCTGATTGAATTTTACAGTAAAATGACATATAATGTGGTTAAATTAAATTAAAATTAAAATTTGTAATCAACCATCCGGCAACCACCTATCAATGCTCTGGAAAACTCTCAGAAATCTCTAGCTACCGCACTACAGTGTGCGACTCCAAACACCTTAGCAACAGCATAGCAACACTCTGGCAGTCACCTATTGTGGCAGTGAGTTTTGCACAGACAAGTGCCACTCACATTTCCATCAGGAAATGTAAACATTTAGTTGGGTAATGGAGTTCTCTCCTGTAGCATAACTGTGTGTGTGTGTGTGTGTACAGGTTTGGCTATACTTGTGAGGGCCGTCCTCACTTTATAGTGAAATATTATGACAACATACTAGTGAGGACATTTTACTGGTCCCCACTAGTTAAAAAAGCTAAATTTGGCCTGGAGTGTTTTGCACATGTTTCTGTGACGGCTAGGTTTAGGGGTAGGGTTTGGCTTAGGCCAGTGGTCTTCACTATTTTTTTTTCATGAGAGCCGCACTGATAGGACAAAGTCAGTAGGAGAGCTATTTTACCGCAAAGTATAAAAAGTTACATCCATTCATAAATACCATGTCTGCCTATCAATCTGTCAACCCTGAACATACATAATATGCAGTGCAATAAATACAAAAGGGTGAAAAAAAAAAAACAGTCAAATTTGTAACTGAGACAAGATGATTTCCTTTAATGAAAAAAAAGCAGGATTTCCAGAAAATATTCATCCCAGAACGACCTTAAGTTATTTTTTTCTACATTAGCCCATCATGTAGGCCTATCTAACCATCCAAGAGCACATGCAGCGTTAAGAGCTGGAAAGACCGCCTGGATATGTTTACATGCACAACTTTTGTTTCAATCGGACTGAATTGATTCCGATTGATGAATCTGAATGTATTGTAGTTTACATGAATGCTAAACATCGTGATGTGATACATGATCGGGTTGATGTGCGTGTTTATAAGTCAAAAGATTCAAATCGGAATATGAACATATGAACCGTTGTGCCCCCATACACAAAATAAATATATTTGAAATATATTTTCAGAGTATATTTTGGAATATATGCAAATATTTGAAATTGGCCCAATAAATATATTTCACACTTAACATCATATATTTTTGTTATATTTCAGAATATATTTCAATGTATTTGGAATATATGCCGCATATATTTTGACACTTTTGGGGACCCATACAGAAAAAAAGACATTGAAATATATTCTGAAATATAACAAAAATATATGATGTTAAGTGTGAAATATATTTATTGGGCCAATTTCAAATATTTGCATATATTCCAAAATATACTCTGAAAATATATTTCAAATATATTTCTTTTGTGTATGGGCCGTGCTGTTTGTATTTATCACGCAGTAAAAATGCCCAAAACCAGTCGTCTGTATGATAATCTGAAACAAGGACTGGTGAGCCGTTGTCCATGCTTCACTTCACAGATGCTGAGTGAAAGGAGAATTATAGAATGACAGGACACTCATTTATATGACACTTTATTCATTAGGAGAACAGCTCGTTCAGCACGTCATACGTCGTCCTTTCAGTTTCGGTTTTCAATCGATCAAGTTTTTTCACGTTCTCTCGATAAACCACCCCTTTCAATCCGATCGAAATTATTTGTAATAGAGCTGACACTTTGAGTTTTTAATGGGTTATGTTAAAGCCCTACTTGTTATTAATGTTTTTATGAAATATCTGTAGTGAATGCATTATCATATCACCGTATTATTTACCGCCATGCGAGCCACAAATTAAAGCTTGGCGAGCCGTATGAGGCTCGCGAGCCGTGCAATGAGTAACACTGGTTTAGGCCATAGAAAATAACATTAACCTGATATAAAATCAGTGGAAGTCTATGCAATATCCTTGTCAAACAAGTCATGACCATGTTTGGCATGGTAATGGATATGACAATATGTTCGGTCTTCTACACTGCTGCTGCTACAGAGAAAGTTCGGGACTTGCTACTGCCAATACATACACGACACACTGCCGTGAGCAAGATAGACATGCTGCTGCTGAACAATATAGCATACATACATGAATTACCCATAACTGATCTATACAGGTGGTGCTGGGGATGGAGGAGGGTTTCTGAAAGCGTGCTACAACTGCTACAGCAAATCCTGACCAAGTATTTGAAGGTTGAGCTGCGAGCTCATTGGCTACGGATACAGCAGGAACCAATCAGCTGTGTCCTATAGAGAATGATGTGATTGTAAGCAGATTGAGTTAAGGACCGATCAGCCTGCGCCATCTGGAGTTTCATGACAGAACTTTAAATTTAACATTTTATTTGTAGGTTAGGTGTAGGGCTGCACAATATATCGAAATTATCGAAATATCGCAAATGTATATATCGCGATATGCATATCGCAACGGCTTGCAATAACTGGGGTCAAAGAGAAAATCACTCACTCTTGGCTGAATAACCTTTGTGGCTTTAATAAGAATCAGGATATATTTAATTCATACAGTGAAAACTAAGCTGTGTTTTATTTTTACATTTGATTATTCAGTTTCTGTTGTTAATTAAACCTAATGTAGGATAACCTGAACCCCTGAACCCTGTGTTTTACACTGATGTTAAAATAACACTTCTTATACTACAGTAAAACACTGATGTTCACTTTCAGAAGCTGTGGGAAGTTTTCTCGTCACAAAAAGAATGTGAAACACGCATGTAGGTTATATAATTTTAAATATATTTTAAAGATAATTTAAGTTTTTTTTACTCACTTTAAGCATTATCATATCGCATATCGAATATCGCATTATTTATTGAGTTATCGCATATCGCAGTTTTCTTCAATGTCGTGCAGCCCTAGTTAGGTGTATTCTGTGGAATGCAATTATACAGCGCACACATGCACATATTTTCACAGTTGGACAATCCTTTAAAGGTCATGTTTCACTGTCTGAGGGAAGCTATTATTAGAACATGGGGCATTACCAATTTACCCATTAGAGTCAACATGGAATCAAAATTGACACATTCCAGGTCTGACTGTGCAGGATTCTATGGAAGCTTGTTTTTGAAAAGACATAACAAAATAAAAAAGGTAATTGTGACTTTTTATCTCACAATTCAGACTTGTAGCTTTTAAAAAAAGCCAGAATTGCCAGTTATAAACTCAGAATTGTGAGAAATAAAGTCTATATCTTGCAGTTATTGTGAGATTGCCTTTTTTTATTTTGTTATGTCTTTTCAAAAACAAGCCTCCACTGAATCCTGCACAGTCAGACCTGGAATGTGTATTAGGGTCAATTTTGATTCCATGTTGACTCTAATGGATAAATCAGTAATGCCCCATGTTCTAATAATAGCTTCCCTCAGACAGTGAAACATGACCTTTAAACACTTAATGGACAGCATGGATGGTCCAACTGTGAAAATACAGTATGTGCATGTGTGTGCTGCATAATTGCATTCCACAGAATACACCTAACCAACAAATATGTTAAACTAAAGAAAAAAAAAATGCTTGATCAAAATGTAGTTGCTCTACTGCTGAAATCACTTTCCTTTCCGGGTGGAGGCGAGAAGACTCCACACCCTAAAAATGGGGGAAGTCGTTCTTCACAATCCACTGCGTTCAGATCTGTTTCCTGCCAGTGTGGAATGCCACATCCATTCTGGGTGGATAACATCCAGTTCCACACCCTATTTTCTTCTCATTGAATATCTAGCTTCACTCTCAAATGAGTTTCAAAATATCGTGTTGACTTCAGTCTATGTGTGTGTGTGTGTGAGAGAGAGAGTGTGTGTGTGTTTGTGTTTGTGTTGTACTAATCTCAGCATCAGACTGCACACCCACTTTCCCAGTGATTGCTGAGCCATTATTTAAATGAGTTTCCACTCTGCTGCACTTCAGTCTCTTCGATTTACCTGGCCCTAAAAGCAAACTCTGGATGGTAATTCTTCAAATTGGACAGACACTCCCTTCCTATGTGCTGGTGCTTGACCAGAATAAGCAACAAAGTGGACCTGACTTTATACCAGTAGACAGACTGTGGCCACCTCCTGGGCATCACACACACACACACACACACACACACACACACGATGCACCACCCACACACACCACATACGGTTGAGTACACACATGCATGCACACATACCACACATGTGCACACACATGCACGCACACGGCGCACACACACATGCTCACACACACACACACACATGCAATCACACACACGCTCGCACACACACGCACAACTCACACACACACACCACATACGGTCGGGTACACACATGCACACACTCATACACACACTCACCACACACACGCACCACACATGTGCACACGCACACGGTGCACACACACATGCTCACACACACACGCAATCACACACACGCTCGCACACTTGCATGCACACACACACACACCACTCACACACACCACATATGGTCGGGCACACACACATACATACACACATGCACCACACATGTACACACATACACACACACACATGCACACATAAACGCACAAACACGGCACGCACACACACACACACACGCACGCAATCACACACACTCGGACAAACCCATGCACGCACGCACACACACACACGCAATCACATACACATCTGCATGGGCTTAAAACTTCAGACTTCAAGCTTTTAAAACGACTTCGAACCTTTAAGCCAGACTTTCTAAAGCCAATATCAAAGTTTGTCTTGACAAACTTTTTTATCTAGCTTACTTTGTGTTATTATTGGAGTCATCTCTACTGAGCAGCAGCTGTGCCGTGGTGTGTGACAGAGATTATTAGTCAGAGGGTGGAAGTTTGCTGGTAAAAATAGAAAGATTGTGTTTCTGGAGTTTTCCTCAATAAACTGTCATCTCAGTTTTCAGTTAATATAGACTCAAAAGCACTGTAACCTAGTTAGTGGTCAATGTATTTTCATACCAAAACCTTTTTCAAGTGCACTCATTCCTTTCTCTCAACCAAATCTCTCTCTCTCTCTCTCTCTCTCTCTCTCTCTCTCTCTCTCTCTCTCTCTCTCTCTCTCTCTCTCTTCTCTCTCTCTCTCTCTCTGATGAATATCATGATGGGCAACATGTTAAGAATGGAGTCTAGCGTACTGCTTACTGCATGTTACAAAGTATACACTGCAGTGCACACCGCCTAATATTTTCTAAACAGCATGTACAGTGTGCAGCAGTCTTTTTATTCTGGTTTAGTTAATAGATGTTATTCAGAACATCCCCACATAAATGCATTTAATTGCACCCGCTTGCAGTTTTCGAAATGTAAGGCATGTATACCAACATGAATACTTGCTTTGTAAGACCATTAATGGCATTCAGAATAAAATTACATAATTTTTTATATCAGTTCCTATGGTTTAAGTGGCTGACAGTGATTTGTCATTGTGTCAGTATAATGGGTGTTGGTTTAGCTGTGTCTGCTGTCAGGCAAACATGTTAACAGATTCTGATCCCTATTGTTGAAAAGAAGTGCACTTAATTGTATTGAATGTGCACTCATACACTGTAACAAATTGCTGTAAAATTTACAGCAACTTACTGGCAATTTTGGTTGCCAGTAAGCCTGAAAATTTTACAAGAGTACTGTAAATCATAAACTACAATTATACTGTAAAATTAAACAACACACCTGTAAAAGCAGCAAAACAAGAGCAGCTGTGAATTTACAGTTATTTAATGTAATCTTTACAGGATGTTACTGTTATTAATAATGCACTGAATTAAAACCTGAGATAACTTAATCCACTAAGAAAAAGACTTAATGAGTTAACTAGAAACATAAATGTAACTAAATCCTACTAGATAAAAACAGCACACATGAATGAGTTGAAGAACTTAAGCGCATCAGCAAATTAAAGTTATGTACCATAATTGCAGATAATATATTAATGAAGTATATTTTGTATAATGTTCAATTAAAGTTTTTACTTCAGTGTACATTTTTTTACTAAAAACTGTTTTTTATAATCTTTTGTGGTGCTTTAGAGAAGTACACTTATTTTGATGTGTTGACTAACATACTAAAGCACATGGTTATAATTTTAACTTGGTTATAACTGTAGTGTGTTATTTGATATTACATTTTTAAAATGCACTTAATTGCATCTTCATCACTAAAATGTGTAATTAAAACATTTAAATGCATGACATAAGTTTCAATAGAGTTATTTTAGTTTACCATAAATGCTTGTCATTACATTCTACACTTTAATCTTATTTCAAAGACAATAAAAGTAATTATAAAAATACGTATTTAAGTCCTACTTTAGTAAAAGGCACTCTTAATTTCCAATAATATTTTATATTTTTATTTTACAACTTTAATTGTAAATAACATGCAATTACAAGTCCTAAAACATTACATTCAGTCTGGGTAAAAAGTATCTTATGTCCATAATTAATACTCTGTTTAAAAGTATGTTTTTACAAGGGTCTGATTCATTGTGAAACGTTTTTTTTAAAGTGTTTGTTCAATGAAAATTATTATTTGTTATAAATAACTCACCCTTGTTCTAAATCTGTATGACTGTTTTTATATACTATAAAAAAGATGTTTTGTAGAACGTCCATGTTTCACTTTTCATATATCAAAAGTTAGGCTCCAAAAAGGACAAAATGCACCATAAAAGTTTTCCATGTGTTTCATGCCCCATATTTCAAATTATCCGAACCGAGGAGGTTATAATACCTGCTGAAATGCATGTCTGAGCTGCTATTTATTTACCATATTTGATGTTCTCTTTGTATGTGCATTGATCAATGTTTATATGTGAATAAAAGTGTAAATTAAATCTGTTCATCATATACATCGATTGTGTCTCTTCAGAAGACTTTTACAGCCTTTTTTATGAGCTTTTTAAAGTCTCAAAGAAATAGACTTTCAGTGGAGGGACAGAAATCTCTCATATTTAATTAAAAACATTCAGTTGTAATTAGAAAATTATCAAAAGTCTTATGGGTTTGGAAAGACATGAGGGTGAATAAATAATGACAGAATTAAAAAAAAATTGACCCACTTAAGTAAGACTTAAGTACTTCTTAGTATGTAATTTCACTATGACTATTATTGTCTTTGAAATATGGTTAAAATGCACTGCCGAATGTACTGACAAGCATTTATGGTTACCTAAAATATACTTTAATGTAATTTCTAATGAAATTTGTATGTAATTAATTTAAATATATGTAATTACACATTTGTAATGATGAAGTTGCAATTTCAAAATATAAAATAAATTCACGTCAAATGTAATGTTGATTAGCACACTATAGCTTAAGTAATAATCAAGTATTTTACATGAGATTTAGTAGTCAATGCATCAAAATATGTGTAGTTATTTAAAGCATGACAAAATATTATTAAAACATGATTTTAAAGAAAAACTTTTAATTTGACATTATTAGAAAGTGCAGTTTCATTAATATATTATCTGCAAGTACAGTTTTTTAAAAAGAACATACTTAAGATTTGAAGTAGGCCTACACTAGTGAACGAGTACAGTACAATTAAGCACACTTCTCTTTCATAAGGGTGAGGAGGTATCAGAACAGAGTGAATTAGATTTTTTTATTTTCCTGTATGTGTGTGTCTATACAAGGGATGGAGTCAAAATCAGACGCCCTGAGACCCAGACCAAGACCAGAACCCTTGAGGTCCAGAACTAGACCCTGACTTAACCCCAAGACCAAAACCCCCAGAGTGCACCACAAGACCAGTACTCCAACTCTGATCACTCTTTACACATTAATGTTTGGGTTTTAGTGTTTTCAGTTTTTGTTCTAGCTCCTGGGTGTTAACAGTCATTTAAAGGGGTGGTATAATGCCCTTTTCACAATATGTTATATAAGTCTTTGATGTCCACAGAGTGTGTATGTGAAGTTTTAGGTCAAAATACCCCACAGATATTTTTATATAGCATGTTAAAATTGTCACTTTTTGATGGTGAGCAAAAATGCACCGTTTTGTGTCTGTTCCTTTAAATGCAAATGAGCTGCTGCTCCCGGCACAGAGGGCGGAGCTTCAAGAACTTTTAGCCTTTTATGTTCAAACCAGATGTCAGATGATGTCAACGGAGTCAATGATGGAGAGACTCAAGAACTGGCAACATGTAGAAACAACAGGACATTTCTGAATGGTTAGTCGAAGAATTTCTGTAGCTTATGTGTAGTTATCTTCTAGTCATTGATTAGCAAATTCTGTCTTGATAATCTATAAATCGTGTTCTGGGGGCGGGGTTTATGTAAATTCTAGGGTTGGTGATGTCACTAACCCGGGAGGAATGTCGTGTAGTCTCTACCAGTCGTTTGTTGTAGTCCTTAAAAAGCGATTTCTTTAAAAGCAAATATCTCCCTTTGCTTTGAACTTTGAGCGTTGTAACTTTGCAGATGTTGTTTATGCTCAAACAGCAACATTACACACTAACTAAAGTTAGAAAAGTGAAATCATAATCAACCATCCCTTTAAATGAAACAGATTTGTTTTATCACATTAAGCAAATCAATCTCGTCACATTCTTCTCACAGGCATATGGTGACTCATATTTAACTGCATCCGATTTTTTTTAGTGTGTCATGGAATATCTTCCAGTCTCATTCCTGTCCTATATCATTAAATATATTCCTCCGTTATGTCTGCTGTAGCTTTAGACATTGCATCACAGTATTGCAGTTATCACTGCCCCAGCAACAGCTCTGTGACTTTTAAGTTAGCCAAGCGAATAGCTGCTTTATACTGTCGACTGTGGAGAAACTCATGTTGCTATAAGATGCCTAGATAAAAATTTTGTTCCAGGAAATGGACCGTTTCTTAAAATGCATTATGGAACATGGATTGATCAGACATGTTACATAAGTACTACTTCTTTCGATGCTGGTTCGTTTTTTCTGCAGGTACAGTTACAGTTAACTGAGTTTCAACATTTTTGTGAGATGAGAGACAGTTTGGAATACCTTCGCTATTTGTCTTTTTAAATGATAAACAAAATTATTTAAAGGATTGTTCGCACAGAAATGAAAATTCTGTCATCATTTACCCACCTTTATGTCGTTCCAAACTGACTTTTATTGCTTCTGCTGAATCCCCCCAAAAAAGATATGGCGTTTTAGTACTGCTTATTATTGTCATGGTTATGGACTCTTATTTTAATATTCTGTTTTGTTTCCTCGTCCTTTCGGTTTCGTTGGTTGCTGATTATGTCCTCCATGGTTACTTATGATTTGCACCTGTCTCTCATTATATTTACCTTGTATTTATACTCCCTGTTCAGTTTCGTCCCTTGTCGGTTCTCGTTTATATGTGTGGTTAGTGTTTCTCCTGTGTGGATTTCTATGTTCTCCTGAGTGCTTACCACTACACCTGACAAAAGAACCAACCTCAAATAAAGATTTAAAAGGACTATGGATATAGCAGCTTTGCGCCTCCTCCTTCTGGATCAGGGGGAGCGCTCCCTTGAGGATCACATGAGTTATTTTCTCGACGCTCCCTCTGTGTGTTTCACCAGACTAGCTTCAACGAGCTGTCAAAGGCACGCCTACCTGTGGAAGGTCCTCAAGGGACGTTCGCCTGTTAATGTAGAGTGGGTGCTGCGGATTTGTGAGTCCAAGTTCAGGGTCTGCGAGGGAGAGTAAAGCCTGTTGCACAAAATTAACGTTAGAGACTTCTTTGTAGCCAGCATTTCTATCCCGTGTGTAATGCAGCTCACCGAACGTGTCGTTGAATGATGATGTAAAACTCCGGACGAGTCTTATTGCATGTGTACATTTTTAATTCGTCTTGACTGCCGGACTGTCTGACATTTATGACAACTGAGATCTTACAGTGTGACATGTCTTACAGCGATGATCATTTTCATACAGTCTGAGAAGCAACAATCGTAAATGACTATTATAAATCGCACAGTGTTCACCCCGCTTAAGGAAAGCCTGTTACCTGAGCCAGAGCCTGTGCGTGCCACGGACCGAGTGCAAGAACCCACTCCCACTTCGGAGCCAGAGGCATCCACCGTGTCCGTCCCGGAGTCAGTGCCGGCCACCATGTCAGTCTCGGAGATAGCTCATGCTGCCCAGTCCATACCGTAGCCAGAAGCCGGCCCCATCTGGCTGTCTTTCTGGAGACCCTCCTGCTCCGATGTTCCTGCCAGACTCCCTGCTCCCACTCCCACCTGGTTCTGTCCAGTTCCCTGGATCTGCCACCTCCGCTGTCTAGCTCCTCTGCCCTGCCGCTAGATCTACACAACTCTCCGGCTCTGCCTCTGGCCTCCCGATCACCAGCTCGGCACGGTGTTACGGATTCCCCGGCTTCAACTCGGGCCTCCAGGCCCATGTCTCCACCTCAGCCTGTCAGCCCGTCGGCTCCACCATGGTCCGTCTGCCCTAGGACTCATCCGGACTTCCTCGTCCATCCGCCTCCCGCCTTGGTTCTCCTCCCGCTAGTAGCTCCACCCTGGTGCGTCGGCCTACAGGCTCCACCTGGATCTCCATCGCCTCCGGCTCCATCAGTTGGTCCCCGGGTTCCTCCCAGACCTTCTGCCAAAGCCCAAACCTGGCTCCTCCTGCCATCCCTGTCTGTCACCAGGGATGCATATTTAACTTTTATTAATTTACTGAGGTGTAAAAGACTGGTGTCAATGCTGACATTAGATTTAAGTTTACGGGTGGGTTAATGTGTAAGGGAAGGTCAACAGTGTAATTATAGACTTAATTACAGAAATTAATTACAGCTGTAATTAAATCCATGGATTTTTAAAAAAATATAAGAATATATGAACACAATAAGTACATTGTATCAAATTATTAATTTAAATGCCTGCACATAGTTAAAGACACTTTATATAAAGTGAGACCAAAATTTCAAACAGTAATAATTTACAATGATGATGTGTGAACTTACTTTGTTACATCTTTCATTCGGCAAGTGGCATCCAGTTTTCATTTCAGAAATAAATACAGTGTTTTCCATTATTCCAGTTTTGTTGGTTCATTGTAACTTTTGGCAGTCCAATCAAATAATAAAGTATTCGGTTCATTCATCACACCTGAAATAGAAGGTGAAGCTGAGCATATCACATTATGCAATATTCTCTTTTGCACACTATATACATATGTAGTATGCAGAATTATGCCATTCTGCACATAACTCTCTCTTCTGCTCACTCACTCGCCCCCCCCCCCCCCCCCCCCCCCCCGCCTCTCTTCTCAGCATGTGCAATAATTGCCTATGCTAACTCGTTATAAAGTACATTAATCAGAATGGGCCTTTTTACGGCTTGCAGACAGACACTCTGTGGAGAAATGTGCGCTGCTCTCTCCCACCACTTCTGTTCATTCTGTTTTCTCTCTTTCACTATTCACCACATTGCTTCAAAATCATTCCCTCTTTCTTTCTATATCATTGTTTTTCACCCTTTGTTCTCTCCCAATTTCTATTTTCTCAATGTTGCCTGTGCTTGTCATTATTTCATTTCCACTTTATCTGCCTTCACTCTCATTTTCACATTCTCTCTCTCTCTCTCTCTCTCTCTCTCTCTCTCTCTCTCTCTCTCTCTCTCTCTCTCTCTCTCTCTCTCTCTCTCTCTCTCTCTACCCTGTTGTGGTGCACTGCAGTATTCTGAGAGGAGTGTGTCTGACTCTGGATGGTGTTGTGTGCTCTGCATTTCTGATTTTTATGAATCTGCCTGATGTCTCCGCTGATGTATGATGTGATCACATTCAGTGGGGTCCAAAAGTCTGAGACTACACGTGAAAATAAATGTGTAATGTCATTGCAAATGATATTATCGGCACAACAATTTGAGTGAGATGTTTACATTTTTTGAAACGGAACAGTGTTTTGAACATTTAGACAAAAGTTCGCATTTTATTTTTTTATTTGATACATCAGGCTTTTATGGCTCATATAGTCTGATATATGGAGAATATTGAGATCATACTCGAGGAAAAAAATACACCTTGATATTATTCAGAAGCCAAAACTGAGCAAAAAATAAGCAATTTGGTTCAGTTGCTGTTATTTTTATGGACAAAAAATAAGATGAATTTTTGATTGCTAGTAATGTAAATCAATAAGATCATTATAGATGTATAGCAGACTACTAACATAAAATGCATATAAATAACAGTAGTGACTCTATATGTTCCAATAATATGTCTTAGTAAGATGATATTTAAATGCTTCATTTTATGGTCAAAGCACTGTAGTGCTTTGTTGGGAAAAACATGCAATACAATGATTTAGAGATGAACAAAAAAACGTCTGATGTGTCATAATTGATTCTCACATTTCTGATACTCAGATTTTTCTCGATTTAAAATTTTTTTTTTTATTGATAATAAAGTTAACCTTAGTTGCTTTATTCCAATAAGTGTTTATCTTGGAATATTACTAAAAATATAAAAGTTCTTTATATAAAATCAGTAAAGTTTCACAGCAAAAAGACACGTGAACCACAGCCTGAAGTCTGACATTTTTACAATTACATTAAAAGGCCTTTTACTTGCTAAAAAGTGTGAACCATCAATCAGACGGCAGAAGGCTTGCAGTAGATTGTGTGTAACAGGTTTTTTAGCAAAGTTTTAGAGGTCTTAGAAATCCCCACTAATTAAATAAGTTACAGCAATAACATAAGGGTTACATGGATTCTTACTGGACTTCACAAACTACAACTGTGTACATGTCTATACACACACCATAGTGGCTGTGTAAACACATCAGTAAATAGAACAGCATGCTTGTTGCGGAGGCCAGTGTTACAGCATGTGTTTGTGTGTGAACAGGATGATTTATAGTCAGGCTTGTGGTAGGAAAAAGAGAATCAGCCAAGATCTCAGCATCATTAAGCTCGTTCTTTCACACGAAAAGCTTGTGTTCATAAGAGAGTGAGAAAAGAAACCAATATAGAAGGTGTATGATTTCTAAAAGTCTTTAGCAAATATCTTTACCTAACGAATAAAGACAATAAAAAGCCTTCAATGATGATGACCAGGCGACAAGTCATTTGTCTTTCCACTCTGAAAGTGAAATGCTGCTTCACATCAGAGTCCGAAGCAATCAGAAAGTGGTTTAATATAAATCTATTTGCTGCATGATGCATAGGATGATGCTGCAGAAACAGAAAACAAGTGATTAACAAAATGTACTGTTGTTTTGTCGCAACTGAAGAGATATCACTTGTCTTGGGCTCAGTGCAAGAGCAAGTATGTGTACAATTGTGACCCTGGATCACAAAACCAGTCCTAAGTCGCATGCGTATATTTGTGGCAATAGCCAACAATACATTGTATGGGTCAAAATTATCGATTTTTCTTTTATGCCAAAAATCATTAGGATGTTAAGTAAAGATCATGTTCCATGAAGATATTTTGTAAATTTCCAAATGTAAATATATAAAACGTTTATTTTTGTGAGTGAATGCAGCACAATCGCCAACATAAATGCACAACTTTAAAGGAGATTTTCTCAATGTTTCAATTTTTTTGCACCCTCAGAAACCTAACAAACCATACATCAATGGAAAGCTTATTTAGTCAGCCTTGAGATGATGTATAAATCACATTTGTGTTGCAGTATGTATCTGAATCATGTGTGTGTGTGTGTGGGGTGGTTGGGTTTTGCCAATATTATTAGTCAAACCTAAAATGACCTCCTGTTGGCTGGTGCCTAAAATGAAAACCCCTTAAACGATTAGTTAGCCCAGAAATTAAAATTTGTTCATTAAACACTACCTTTCAGAGGTTTGGGGTTGGTAAGATGTTTTTGAAAGAAGTCTCTTATAAGCACATTTTATTTGACCAAAAATACAGTAAAAACAGCAATATTGTGTAATATTATTACAATTTAAAAATGTTTTCTATGTAAATATATGTTAAAATGTAATTTATTCCTGTGATCAAAGCTGAATTTTCAGCATCATTACTCCAGTCTCCAGTGTCACATGATCCTTCAGAAATCATTCTAATATGATGATTTGCTGCTCAAGAAACATTTCTGATTATTATTATCAGTCTGAAAACAGTTGTGCTGCTACATATTTTTGTGGAAATCGGTACATTTTATTCAGGACTCTTTCAAAATAACAGCATTTATTTGAAAAAGAAATCTTTTGTGACATTATAAATGTCAATCAATTCAATTAAATACATATTTGCTGAATAAAAGTAATTTATTAATTTATTTAAATTCTTGTCAAATCTTATTGACCCCAAACATTTGAACGGTATAGTGTATAGTCACTCTTTTCCATATCTTTACAATGAATGGGCGTTCGGGCATTTATGCCATTCTATCCTGAGCTCTTTTCAGTCAGTTGATCTACTTCACTAGACTCGAAACATTTCTCAACCCACTGGAAGTTACGTTTCAGTCTGTTTTTCACACATGTATTCAGCTATCATGGCTTCAGAAAATGTGGAACACAGTGTAAACATGGATTATTAATAATACAAGCGGTGCTTTTGTGTCCTTTTTGAAGCTTGAAAGCCTCAGGCATACAGCAGGGTTATTATAGTTAACTAAAACTATACCATACAAACCATTTAACAATGTTTTGTTGCTTTAAATAAAATTGTCACGGCTGGCTGCAATAAATCCACAGGAATGAGGAGTGAAGAAAAATGACAAACAAACAATATCTTTATTAAACAGAACACACTACGTTTCCAACTAAACGTTAACACTGGAAAACTCAGGGCTTAAAGGATCGGTTCACTTTCAAAAAAAATTTTGCTGATAATTTACTCACCCCGATGTCATCCAGGATGTCCATGTCTTTCTTTCTTCAGTCGTATAGAAATTAAGGTTTTTGAAGAAAACATTCCAGGATTTTTCAACACAGAATGGACTTCAATGGCAACCAACTTTACCAATGTTCAAAGAAGGTTCAAATGTCCATCTCAGTGCAGCTTCAAAGTCTCGACACGATCCCAGTCGAGAAATAAGGGTCTTATCTAGCGAAACGATCGGTCATTTTCTAAAAAAATAATATATATATATACTTTTTAACCACAAATGCCCGTCTTGCACCATCTCTGAGATGCCAAAAACCTTAATTTCTTTTCGACTGAAGAAAGAAAGACATGGATATCTTGGATGACATCGGGGTGAGTAAATTATCAGCAAAACGTTTTTTGAAATTGAACTAATCCTTTAAATACTCAAGGGAAGATAATCAACAGAACAAGGAACAGGTGTGTCACTCAGAATGAAACCATGGAAACAAACAAGGAACTAGGTTGCTTCTCAATACTCAAATTGATGTGTTACACCCCGTCTAGGGGAAAAGGGGCAACATGAAAGAGTCAACGATGTGCGAGGAATTAGAACAAAAATTATTTATTTTCTTAATTTGGGACATATGATTCAGGAGCTGACAAAGCCAAAATAACAAACAAAACAACCTTAAATTTAAACCTCTTCCCTAAACCTTAACCCAAAAGAAAAGAAAATGAAAATACAGTCGGTAAACCTATCTCCCTAACCAAAAACAGAGATTAAACAGTTTACAATAAAGAAAAGAATGGCGTCAAACTCCCTACTTTCCCAAAAATAAATCAGTATTTACAATATGTACAACCAGGCAAACAAAACTGAAAAGGGCAGTCCAAATCAGTGTCAGTAAACAGGCAAAGGGGTCAAATGTGCCAACAGGGCCAATGAGATATTTAGGTACAAACAGCTTTCAAATCAAGCAAACAAACAAACAAACTGTACTCACGGTCTCAATACTCTTAACACTCAAATACTCTTAACACTTAAATACTCTTAACACTCAAATACTCTTAACACTCAAATACTCTTAAACTACAACAAGTGTTACTACAAGTGTGTGTTTGTGTGTGTGTGGCCTGGTAAACCCTTATGGGGACAAAATCCCACAAAAATGGCCATATCTGAAATCCTTATCCTTGTGGGGACATTTTTTGGTCCCCATGAGGAAAACAGCTAATAAATAATAGTAATACTAAATTATGTTTTCTGAAAATGTAAAAATGCAGAAAGTTTTGTGTAATGGGTAGGTTTAGGGGTAGAGTTAGTGTAAGGGGAGAGAATATACAGTTTGTACAGTATCATTACGTCTATGGAGAGTCCTCATAAAACATGAAAACCCAACGTGTGTGTGTGTGTGTGTATATGTGGATGTAAACATGCAGCATCGACAGTGAATATACAGCGCATGATCTTCACGTTTTCTTCCCTGCGGCTTCTCGTCAAATACATGCATAACGATGTGTGTGTGTGTGTGTGTGATTCAGCACTCTAATGCAGCGCTGTGGAAAAGAGGAAAGGATGGAGAAAGATAAAAATGAAGGATGACAGAGAAAGTGAAAATATTTGTGTCAGCGAGAAAGAGCTTTGCAGTTTTCTCTCTCACCCATTCCTCTCATGTGATGAATAGATGTGCCTTTTCTCGCTACTTTTTTAGATCAAATTAATGATTCATGCTATTAATTTAGTAATTTCTCACAGTCTTGGCTAGTAATATGTCAGTATCAATATAATGAATAGTCCATTCCACACACACACACACACACACACACACACTGGACACAAACAAATGCACAGTTGCAACATTTCTATAAATAGACTAGCCGGGCAAACAAAAATAGATGCAGAGAAGAGAAAGCGTGGTTCAGCCGCCTGGATCTAAACACACTGACAATCTGTCTCTTTCTATCTCTCCGTTTCTATTGGACACGCAAGTGAGCAGCAGCTCAGATGAAAAGCAGGCACGGGTGACACATCGCTGATCTTCAACTGGTGTTCATCCATCTGTAATTAAAGCAGCCGAGGGTGCTACTCTAGCTTTCCACTCTACATTTCCAAACGTTCCCATCTTATTTATTTACAATGGTTTTGAACACAGCTCCATATCCATTAGCCAATATATGCAATCTGGTGTTAAGATGAAAAGTTGATATCTATATAAAAGTATATAGGGCTGCAAGTAACAAATTGTTCATATATCCAATTAATCTGTCAGTTATGGTTTCAAATAATCGCATTAAAAAGCCAAATTTTATTTTTTTTATATTTTTTTTATAAAAAGTTATTCTATATCCTGCTCAGTATTGTTTCCAAACAATGTGTAAATTAAAGGTTTTGGAAACTAATTTAGTGAATAATACAACTCAAAAGCAGAGACATACAAACATACAGGACATCTGAACATATAATTATATATTGCATTTTTACCCCAGTTTACAACAGTAACTTTACTATTACTGCTATAAAATTATTTGTGTTATATGGTTTGCTAACATTCCCATTAAGTTATGAAAACATGAATATTCTCAGAATGTTCAAACATCCCGTTTTTCCAGTTTTTTTCTTAGTTCTGTGAATGCTAGAGAAAACATTAAAGGTCCAGTAGTCGATTTATGAGAAACACTGTTGATAATTAAGATCAACCCAAACAAACACCCTTCCTTTCATCACTCCGCCCCCAAAATGCACAAACATGCAAAGCAAGAGCAGATATATCTTTATCATAATGATAAACGGACATCAAGGAAGAACAAAAAATTGACATACAGTGCACAAGAGTACATACAAGCAAGAGTTAGTTGTTAGTTGCCGGCAGCACAGCATCTCCAGACAAACAATGACACTCAAAACTGTCCTCTTAATATAGCCAACATTACAACAACAGCATATATTGGTTCTGTGTAACAGCAAACCCAATGTTACTCACATATGGAGCAGAAATAACGCAACCTCATTTTTTTAGACATACCCCCTACTGCTGATTGGCTCACTCTGTCACCTCCCCATCATGAGTGGGCACACCCCCTACTGCTGATTGGTTCACTCTGTCACCTCCCCATCATGAGTGGGCACTCCCCCTACTGCTGATTGGTTCACTCTGTCTCCTCACTCATCATGAGTGGACACGCCCCTAATGCTGATTGGCTCACTCTGTCTCCTCACTCATCATGAGTGGACACGCCCCCTAATGCTGATTGGCTCCCTCTGTCTCCTCCCTCATCATGAGTGGACACGCCCCCTACTGCTGATTGACTCACTCTGTCTCCTCCCTCATCATGAGTGGACACGCCCCCTACTGCTGATTGACTCACTCTGTCTCGGTCTTTGGTGTTTTATGCCCCCAACGTCGCCTTCCAGGCAGCGAGGGGATGGGTAGGTTTAAGGTTGAGGGTAGGGTTAGCTGCCTCTAAGGAGCCATTGGGGGCATAAAACACCATCGAGCCTCTGTCTCCTCCCTCATCATGAGTGGACAAGCCCCTACTGCTGAATGGCTACACGTGTGTTGTGCTGCTCGGTCCGATTCACTTTCAATAGTGTTTCTCCAGTGCCAGAATGTGAGCCAAAGTTCTGAGAACATTCCCTGGGATTGTGTCTATTTCCTATTGGACACAAATCCATACAGTATAGCGAATAGCTTTCGTATCATAACTTTTACTATATCAGGTATTTTATACTTAATATGGATGAGTAGAAGAAAAATAATAAGGATTGGAGTACTAAATACTCTTTCTTTCTCATCTTTTCTCTCAGGAACCTTGGAAAGTCGGGTCTGCGTGTTTCTTGCTTGGGTCTTGGTGAGTATCCAGAGAGTCGGCCATTTATTTAAAGCGGAAGTGTCTATTTTTTCCATTTTTTCTATTTTTAATAATTAACAATTATTATAATACAATAACTGTATTGAATGTGCACTTCAAATCTTAAAAGTATATTTTTAAAAACAGGACTTGCAGAAAATATAATGTTAATTAAATAAAAGGGCACTCCTATCCATCCTTCCAACTTCTTCATCCTTCTCTCTCGCTCTCTCTCTTTCTGTTCACAGGCACCTGGGTGACATTTGGATCTCAGATCTCTGACGAGGTGAACTGTAATGTTCAGGATAAATTTTACATTACCTCACACGATCACCTTCTAAAGCTGCACGATTAATCGTTAAAAGATCGCAGTTCAAACACCCACGTGATCTTATTCCAAAATGACAATGATTCGGCAATGTCTATTAAACCTTTGACTAGTATGAACGCAGCAAGCATTCTACGGTAGCGATTAAAACAGAGTAAATCACCTTTTGAAAGTACCTTCAAATAAAGATAGTATCGATTACATCGTTACTCCAGTAGGTGGCGACAAGTGACTCAAAAAATTAATTTGTCATTGAATCATTCATTCAAACTGATTTTTAAAAAATGTTAATTCAAATTAATTACGTATATTTTTAAATCGACTACAGCAATTTGTTAACTTGTCTCTTCAGAATCGTAGGAGAATCGTGATCTCTATTTTAAACAAAAAAATTGTGATTCTCAATTTATCCAGAATCGTGCAGCTCTATTAATTCCAGCGTCTTTCTGCAGTGTAATGTACATGCTTAAATAGATACTGTCATTATGTGCTCATTCTCATTTTTTCTACAATGGAACATAAAAGAACATTTTTATATACAATGGAAATCAATGGTAACCAAAACTGTCTACCAACATTCTGTTCCACTGAAGAAAGAAAGTCATACAGGTTTGCAACAGGAAAAAGTAAATGATGAGATTTTAAACCTTTAAAGGAATATTCTGTGTATAATACAATTTACACTGCATTTACAGCATCATCTGATTACCTCAGAAAATTATTTCAACTTGTCAAACACAGTGTAAAACACAGTGCTTTTTTATCACACTCACGATAGGGAACGGCATTGCACGGGGATCAACAAATCGATGCAATCTCTTACCATGTCTGTGCAAAGTTAGAAAGTTGAGAGCTAACGTAAACAGACTGCATGATAATCTGCATGAGTTGAAATTATTTTTCTGTGGTAACTGAAGCATCTTTTGCACCAAGAGCATTTATGTAAACGGCCAGATATCTGTCAGTTGATGCATGTGTTTGTGTGTGGATGTTTTCTTCTGTAGATGGCAGAGAGTCTGATGACGATAGCCTACGAGAACGGAGTGAATCTGTTCGACACAGCAGAAGTCTATGCTTCAGGCAGGTACGATTCCCAACAATATATTGGATAAGAGATTCCATGTACTTTTTTCTGCTGTTCTGTCCTGGACCTCAGGTGTGGATTTTGTTCCCACCAATACATTTCTGAATGTGTTTTGTGAAAAAGAAGTGCGTTTAATTGTATTGAATGTGCACTTGTAGTGTACTTCAGTTCTTAAAAGCATATACATTTTTTTACTTGTAGGCTACTTGTGAATAATATAATATAATATAATATAATATTAATGATAAAAAGGCCACTTACATGTGTACTTAAATAGATTACACTTCCATGAAAGTACATTTTAAATCATTCATTTTTTTGTGCTTTAAAGCACATGTACTTGATTTTAACTTTAGTGTGCTATTCAATTTTACATTTAATATATTTTAAATGGACTAAATTGCAACTTCCATCATAAGAAATGTTGAAGTGAATAATGGTTTGTATAGAAATTACATTAAAGTATATTTTAGTTTTAGTTAACCATAAATGCTGGTCAGTACATTCAGCAGTACACTTTAACCATATTTCAAATATAATAGCAGTGGTTATGACATTACAAGTAAATATGTTGGCTACTTACTCTAAGTCGTACTTAAGTGAGTCAAAAAAGAACTCTAAAGTTCAGCTAATTGCATATAATATAAATAAAAATAAATCATATAACCCTGGAATATAAATCTGAACTATATTTCATTTTAATTTAATTGCAATTAGCATGCAATTAGGTGTCCAAACATTACAATTTGTATATTCTTTTATAAAACGGTTAGTTACAGCCCTTGATTCTGATTGGTCAATAGCTGTTTTCTCTTGTTCGATCTCGTTTATCAAAATGAACGAATCTTTTTTCGAGTCATTTCGTTCATTTAAGGGGCTTTAAATGTTATACTTTTAACAGGCAAATTCCCCGAACACATCCACCTATGCAATCTTGATCATATTCTAAATTAAGAAATCATTATAATGCAGTCAAAAATAATTTACAGGGAACATAAATAATTACTTTACCTTCTGAGTCTTTCGTTCATTTGTCACGTTCATGAACAACTCGTCAGTAGGCTATGACCGCTTCACCCAACGGCCCTATGTATCACTACACAACACCTCTAGCAGTGTAAACATATGTTTGTACTCATTGATATTGTTCATTGAAGCTTATGGAATAGAGTAGCCTATTGTGGGAGATCGAGTAAGCGAATGTAACTGCATTAACAGTAGATAGAGCATTTTCCTTCAGATCAGTCCATTCGTAATAAAAAATCTGTTTGAATGTCCGCTGCGATATCTTGGGGTTTTAACAGGTAAGGGGTTTCCCGTGCCCTAGTCTTCTGTCAGTTAAGTCTTGCTTCTCCATGTTCACAACAAGTTTCATTCCTTTCAATATAAAAGTCTTCTCCACTGACAGACTCACTCATAAAGACAGTCTTTGCCTCCATATAATGGCGAAATAATGTATGTAACCTCTGTTGCTGTTCACGACCTGGGACTATTTTTTCCAGCGGAAGGAAGACTTAGTGATTTTCTTTCATGAAAGTTGCAATGATACATATTTTTTTTGCTTTAATATTTGTATTGTGTGGTAACCGTTTTATAAAAGCAATAAGGTACTCAAGGCTAGTGCTGTATCGTGAATAAGTCACTTACATATTTATATTCTATATTCTTAAAGCTACACTGTGTAATGTTTTTAGTTGATTCTTAGCAAAAAACACTTAGTTCTTTCAAAAATATATGTGCTCATTAATGTATATTTACTTCTTTCAAGTAATAAAGTATTCTCGTAAGTTTATAATCTGCCATTGAAAGTACATACGGGTGAGGGGTTCGAATGCCGGTCGCCATGTTGCCCCTCCATCTTGAAACTACATTAGCCAAAGAGGGACATACCTGTAAATTCAAGCTTCGCCTTTTGCGTTTTTCACTCAGTGACGAATGCGAGGGGGAGATTACTCGCGAGCTCGCGAGTCGCGACTGCTGGACTGCCGGCAGATTTGAAAGATAGTGTGGTGTGTGTGTGTGCGTGTTCACTCACATTTGAAAGAGAGAATTAAAACATCAACACGACAGGCAAATCAGCAAGACCAAAGTCAGTATTGGAGTAACTTTTCCCAGATGGAAAGAGCTCATGAGGAGCAAAGATTTTAAAATGGACGCGCTTAGTTGCCTGCTTTCTTCTAGACAGGTAATTCAGCCTATTTGTGTAAATAATAACTTCATCCTCGCGTCAATGGTGAAAAAGTATTGTTTACCTTGTAACATAAATCTGTGCTGCGACGGATCACAGGTAATGAATAGTTTTAAAGGCGCAATTTAAGCTATATAAAAAAAGGACACTGTGTGACTGTAAATTTTAGTTATTTTTAATTGCTTTTACTTTGTACACATTATAACGTTAGCCTAATCTGATTATGCTGGGATAGCCGATTCCAAGGGTGACGTTTACCTCCTGACATCTGTCCTGTAGTTTTATTCATTTTAGACATATTATTGTTTATTATTGTCATGGACGAAGTCGAACTGGAAGCCATGTTAATCTTGGAATAATACGGCCACCGTAGGAGTTAAAACGCCCTCGGAATTGAGAGGAACAGAAACTAATATTCACTGGGTAGTCATATACAATTTCACCGCTAGATGGGGAAAAAAATCACACAGTGTAGCTTTAAGTATGTTTTTTTTTTTTTTTTTTATAAGAGATTGGTTGTTTCTTTTTACATCTCTTTCTGACTAAACAGAATTGAGAGCTGAGATCTGTATTTGTAGGCAGTGTTGTTGAGCAGGGCTTTCCAGTCCTGATCCCAGAGATAGAGAGAGAGAGAGAGAGAGAGAGCGAGCGAGAGAGCGAGAGAGCCTCCTGCCAGCAGGGTTTAGCTTCAGTCCCAGTTAAGCGTGCGTGTTGGAGCAGACTGGAGCTGAACTCTGCAGGATGGAGGACTGGACAGTGCTGATGTAATGTGATATAACCGTAGTTTGAAATAAAGGTTGTGTGAACTGAACAGCTGTTAGTAGATCTTCGTGATTATTGGAGGGATTATACGATCACGCTCATCGTCATTTGGAGCAGCATGTGTAGATTACATGAATCAGCTCTGAGACGTCCACATGTCCTGTAGTGTGACATGCTTTACTCCATATAAAACTATTTTCAAACTGCTAGTTATTTTATAATTATTCTGCATGCAGCTTTTATTACCTGCTATTTATTGAATATTTAAAAATCCATTCACTGTAGGACTGATTACAAATTGTGAAATGTAAACTAATGTTGACCTTTGCTTAATGCATTTTCATCTGCATCTTAAATGCATTTTAACAAAAATGATATACAGTAATACTTTAATAAATGCATATATATATATATATATATATATATATATATATATATATATATATATATGCATTTATTTATATATGCATTTATTAAAGTATATATGCATGCATGTGTGTGTGCGCGCGCGTGTGTGTGCATTTACTCTGCACAGTGACAAAGTTGAATCTTTTCTAATCTAATCTTCTAAAGTATGCTATATAAATTTAAACCTAAAATCTTGATGTCCATTGAAAAAAAAAATTCCACAAAGATGTGGATTGACAGGAATTAACTCACTCCGGCTAAACATTTAATCTTTGAAATCTTTCAGCAGGGATCAGTACAAGTCAATGACTAAAAGTTTGATATTTCCTACTAAAGCGAGGAGGCATTTGACTCTGGTCAAGGATATAGCATCCAATAATGCTTATAAGCCCAGTGCATTATGGGTGTTGAAGTTTTCCTACCTATTTGGCAAAAGGGAGGGAAGAAAAATGCCTTTTTTCTGTTTTCTCTAGCCAGGTAGCACCAATTTTGTTGTGCCTTTCAACTGCATATTGACAGCCCATTTTGTGAAGCACCCCTTTTAATGATTTAAACATTTTTAATTTGTTTAAGAAATAGTTTTGAAATAGTCAATGCTGTAAAATGAATGGCTATTAGTCAGTAGCTGGCTAGCAAGGTCACTTTTAAATGCAGGGTCACTACACATGAAGAAGCATGTCTTTCCATTTCGCGCTTGTAGAGCCCTGCGTACAGCGGGCATCTGGCTGGCATACGGCTCTGGTGACCTACATCACCACTTACATGCTCACACACAGTCACTTCTGCTTCACATCAGCTAATTTCAGGAATGTGCTGACATTATAGGTTTGTAAAAAGAATCTAGTGAATTTGTCTCACAAATTGAACTGTAATTGAATCAAACTCGCTCCTGTAAGGCACTGTTTAATTTCAGACATTAGTATCGCAAATAATGCAAGAAACCTGAATAAAACATTCCTCTCTTATCACAAGGTCATTGGTTTACCTGTACACATCATTTTTATTTCATGTTAGAAGCTTTTTCATACTTCAAAAAAAATTGCTTATAAGTGCTTATTACGGAAATAATGTACTTAAAGTCCCCCTGTGTATATATATATATATTACAATGGGTACAAACCATTGTAATATATTTATGTAATATATTTAAGCGGTTTTGGTTCTCAGGTAAAAATAAAAAGTGCTTTACGGATGTTTAGATATGTTTAAGTGTAGAAATAATAATAGGTTTTCAGATTTTGTGTCCTTCTTTTTCTGCAGGGCTGAAATCACTCTAGGCAACATCATTAAGAAGAAAGGCTGGAGGTGACCTGTTTATTCTTATGCTTCTCATTTTGGATGAATTTTGTGGCAAATCAGTTTGAGTGTACATATTCTTCTTCTCAGACATTAATCATGGAAAAAGTTTTTCAATATATCTTGTATTTCTTCCTGTGCTCTGGGTTTTGTCAGGTTGAGTTCAGAGTAAATGTGGGTGTTATCTGGATTCAATGGAACAAAATTATAGGACAGGATTAGGCTTGATCTCACTATAATAACCACCATTTTCCCCCCAAATAAATCTGTTTCAGACGGTCCAGTTATGTAGTAACGACTAAGATCTACTGGGGAGGACAGTGAGTATCTGTTCAGTTCTACAATCATATAGATTAACATGAATAAATCAGAATAGTGTCAAAATGAACATATAAACAAAAAGTAATTTACAAATGACATTCATATTTGCAGATATAATATATATATATATATATATATATATATATATATATATATATATATATATATATATATATATATATATATATATGTTAGTGCTGTCAAAACGATTAATCACCATTAACCGCATTAAATAAAAGTTTGTGTTTATATAATATGTGTGTGTACATATATATATATATATATATATATATATATATATATACTCTATGTGTGAGTATATGCATATATTATACACACACAGACACACACACACACATATATATATATAGATAGATAGATAAATATAATAATATATAGATACACATTACATAAAAAACTTTTTTTTGAAAAAATTGTTTTGACAGCACATATATATAAATATCTGTAAAATTGTTCACATTCTTTTTTTACATTTATTAATTGTTAATTATATATAGAATATATATAGAATATCTAGAATTATGTAAGTGTACAATTAAGATTAATTAAGAATACAATTAAGAAAGTTTAAAATGTAAGTCATTCAATATTAACTTCTTGCACTCCATGTTCCAGCATGCTAATACTCAGTGAATATACTGTAGTAATTTTCTGACTGCATATTATCTTCTCCTCTGACATCTGCATTCATAATCCTCAGGGCAGAGACAGAGAGAGGCCTGTCTAGAAAACACATCATAGAAGGTAAAGTGCTGCTCATCCCACCTCTCTCGATTATGACGATGATAATTAAGCGCAGAGACAGTGATGGTGATCTATCTACAGGTCTCAGAGGTTCCCTGTCTAGACTACAGCTGGATTACGTGGATATTGTGTTTGCTAACCGAAATGATGTCAACAGCCCCATGGAAGGTCTGTCTTCCCTTATACATCTTTTATGGCATGTGTTATGAATTAATAATTTATGCTATATCGCTTATCACGAGCACTGTTGTGTGTATGTTCTTTCAGAGGTAGTACGTGCGATGACATTTGTCATAAACCAGGGTATGGCCATGTACTGGGGCACGTCACGCTGGAGCGCCATGGAGATCATGGTAGGATCTATCGTCCCTCAAGATACCAAAGTTCATTCCATAAGCATACCATCTGTTCTTCATAATATAACACATTTACCAGTGTAATGAAGTAAGTGTATACCAGTGTTGGGCAACATTGAATCTGTAGCTTGTCAAGCCTCGAGCTCACAATATATAGTAGTTCAACTATAGTCAAGCTACTCTTTTGAGAAAGCTTGTTACACTACAAGCTACCAAGACCCAAGGGCATAATGGCATTTTAAATATAAGGCTATCCAGCAATATCACTTATAATTTTATTTCTATATTTTTTAATTATATTACATGCATCTGCAACTTGAACAAATATATTTATATATAAATATTTCGCTATGAATAAGAAGATTCAGGAACTCAAAACGTTTTTAAACTGAACTGTCCCAATTTACCGGGTCCATTGGACTTTCAAACGCTACATATGAAAAAACAATGTAGGAGAATGTGAACTTCAACTCACTGAAAAAAAGTATACTGTTTCTGGAAACACTACACTATTATGAATATAAATGAACTACTGTCACACAATATAAAATTTGATTAAAGGTACACTGTGTAACTTTTGGCCCTCTAGCGGTTTAAAAACAAAACTGCATGTATTTTGTGGAAGAACATTGTTTTGGTTGTGCTTTGGTTCTGCGTGACTGCAGATGAATATGGTTATGATGCTGCACATAAAACATTCACTATAGGCGTAAGAGATTTAACCAGTTTAGATGGAAAGGATCTCAAGCTGACTAGAAGACGTTACTGTAGCTTTACACATTAATAGACACGCTACTTCCTTGAGAATAAATTCCAGCACAGCGTTACAACAACCATAATGAAATGATCCTTCACAATAGATAATGCTTTACAATCAACTCTATTAGAGAGATGCATATGGCAATTTATCTGTTCAATAAAATACCTTACTCACCTGTTGAGTAATACAAACACAATCTCCGCATTTCATCCACGAAACGCCGATGTTGATTCTTGTTTGATTGCGAGCTCTGTCGCATTCTCTGTTTGCCAGGAGACTCTCCTCTGTTCGGTGTTATTTTGTAACACGGGTGAGGTTGGAGATTTAGCAACTCCATGTCAACCTTTCTCGCTCATAACATACACACATCAAAATAGCCGGAGCATCTTCTCTTTATTTACATAAATGACGAGACGCTCACGGGCGAGTGACACATGTACGCAATTTCCTGACTGGTCTAAAATATAAACACATATATAATAAGCTTACCATAGTGAATCAGGGTAAGACAAAACACCTTTTGGAGGAAGGATTGATGATGTATTGATGCATTATTTAAATTTTGTTGATTTTGAACCAAAAAAAAGCTACATAGTGTACCTTTAAATTTGTAGTGTCGCTTCTTTTATTCACTCTTAAAGGGATAGTTCGGCCAAAAATGATATTTAACCCATGATTTACTCACCCTCAAGCCGTTCGAGATGCATATGTCAATCTTTTTTCAGACGAACACATTTTCAGTTATTTTAGAAAATGTCTTAGATCTTTCAGTGGTTATAATGTGAAGTTATAGGGTCCACTCCTTCAAGTCCCAAAATGTGCATGCATCCTTCACAAAAGTAATCCATCTTGGGACTTGAAGGAGGTGGACCCCATAACTTCACATTATAACCACTGAAAGATCTAAGACATTTTCTAAAATAACTGAAAATGTGTTCGTCTGAAAAAAGATTGACATATGCATCTCGAACGGCTTGAGGGTGAGTAAATCATGGGTTAAATATCATTTTTGGCCGAACTATCCCTTTAAACACTGCTGTATACAACACTGGTTGTTAGCATCACGGCCACAGAAAGGACAGTCTAACCTTTTCTTGTCTTCTGTGTGTGTGTGTGTGTTTAGGAGGCATACTCCGTAGCGAGGCAGTTTAACTTAATCCCACCAGTATGCGAGCAGGCCGAGTATCACTATTTCCAGAGGGATAAAGTCGAGGTGCAGCTGCCAGAGCTCTACCACAAGATCGGTCAGTCCACAAAAGTTACCTTCAAATCATTCATTATACCAAATGTGTTATTAAACCAAAAAATGTGCCATTAAACCAAATGGAAGTTGCTCAGATTGTAGGCTATATGTAGAATGCAACGTGTCATGGGCCGTAGTCATGACTGATCACTCTACTGTATATTCGCACGCTTAACAGATAGGAAAAACCTATTAAGTCTTTTTCACGCTATTAAGAGCTCACTCACTTGATGAAGCATCTATCACGATATTAGGAAATATTTTTTTGTTTTTTAAATGTTTTATGCTATAAAAATATATTTTTTTAGTACATAATCTACCGGCAAGGGCTGTTTAATGACACTAACCCCACGTTCCAGCATGAAAATAGCTGAGCTGAAGGACAAAATGTACTGAAGAAGTAGTTCATACCACAGTACTGTGGACTAGAAGAACTGGAAGAGAGGGCAACTAAAGGAAATTAACATTTGAACTCTCTTGTGAAGTTAGCATCACCAAAGCAAGTCTCACCTCAGAATACATTTCTTTCCCTCTTCCCCCACTCCTTCTCTCTCTCATGCTGAGATCACCAAAATTCACCCAAAAATCTATATGGTTTAATGTGAATAATTATACAATATTAGACATGTTAGGTATCATTTGAAATGTCTCAGTGCGACTGGTACAAATGTCTCATTCTCCACAGAAGTAAACCAAAAGGTAATAAAGTTCTTAAAGGGTCATTTCACCCGTGGAGACATGAATGTGTATTGAAAGTGGGTCATTTATGTAGAAGAAATGTGAAATTATTTTTGAATTTGGAGCTTTCTAGACTGAGAAAAGCCAGAAAATGTATTTTTGGCTTATGTGGATGAAAGACAACAACTCCCAGAATGCACTTGCTTCGCTGCCCTACAAGGCCACTCCCAAGCCACGCCTACCGGTAATACAGCGCAAATCAACCGATCACTTGTTTAGCATTCATGTAAACATTACATTCAGATTCACCAATCGGGGTGAATTCAGTTAGATTGAAACAAAAGGTGAGCATGTAAACAATGGATGGCGACCGCAGAAAGCAAAAGCTGAATCCTGGACATTTTTGTCGATCTCGACGGCCGGACATGTCCGGGAAATAGAGTATGGTAACCCCTTCTACTCAGCTTTCTTCATCCCTGTTTTCTGCAGGTTTCTGCCGTTGAAATCGTGCACTCGCACTGATCTGTGAAGGTCTGTTAGCGCATTAGGTCCAACCCCCTATGGGCGGGTTTGAAAGGGTGGATCTAGTGCTTGTAGTCTTAACAGAAATCCGATTTTTGCGTCATTGTAGGAGGAAGTGTAAAGAGGTAAATACAGATTTCTCTCGTCTCGGGGGAAAATGAAAAAATGTTGCATGACCATTCAATAGTATGACTGGGTTTCTAACAATGCAAAGCTTAATGCAAATGGGTGAAGTGTCCCTTTAAAGTTGCAGTCGGCAATATTTTTTTGATCATATTCACTGAAACCGACACTATGCTCCGACAGAACAACATAAATCAGACGGTTTTAGAAAAACCCCGCGCCTCTACCTCCACCTGGAGACTGTTATTTGTTTTGCAAAAATCCACCGCTCCCTGTTCTTCTGGTCCAATCAGCGCGGGGCTGTGTGAGATCTGACTGTCAATCACAGTTCGTGCACACACGCCACAGATCCCCTGTCCCCCCCGCGCACATTACAATATCACATGCACACGCCTGAAGTTCGCAGATGTGTTGGATTGTACAAAGCGTGATGGCGGAGAGAAAATCTACTAGCAAGTTTCCAATCCTCGGTTATTGCTATCTATGGGTAGATTAACCAGGGCAGCCTACCTCCGAGTCCATGGTGTTGATCGATGCTGAAGAGACAGGCGCGTTCACAGAAAATCTGGTGCGCACGCACTAAAGAGCACAAACTCGATGGGAGGGTGCTCGGTGGTAGTGGGGGAGGGGCATGAGAGTTTTAAACATTCAAAATTTTGGCTACGTCCCCTCAATCTGCCAGACTTGCCGACTGCAGCTTTAAAAGTTTCGAGATAACTCGCACACAGTGGAGGGTTTGTCTTCCAGGCAAATGGCATTCTGCTCCCAAAAGGTGTAAAGTCTGAATGCAAATTCCCATTGTTAGCAAATGTTTCCATGTGAAAGAAGTTTCTGTCTATATAAAGAAATGCAACAAGCTCAAATTAGCCTGTGATATGGAGTGTATGCAAAACACTCCACATCATGTATTTTATAATGTCAGGTTTGCATCGTCTCTCTTTATTCCAGAGCATTTGATGTTTTGTATTTATTATCTTTGAACTGATTATGAAATTTGCATGGTACATTTACCTGACGTTATAAATTGTTACATTTGATTTTATTCCGACTGACTCTGAAATTGTTTTCCCAAGTAGATGAAATGGATTCGTATGTTCCCACAAGTTTTGCGTCAGATTAGTGACTACTAATATTCGGCACTAATTCAAGTGTACGTGTTTTTCAAAGACATGTGAAGATGTGAATTTCCGTTTAGGGCAGCAAAAGCTGCTTGACCAAATCTGGGTGTGTCTTACCTCCGTTTTAATTTAATGTTACTTTAGATAAGTGTATGTGGGAAACCACGGCATGGCCAATACAAAGCTATTATAAGACAAGTAAAGTTGGTCATCTTATATCTGTAGTAGTGTCCATACCTCTACTGAAGTAAACATTTAAGTTAAATTCAAGTGTATGCAAAAACCATGGGGTTTATACCAAAGTATCTTTGATTGTGTAAGCGTGAATGCGACCGATCTCAGGTATATAGCAATTACCTCTGTTTGGTGACCGAAGCTGGCGAGATTGTGATCGTGAGACCCACGTTAAACAAGGCGTGAGGACCTCTGAGAGCAACATAGCTTCACAATATGAATGGGTAAAACATAAGTAAAGAGTTAAATAGAACAATCAAATGTATTGCTTAACTATTATATATTTGACCAATAACCAATTGGCAATCTAACTTAAATTCGAGGTTGTGATAAAATGGAGTCAGATATAAAATGGAGTCAGATAAAAGCTTGAATTAAATTACTTTGAAACGTGGAAAGACAGTAACACGCAGAGACCTTCACCCGTTCTATCGGATACCGACATTGGGCCGATCTAGACGGGCTATGACGCAAATGCAACTTTTGTGATGCCCAACTTCTTAAATTATGAACATTTTTAAAATAACTACTAAATTTCATGATTTTAATTGTTGGATTTGAGGTTTAATTAGGACAGATGTCAACTCAAACTCCATGTCTTGTGACTGTCACATGTCATGTCAGGCGTTGGAGCGATGACCTGGTCTCCTCTGGCATGTGGGCTGATCACAGGAAAATACAGCGATGGCGTTCCAGACTGTTCAAGAGCCGCAATGAAAGTGAGTCATGAAGAGTTTGTCAGCAGTAGATTTCCTCTCCTCCCTCTTTTCAATTTCTCATCGTCATTTGATTTGATATTTTGTCATCTAATGAAATGACATTGATATTATATCCCTGTACTGCATGATCTCGATGTTTGATTGTGTTTTAGGGTTATCAGTGGCTAAAGGAGCGAGTGTACAGTGAAGAAGGGCGCAGACAGCTTGCAAAAATCAAAGAGCTCCACCTGGTGGCTGATAGGCTGGGCTGCACGGCTGCTCAACTCGCCATTGGTGAGTGTCTCTCTGCTCAGCCAGGATTTTGACTATTGGTGCTTATGGTCTGATCGACTTTCAGGCTTATTCGGGCCAAGAATCATCCACATATATGTGCTAAGTTGTGTAAAGTCGACCAGTCATATTGGAGCATGCCAGACTGAGAAAGTGCTTTCCATTTTTTAACATGCGATATGCATCAGACGGTCATTAAACGGTTTGTTCATTCAATGTCTTTAATAAAAAAAAGAGCTTATGTACAGTAAGATATTGTGAAATCTCTCACTCAGCATGGTGTTTGCGCAGTGAAGGGGTTAGTTCTGTACTTCTTGGTGTCTCCAATACAGACCAGCTTATTGAGAACCTCGGAGCCCTGCAGGTAATAAACACACACACACACACACACACACACACATATAAACAAGGACACACACACACACACACACTCATACACAGCACCGCTCAAAAGTTTTTTTTTTATGTTTTTTGAAAGGAAGGTCAAGGAAGGAACGTTTACAGTATAATTGTAATTACTACAGTCTTCAGTCAAATGATCCTTCAGAAATCATTCCCTTGTGAAAAAAGAAGTGTGCTTAGTTGTATTACAGTACATGTGTACTTGTAGTGCACTTTAAATGTTAAAAGTAAATAAATAAATAAAAAACTATACTTAGTTGCAGGTGATATAATATTGATTAAATAAAAGTCCTCATAAGTGTACGTAAATAAAGTTCACATTCATGACTACTGTATGTTTATTAACACACTTAAGTATAGTTTTATAATAACGTAAAATTAAAAGTTAAGTCTTTTGTGGTGCTTTAAAGAAGTACACTTATTTTGACGTGTCGGCTAACATACTAAATAAAACATGTACTGGATTATAATTTTAACTGTAGCGTGATATTTGTAGATATTTTTTAAAGGTACTAAATTGCAACCTTATCATTACACATAATTTATAAATGTGTAATTACAAATATATTTAAACACATGGAATTTAAGTTTCAATAGAAATGACATTAAAGTATATTTTGGTTCACCATGAATGCTTATCAGTACACTTTAACCATATTTCAAAGACAATTATGAACTTACATATGAAGATGAACTTAAGCTGTACTAAAGTGGGTAAAAACACTCTTAAGTTCAACTAATTGCATTTAATGTAAACTATAATATATTTTCATTTAATTGTAAATTACATGCAATTTAGTGTCAGAAGGCGTTACATTCAATTCACACTTGAGTATATTCATTTGAAGTATATTATTTACATAAATAAATAAAGTGCTAAAGTGTACTTCTTTTTCACAAGGGTTCTAATATTCTGATTTGATGTTCAAGAAGCATTTCTTATTATCACCCATGTTAAAAATGTTAGTGTTGCCTGATATTTCTGTGTAAACTGTGATGCATTTCCTCGATGACTGATTAGAGAGTTCAAAAGAACAGCATTGATTTAAAATAGAATGTTTTTACTGACGCTTTTGATCAATGAGACTCAGCCTTCCTAACAACATTATTTTCATATTCTCTTCAGGTGCTGTCTCAAATGACGCCTCAGACGGTGAGCGAGATGGATGCTCTCCTGGGCAACAAGCCTCACTCCAAGAAAGAGTCACGTGCGTGAGGGAACTAGAGATGACATGAACATGTGCAGCCTGAAAAGACAAAGAAAGCAAGGGGGAAAAGACGGAACACGGCGTACCATTGCTTTTCTGCTCTCCCGTATATTACAACACCTGCATGCCTTCTGCAACATGCTTCCAGCCCACACCGAGACCACACCGTTCTCTGTAACCCTACTCAAATATCCCAACATAACCTACCAATTAAACATAGACACGGCTGTCATCGCAGAAATGCCACGAACAACAACTTTTTCATTTCTTTATTCGGAGAGACTGAAGTTTCAGTCTTCCAGGAGGAAGGACTGCAGATTGAAGGAGGTGAATGAGAGTGTCGCAAATCTTCTTTATCAGCAGGCCCAGACGGAATCTGTACTTACTTGCAGTTTCCACTATGGAATTCCACTGTTTCCACGGCAGAATTCCAGTTTCCTCTACGGAATTCCAGGTTCCACTACGGAATTCCACTGTTTCCACTGCAGAATTCCAGTTTCCACTACGGAATTCCACTGTTTCCACTGCAGAATTCCACTGTTTCCACTACGGAATTCCACTGTTTCCACTACAGAATTCTGTGCAATGGATCAAACGTGATCAAATGAGCTAAAGGAAGCTGAGAGTGCTGTATTATTATTGGCAGCTGGAAGCATTATCAAATATTTATGAAACCAAGAAGTGCGGGGCGAACGATGTGTAGCAGTTTATGAATCCTGCCGAACTCTGCGCAGATTCCGCGTGGGCCTGGATGTGCGGATGTGTGTTCAAGAAAGTATGAGCGAGTGTTTGTGTGTGTGCATGCAGTGACTCTTTCGATCCAACTCTCGGTTGCTGGTGTTGCACCTGAGTGACTCGGAAACATGGACTTGATGCAAGCGGAGCCGTTTCTGAGGTGCCCGTCCCCGTTCGATGGGGCGTTCGCTGCCTGTCACATTTCATCCTCGCGGTGCAGGAGAGCGCGGCAAAGACTCCGGCGTGTGACGGGAACAACATGCAGCAACTGCAAACAGCTGTTTGGACACATCACAAGTCTTCCTCCATTTCCCTCCTTTCCATCTCTCCTTGTGTTTACAACGGTGCACCTGTCCCTTTAAGAGAATCCGTGCAGTTAGGGGAGGGGCGTGTGAGTGTGTATACGGTACCTTGCAAACATATTCAGACCTTCACCAATTCACTTTTTTAGTCTTTTAGTCAGTATTGCTATTGCTATGTATTTTTTTTTAGAAAAAACATAAACATGATCCCTAACCCCACCCCGCCCCACCCCTAAACCTAACCATCAGTGGGGCGTAAGCAGATCGTATGAAAACATGAATGAATTCATAAGAATTAGCCACAAATTTGCCAAAACGCAAAAAAAACGTTATGAACTGCCATGGGAATGGGTTGTAGCAACAGTATAGCAACAGCGTTTGCCTACTCTAGTTTGAAAATCTAAATAATAAATATTTAGTTCTAGCAAACATCATTTGAGTGTGAACACTTTTAATAGTCCTGATAAAAAGAAAGTAGAAACATTCTCTAGTGTTTACTGGGTCGAGGGCGGGGCAACCTGTCACTCACATGAGATCCACCAATAGCAAACCACAGCCATCCACACATCAAATCAGTTCCCACAACAAAATCAAGTCCCACCCTACTTTTTTCTTTTCTTGTTCCATTTCACTCATATATGTGTTTGGGAAGTATGACTGGGCTGGATATAGCAGGGACTGTTATTGTTGCAAATCTGTTTTTCTGTTTGGTGGATACACACTTCACCTTTATATGCAGGATTTGTAATTCATCATAATTTAAAACTTGGTTCCTGGTCTGAATACTTTTGCAAGGCATCATATGTGTGGGGCTTGGCTTGAGCGGTCAGCATCCTTTGCACTAAGTGGACAGAGTCATAATTTAAAGGTCGTAGTTCACAAAATAGTCACGAAGGGTCATAGGTTAACATGACCAGAGAACTGTGCTAGTATTGCTTTGTGTGTTTGACAAATACAAGCTGCGTCAGTGACAATGAAAAGCGAAGCGCTTCACTTTTAACGTGTTTGTGTCATTCATGTGAGAGAAAGACACAGATTTGCTAGATTAAATATCTATTGTTAATTTCCCATCAGTCATTACTGAATATCACAATGTGCAGTGCCTCAGAACCAATATGACTCCATAACCCAAAACTCATCGCATGGCATGCTGTCAGTTACCACAGAAAATCATTTGGACTGATCTCAGCTTGTAAAAAATAAAAATGTTCTTTACAGTAATGCATTTGAAATGACACCTGGGGGCAAACGCACCACACGGTTTAAAGCTAAAATGTGAAGCGCTGCTGAAAAATCAGATACTTTGCACAGAGAAGTGATTTTCTCACATTAGTCTTGTCTAGTCTTGCCATTACACTTTCAAAATGGTATGCATTTTAACATTTACCATAGTACAATGCCTTGCCCCATACACTTCCACTATTGCGAGTGCATTACTGTAAAAACGCAAACTAAATCATAAGCTCAAACTATTTTCTGTTGTAATTGACAGCATGCTGCCGAACCCCATGGACGCTCGTTTCTGCTACAGAATAAAAAATAAAAAATGTATTCACAATTCTGACTTTATATCTCGCAATTGTATGTTTATATCTCACATTTCGGACCTTTTTTCGCACTTTAGAGTTTATAACTTGCAATTTCTCCGAAGAGCGAGAGATAAACTGGGAATTGCGAGGGAAAAAAGTCTGAATTGTGAGATACAAATTTTTGCAAAATTTTCAAAAGTTGACTGCAACTTTTTTACACAGTTCAGACTTTTCCCTTGCAATTGCGAGATTATAACTCACAGTTCTGGCTTGAGAATTCTGAGAAAGTCAGAATTGTGAGTTAAAAGTCGTAATTACCTTTTTTATTTTTTTTATTCCGTGGCAGAAACAAGCTTTCATAGTACCCAGTCAAAACAAAAAAGACAAAAACTTTTAATTCAGCACAAAAAACAGGCACAGACAGAAACCCTTTATATTGAACTGAGATCACTTTTTAATATGAGTAATATGCGTTGCATTTGAGAAACCAGACCCAAGCTAGCAAGATTCTGTATTTGTTACACTTACAATCTTGTTTTTTTATTTTTCTGTTGTTTGAAATTTTATTAATGTGCTTTCTGCTACTTATTCAGCTAAGCTTTACGCTGCGTTCACACTGCCAGCGGCTATATTCAGACTGCAGGCAAATCAGATTTCTTCTCAATCAGATCTTTTCAGGCAGACATTCCGCACTATTAAGTGATCAAATAAGATTTGTGTGTCCAGACATAGTGACGCAAAAGAGAGTTTGAAATCCGATTTGAGCAGCCAGAGTGTCCAGACTGAGACGCATCTGATTGGAATCACATTTCAGATCCACTTCCATATGTGCTTTTAATCAGATTTGAAAAAAATCTGTCCAATCTTTCTGTCCAGACTTTCAAAAACCCTTCTGGATAAAATCTGGATATGCTAAAAATAGAATTTTTGCTTGCAGTCTGAACATGGCCTTATATCCGGTACTCATTGTATGATTTTGGGCTGTCCCAGACGAAGGATTGACCAATCGTGGTGATTTCCGTGGTCTCCTAAACGCTGGTTCTACGTCGTACAGTGAGAGAGGTTCAAAGACGGCTGTTGTCACTGTCTACATCTACTGACTAGCCAATAAAAATGCAACATGAAATGGTGTATTGATCAATGCAGCATGGCGCTAAAACTTAAATCTACTTTCCTCAAGCTCCATTTGTAAAATTGGCATGGCAAGCTGACCTCTTTTCCCTAGCCATGACCATGTCCATATTCTTTCGGTTCCTCCTTTGATGCCAAAGTGCAGTTCATCTCGACTTGCTCTATTTGTTCACCACTAGCTCATGCTGATAACATTTTATTCTTCTATACTAACTTGCGTCATAGCCCGTACGATTCAATAGGTGTCATCATCGTACAGTCTTCATACATGTCGTACACAAGTTTATTAGATCCATGTCGTACAGTGTGGTTTGTAATGATCGTAAAGGATTGCCGAAATCGCACAGACTTTAGCAGGCATTCACTGACTTCACTCCTATTGGTTGTCACTCCCAAAAGTCGCTCTTCATTTGCATAAAGTTAAACATATAGAGTGCTTACAGGAATGACGAAAATGTGAAGGCCAACCTGAAAGTTTGCATCACACTGGTTCCCCTCGCTAAAAACCCAATTGGATTTTTCCCATATGCTTTTGGATTATTGGGAAAAAAAAGCTCTGTGATCAACAAAAGTTTATGACACTTGCATGTTTTGTCCATCAAGATCATTTTCACAGTTGAACACAACTTTTAATGAATTTTGAAGCCTAAATTCAATCGCCAGAAGTAAAGAGCTAAAGCTAGGCTTTAAACGAACTACACTACGGTCACATGACTTCAACGTCACAACCTTTAAGCTTCAGTTTTTAATCTAAAAAAACATATCCCCAGAACGTTTGAGTTAGAATAAGAGCACGATTATAAACAATGCTGTAAAAGCAGACTGAGTTTTACATGTTCGGTGTGATGACGTTTAATCTCCTCCACAAACTCACATTTAGACACTTGTTAGCTTTTTCAAGACAAGTAACAGCTTAAAAAAAATCACGATTGGGGGTAATATTGGTGTATTTTACGTCGTAGAATATAACATGAAAATGTCTTAAACTTGTGTTCACCGCTGACCTTATTTCAGCCATTTAACCAAAAGAAGAAAACATTTACTTCAGGACAAAGGAACCCGGAAGTGCTAAATTGCTAACTCGTTTCAGGGGTTTGGCCTACAAAAGTGTTTCAAACCAGATCTCAACTTTGTGCATCACTGGACACGCTTACAAAGAAATGTGTCGCCCAAAAATCGCCAGCTCTCCACTGAAATGAATGGGATTGTGTCGCTGGTATTGTGAACGCAGCTTTACTCTGTGAAACAGAGAATGCAGAGCATGACAGATCTGAGATCAGTTTTCCTCAGCATATTTAAAGGTAAAGGGCGAATGCTCAAGCTGGTTCTGGGTCACTTCTGAATGGAGTTAGTGCTAATCCAAGTTCACTTCTGTATTCGGCTTTGGTTGTTTCTAATGTCTCTTTGTATTTATAGTGCTCAATGACTTCTGTAAGAACTGCACCTGAGTTGGTTCCTGAAACATTTTTTGGCAAGATGGAAAGGCATCGAAATGATTGATCTTTTTAAATCAACATGCATAATCATTAGCAAGACTGAACTATCATTAGTTAACCTGAACTAATGTATATATACATTTAGTGCACTCCCTCATATGGTAATTTTGCCTGAATATGTTAAATTTGTCATGCAACAAGAAAAAATGAAAAAGAACAAAAAACAACAACAAACAAACAAGAAACATGCCCTGTACTGAATGTATCTTGCTTGCCTTTAAAATGTGTGGAGAAAACTATTGTCATAAGTGTCATTTATGTCATGACAATCACAGCTACACACACACACACACACACACACACACACACACGCACGCACGCACGCGCACACACACACACACACACACACACACACACACACACACACACACACACACACACACACACACACACACACACACACACGTACGTTGAAGTATGTTGTGCATGTCATCCAACTGGACAAATTCACAGCACACAATACTCACATAATAAAAGCACATTGGCGTTTTAGATTAACATGTAAAAGGTCATTTGAAGAAATCTTCCCAGAACATGTTCTGGATAAATTTCATCCCATAATCCAGAAATAAGGGAAGACTTTTAGTGTCAATCCCAATCAAAAAATAAATGATGGAAGTTTGTCTCTTCCACAGAATAAAACCATTTAAATTTTAATTTCTCAGAATTTTGACTGTTTTCTCAGAATTGCACGTTTATATCACACAATTGCAAGAAAAAAAGTCAAAATTGTGAGATACAAAGTCGCCATTAATTAGCTTTTTTATTTTTTATTATGTGGTGGAAACAAGCTTATAAAAATTAGATATATCAAAAGAAAATAAATTGTCAGACTGTATGAAGCAGCTGTGATCAAAAACATACACTGATTTTATCTGATGAAACAAATACACAACTGCACACTTGCGCCTCTTGCACATTAGACAGAATTCAACAGTATTCACAGACATCTTTGCTCAAAAGTTTACAAACCCTGTGCGGAAACTACATGGTCTTTATTATTGTTTCATGTTTAAAAAAACCTGCATGTTAACATATATCCATCTATTTATAAAATACATATATGCTCAACTCCAGCACAACTGTAATAAAAAGCAACAAGCAGCCAGAGATACTAGAGGAGGCACCACATCATATTAAAAGGGTCCTATAATGCGCTTTTCACAAGATGTAAAATAAGTCTCTGATGTCCCCAGAGTGTGTATGTGAAGTTTTAGCTCAAAATACCCCACAGATATTTTTATATAGCATGTTAAAATTGTCATTTTTTTAGGGTGAGTAAAAACGCACCGTTTTGTGTCTGTTCCTTTAAATGCAAATGAGCTGCTGCTCCCGGCACAGGGGGCGGAGCTTCAAGAGCTGCACTCACACAGACACGCACTGAAAATTTCAAAACCTTTTAGCCTTTTATGTTCAAACCGGAGTCAGACAATGATGGAGAGACTCAAGAAGAAGTGGCAACATGTAGAAGCAACAGGACATTTCTGATTGGTTAGTAGATGAGTTTATGTAGCTGATGTGTAGTTATCTTCTAGTCATTGATTAGCATATTCTGTCTTGATAATCTATAAATCGTGTTCTGGGGGGCGGGGTTTATGTAAATTCTAGGGTTGGTGATGTCACTAACCCGGGAGGAATGTGGTGTAGTCTCTACCAGCCGTTTGTTGTAGTCCTTAAAAAGCGATTTCTTTAAAAGCAAATATATCTACCTTTGCTTTGAACTTTGAGCGTTGTAACTTTGCAGATGTTGTTTATGCTCAAACAGCAACATTACACACTAACTAAAGTTAGAAAAGTCAAATCATAATCAACCACCCCTTTAGGAAAGCTCACCTAAAAATGAAAAATCTGTCATCATTTACTCACTGTCATGTCGTTCTAAACCTGTGCATTTATCTCCTCTGCAGAACACAATAGATGAAATATAGAACTCGAACAGACCCCATTCACAATTATTGATAAAGTAATGCATACTATTCTTGTGAAAAAGATATACACGTTAGCATACTTTTAATAACAGTACTTATTATGGAAATTACATAATTTAAAAGAATATACTTGAGTGCAAACTGAATGTAATTTTGTTTTTCTTATTTGGATTTTAATTGCAATTGCAATTAAATGAAAATGTTTTATAGTTTGAATTTATATTAAATGCAGTTAGCTGAACTTTAATGAGCTTTTTTGACTAACAGTAACTTTACATGTTATTTCATTATTACTTCTGTCTTATATGGCTAAAGACACTGCTGAATAAGAAACATGGTCAAGAATGTGGAATCTCTTTAACTACATTTGAGTGGCCTTTTATTTGAATAATATTCTCTGCAAGTAGGCCTACACTTTATTAAAAACATCCACTTAAGATTTGAAGTACAGTAAAAGTGCACATTCAATACAATTAAGCACACTTTTTCACAAGGGAAGTTTGGAATGACAGGTGAGTAAAAGATGACAGAATTTACTTTGGTTCTTTGAGAACATTTTAAATGAAGTTATTTTGTTTTGTTGAATATACAGTACTGTATGTAAATATCTCTTACATCGAAGAGCGTCATCAGGATCGTAGCGAACAACAACAAAAAAGCTTTTTCAAATCCCTCATAACACAATGATAAACATTGTGTATTTTGTGCACTGAGTAGCAGATATATATATATATATATATATCAGTGAATATTTAGCTTGAATGTGATCAGCCCCAGATGACACAGTTGACCCAGTTCTTTCGCAAAGGGTTGAAAATAGCCATGCAGAAAGCAGAGAGTGGGCTGATAAATGTGTGCCTCATGTCCCACTGAGAGTCTGTTATGATCATTGCACCAGTCACATGTGCTGAATGTGCATAATACAGTACAGTACATATACAGTACACACACACAGACACACTCACGCTAACACAGCTTTAGACACTCAAAAATCACCTAAATAAATAAATAAGGCCTACAGATTATTGTGCAGAATGTTGTGCCTTTTACAGTAGAGAAAGAGGGTAGGCCTACACTGTAAAAAGAGATCCGTTTACTCAACTTAAAAAAGTGAGGAAACCCGTGGCATTAAAATTAAGTAAATCATGCGTAATTGAAAAACTTGACAATTCCACATAACTTATTTTTTTCAATTACATACGAAGTTTATTTACTTAATAATTTTGAGGCAACAGGTTTCCTCAATTTTTTTAAGTTAAGTCAACTAATCACTTTTTACTGTGTAAGCAAGAATGGTTATATGTATGAGCATTAATATGCATTATACACTTTAGAATACTCTTCCATAATTAATGAATAACTACACAGGAACAAATGTAACGCAATAGTAACATTTAAGTAATCACTCAAGAAACTCAGATTAACGGATTAGTAAGTAACAGCGCTCATTTGAATGCCGTACACTATTAGCTAACTACTAGGCATACTATTTATTTTTTATACCTCCCAGAGGACTACTAAGAACTACTATACATGTTCATAATTAATGTGAATAATGCATAATGTATAATTAATTCGAAAATGAAGGTCATGGTGGCTCATTGCTTTATTAATGAACAGTTTCTTGAGCTTTGGCTCTATAGAGCGCGAGTCCTCTGGATGTGTGTTCAGATTGGCAGCCATCTTATGTTACAGTAGCTATATGTAAATTAAGCTTTACTCTTTTTCCGAGTTACCTGCCCGAGAAATTACTGTTTATTTGTCAGCAAAACTTTTGACTGCTCCAGCTTTCTTGAAAACTAGACTGTCCTTCTGCGTTTTTGTATCTCTTCTCACAGTCAGTCGGATCGACAGAGGGTTGTTAACAAAACAGTTATTGTAAGGTTTATCATTTAAAATTTCATCGTACTTTGTCTAGCCTACTCTTTAAACAGCATTATGGTAAAAATGGATTCTTAGCTCACCTGAAGGCTAATTCCACCGTCTAATAACGTTAAATCTGAATGGCCTATTTTAAAATATACACATGTATACATGTGTGAAAATGAATATGCGCACCAAATGTTATAGAAATCGTCCACAAGGTGGCGCTATAATAAGCAACTTCGCTAAATAATAATAATAATAATAATTGCATGATGGTATCAAAATTCGTAGTAAATGATAGCCAACTAAGAATTTTTTTTCTGAATCCTTGCTTTAATCCATAACAAGTGTATATTCACCATGTTCATGTTTTTCTGTAAAACTTACCCACCATCCTAAAAATAAAAAATAAATAAAAATAAAATAATTTTGACTATTATGTCTATATGTGCAGTCCAGTTCTCAAAACTTGGTGAATATGGACAGAGAAGCATCAAACATGCTCAGTTTCATGATGTTGCTCTGGTTAACAGCAAATTCTAAACTACCCCCCATTTCAACCAAAAGATAAAGGCTGATATTAATGTTGGATAAGGAATCTTTTTGTATCAGATTCCATTTATTTGAATGGAAATAAAAGCATAGATCGGCTGCTAAGCACACACTTCAAGTTTTGATGGCGCCTTATATAGGAGGCACAATGATTACACTTTTGGGGAGATAGACCCATGAATGGCATAGTAATACTAGTCAACGAACAATAAACTGGGTTAAGAAAATGCATTTAACATAAAAAAAAAAAAATAGTACATACTTCTCCATTAAAGCGATCTATTGTATAAAGTGCTATATAAATAAACGTGACATGACTTGACTGGAGTGCTGCATTGCACAAATCGTGTAAATATCCACATCACTGATCAGATGTGGTCCCTGGTCATCTCAGTTCTGGTCTGTGTGTGTTCATGTGTTTTGAAGGAACCGTGGGATCTCATGCTTTCAATGCTAGCAGGCTAAAGTTAGCATTTCCTAGACCACCTATTGCACCTTTAACTGCTGTTCTCACCACTTATTTTTGTTGTGCGTTTATTTTATTCAGAGGAAAGCATGCAGCAAATATCAACTACTAACATATTTGTCTGTCTTGTATTTTGGAAACTATACACAAACAATTTGTGCTTTTATTAAACAAATACATCAACTGTAACTATTTTTTTATTTTTTCAGTTGTTGATCATTTTCAGTTGAGAACTTACAAAATAGGAATAACAGCATGTCCTAATCAAGTGCGACAAGAATACAGCAAGAATTCAGTGGTTGTTGCCCATGATTTATTTTTCAATCAACTGTCTGATAACAGACCTTAGTCAGGGTAGACACCATATTGAATTTAACATGGATGAAAACAAGGCTGAGGGATAGAGTTAGGCTGTATAAAGGTCCTACGTCACGTCACTTTAAAAACTAAAACTCGGTAACACTTTAGTTTATAGCGTCCAATTCTCACTATCAACTAATTGCTTATTAGCATGCATCATACAGGACATTGGCTGTTTATTAGTACTTATAAAGCACATATTAATGCCTTATTCTGCATGACCATATTCTACATCCCTTAATCCTACCTTAGTTTGTAAGGTGGGTATTCAGTTTAGACTATTGGGTAGGATATTAATAAGCCGTAATTAGGAGTTCATTAAGGCAAAAGTCGTAGTTAATAGTGAGAACTGGACCCTAAACTAAAGCGTGACTTTAAAAAAAACTGTTGTCTACTGAAAGTCTTTTGGAAAGATATTTCATCAGCACGTTATTGAACAACAGTACAATCCATTGAAAAGATGCAGTATTTGGCTAGTGTCACAGAGTCAGACTTTTGACTATTGGCATAAAGTCTGGTCCACTGTAGCTTATTCTGGCCAAAAATAAGAATCAAAACACCAAATATTTTTTTCCCTGTACGTTAAACGATGCATGAATTGATAAATATAATAGCATATCAGATCATTTGTTTTTAGTATACAGCTGCGGGATTTGAACTCCGCGTAAGTTGTTTGCTGCCAACTCTCATTGAAAATGAATTACTTTGTCACTTCGCTGCAGCAAAGTGTTGTTAGTGTGATTGCACCTGAACAGAGAAGAGATCTAATCATTGTCTCTTTATCATGATGTGCCCGATTAGGGCAAGGTAACAAGAAAAGAAAAAGAATTCGCCACCCTAATTGTTAGCACTTAACAGTTTTAGGATTATGTATCCCATGTCTTTTTATCCCCTAACAACAGAAGACAATTTCTGAAACGCATGCCTCTCAAGATGCAAGAATAGAAGGATATAAATGAATGGCAAGATTAAAAAAAGGAGGAAAAACAGCAACTGTAAAAAAGGCAGCATCCGAAGCAGAGTCTGAGGGCTAATAAAATCACCAAATTCTTTGGCTTTTCAGAAGGCACAATGTAAAATCATCAGATATCCAACAGAACTCTCCAAATAGCTTCATATAACCATAACACAATGTCAATGTTGCAGTGCACTGTGCGACACAAGAAGCTCAATTCTCTTGCAAATACATATGCTTTCAATTGATAACCTACTTATAGATATATATATATACATCTGAATAACATATAGATATGTGCGCACATAAAATCAGGTATTGTCGGTGCAGGTATGAAACTGCAATATGTACATAAAACTTCAGGTGCATAAAATGTTTCGTCTTCTTTCGTACAGCATTGTTATTGCACTAGGGAGTTTCTCCCTTCCTATTTCAGCATCTAAAACCCTTCCACAACAAACCACAACACTGTATCTGAGGGTCCCGAGGTTTCTAAGAGTCCTTTCCGAGAACTACGCACAAGATCAGATGAAATCAGGTCTCCATGGGGGTGCTGTTGTAATCTGGGATTGAAGGTGGATTGGGATTGGCTTCGGACCTAAACTGGGTCATCTCTGGAGGGTTGTCCTGCGGATGAGGGTGCTGGTAGTGGTTGTACTGTGAGTTGGGGTGTTTGTAAAGACCTTGTCTGGTTTGGTTGTAGTTATAGTGCTGGAATCCATCTCCAACAGACTGGTCTGAAGCAAAATTTGGATTGTACCAGGTGTAGCGCGCTCTACCTTGCTTGTGCTGCCCTTGGACTGACCCGCCGTCTTTACGCTCGGCCTGCTCGTTGGTTAAATATCCATCGAATGGATTGCGCCCCCTGTTTCGTGGTCGTTGCCTGTTACCCCAGTTACCCTGATTGCGCCGTTGTTGTTGATGATGATTGTGTGGCCATTGGCCCTTGTTTGGCGAGGGAGAAGACTGGAAGGTATGAACCGAATCAGTATCGGAGGACTGAGCAGATGGGTCCTGTCCAACTTCTTGGTTTGCAGATGGGCCCCAGAAGAAGCCTCTGTGCTGGGGGTTATTCTTAAACGGGAACTGTAGCTTCCTCTCTTGAGGCGGCAAAAAGCGTCCGGTGCCTGGCATGAAAGGCCCGTTGGGGCTGCGAGCGGTTTGAGAATTGAAAGATGGATTTGAGAATCGAGATGATGCTGTACTAAACGGGTTGTTCTGAGAGTGTCCCGAGGGAGCGGTGTAGACGGCACTGTTTGGCTGATTGTTGGTTCCTCTGCGGCGTTTAGGGTCGTGGAACTTCTCCGGGTACTGCCAACGATGACGACCCCGCCGGTACCCAGAATCCTCATCGCGTCGGTGGACTTGTGCTGCCGGTTCATCATCTCTGGCCCCACCCAATTTAATGTCCTCGTCGTCTCCCTGAAATACAAAACACCAAGAGAATCTTGACATTGGATTTAAAGGTACACAAAGTGATTTGTGTTTACTATTTTTACCTTGTTACTGTACTTCAGTGCATTTTCTTCCATCTCTACTTTATGTATTAGGAAATAATACTTTACTTCATAACATTCCAAAGCATAATATCTTACTTTTACTCAATTACATTATAAAAACATATTGTTTCTCACTATTTCAAAATCTAGACCTGCTCCGAGATCTGATAGTAATGTCAGTGAAAGAAGGGATTAAATCAAAATAAAAGTCCCGCTTCTGACACTTATCAGTCAAACAGAATCTTATCGGCCAATGCAAAGCATTAAAAAAATAAAATTAAATTAAATGAAATATTGGCTTTGACAATATCTCGGTTGACCACTACATGGCATTACGCCTTTAATACAAGTACATGATTTGTATATATCCTTCTTCAAAGCTTAATTTAAATCAATGCTAATAATAGGTAGGGCTGGACCCGAATATTCGAATAATCGTTCGGTGGGTTGGTATTCGATTTGAAAATTTGACATTCGAATATTCGTTTTTTTTTTTTGTTTTTTTTTGCACACCTGGGATCCCCCGCGAAATGGTTCTCATTCGCGCTTGAATAAGGCCGGCGACACACTGGCTGCGTGGCGTGTCCGTTTTTATTTCGGCTCCATGTTAACAGGTTGGAGTTTGCACACTGCCTGTGTGAGACACGCGTCTCAGGCGCGGCTCGAGCCACGCGGAAAACGCGTGCATGCTAGAAATAGAACCGACGCCTTAGTGTTCCAGCAACAGGAGTATTCTCTGGCTAGAGGGCAGAACAGCGGAGTTTGTATGGACCGAAGTGCATGCCTGAGCTTGTGTTTTGGGTTAAGCTGCGTTGCTTTGACATTGTGGAAAATAGAATAATAGAAACAAAATGTATTAGTCTTTTTACCCATTATTATCAAACTAAATTAATCTCGTTTTTAATTTAACTTAATTTCGTTTTTCTTTATTTAAATTTCATTTTTCTTTATTTAAATTTCGTTTTTCTTTATTTAAATTTCTTTTTTTTTTTTTTTTTAAATCTACCCTTTACTGTGTCAGTAATTTGTTAGTCAGAAAAATATTAGACTACCTTAAAAGTATTGCTTAATTTAACAGACCTGTGTGTGTGCGTTTTATATCACTGCAGTGTCCGTTTTCGGGGGAATATAAGCCCTGCCCGCGTGAGGCGCGCCGCTTCCCGCTCGCGCTGTTCTGTAGTTTACTAAAAGTTTAAATTCTGAATGTGTGGCGTCTTACGTGTCCATCTATATTGCACCAAATGCGACACTGCACTCCCTTGTGAAGTCGATTGGATGAACGGTTCTCGAAATAATCAAAATGCAAACGGACATACAGACACACAGAGATTCCTGCCTTTATTAGAGAGAAGAATATGTTCAGCCCCCTCTCTCCGAAGCTTCGAATATTCGATGTTCATTACTACCGAAGCATCAAAGCTCAAAAAATGGTATTCGGACCAGCCCTAATAATAGGATGGTTACACAAGATGAAATCAAACATCTTTGTTTTGAAGTGTCATTTCGGGACAGGTTTATCGAAAATAATGCCATATTAACACATCAATAATTTAATACAATTAATAATCGCATCCATTTTAAGCACAACTTTAGCACAAGTTTTTCAGGCAGGCTGGTGTAACTCCTGGAGGTTGCGTAAGGCTTGTCTATCAGATTTTCAGTTTCGTTTGCATCATACGGTTAGTAAATGGACTGGGGAGAAGAAGTGTAAGTACATTTTGTGGTTGATTCTAGATTTACAAGCGTTACCTGAACTTCGACAGGGAATATTTTCTCCATCTTCACCATGCGATCCCTTAGCGATCGTATCTCCTCATCCTTCATATTATTCTGTATCTTCACTTCCTGCAGTATATCAGTCAACTTGTCAATATGAGCCTTGAGATCTCCCATATCGGTCTTTCCTCCCTCGTTCCCTCCTCCTCCTCCTGCTGTTCTTTCCTCCCGGTCTCCCTCCTCTTCTCCGATGCCCACAGTCTCACATACGTCCTTCGCCACACTTTTCCAAGTCTCTCTCTCCTGAGGGTCTTTTTGGCCATATGTTCGACAAAGCTCCTTCATCCTGACAATGGCTAAGGCCTCGATCTCTTGCCGTGTGTGCCGAAAGTCTCCAAGCGCCACCTTAAGAGGAGGAATAAAAAGAGATGCTCCTGTTAATGTAAACTCCTGCTTATGCAAGTGTCTGCAAGACATTAATACACATATGGTCGGTGACAAGCCAATCAGATTGGTGCAAGCAGTTTTGAGGAAGCTTTTGTCGTTTCTGTGTGCAATATGCATCAGAGAGTCTGACACCGTGTCCTAACTACACGCGACAAAAGGTTATTTTCCATGTTAATCAGAGTTTTTGTCCTAACCGGCCGCTACGACACGCAACGATTCTATTTTAGAAACGGTTTCTATTTTTCTGCGACGTCGCGCTGGAACAACAAACACAAAGTGTGGCAATGATAATCTCAGGTACTGTTTATGTGCTTTATTTAATGTTAAAAGCGTGTAATGTGACTCTGAATATCATTTAGTGCTCCAGCTTTGTGGCTGTAAAAGCAACAATGGATAATTCACCTCAGATCTTGAAATGAAACAAATGGAAACAAGAACGTTCAAACTGTGAACAAACAAGTATATTATTTGACAAAGATTGTTTTAGTAACTCAGTAGCCTATGTATTTTTAATAATGTTTAAATGGTGTAATATTAGTGAATTTGGTTATGTAGCTACTTATCCATTTTCTTGCGAGTGTCGTCAAGATTACTCTCTGGTGCCGTGAGACTCCGCCCACACGCTGTTCTGATTGGCTGTGGGTTTTGATTGATTTTGAAGGCATCTCGCAGTCGTGTCGCATCTAGTGTGGACAGACAAATTATTTGTCGCTGGATTCTTATCGCATCGCGTCTGGTTAGGACACAGTGTGAGGCTAAAAACCCATTCATACAAAGGACGATAATTATAGTTTTTAAAATTTAAAAGTCCACACTAAAACGGGACAGAGGAACAATAATATTGGAATTATGTTCAAAATGACTTTTTTGACATTAGTTGACAAGAATAGGCTTAGTTGACCAAATTTTAATTAGTCAGTTAGTCGCAGATGATTAAATGAATGGGCAGATCGCTAACACTATGGCCATGTGGTAAATATGCCTGGAAGGAAATCCAAACGTTCGCTGATCATTCATTGACCTCAAACATGGCTTATCATTTGAAATATGCACCTAACATTAGTCACTTTACATGGCCACTCCCTCTAACATTAACCTAGATAAATGTGGGCTATTTTCAGCCACGTATGGAACACAATGAGGAACCTCATAGCAGATCTCTTTAACAGCCTGCGTGCGAAGCTCTTCCAGGCTGAGTCTGTGCTTGGACTCCTGGGAGGCAGGTATGCGTCGGCGCTGCGGGATCTGATACACACGCAGCGGCTCCCTCCTCTTCCCACTGCTGGGCAAACCACACTTCTTCACGATAGACTGCATCTGCAAACATTTAGCAAGAACAGAAGACTTACTTCCTGGCCAGAGTCAGAAACGAACTGTTCAGAAACAGAATGCAGTGGTCTCGAGATGAGCTTTTAAAACTCAATCTCTAAAGACCGCGTCTCAAAAACACTCAATAATATTATTTTTAAGAAATATGACAGCAAGATGCAATGATTGATTGATTGTTTATTATTCAACATCATGCCAGCAAACACTGCTATATTCATGGCGAGAAAAAAAGTAAAGAAAAACTAAAAATAAAAGACAAGTAAAAAACTTCTTAAAAAGGTTTTTAAAGTTGATCTTTGATAAAATAAAAACCAAATCTGGTTTCACTTCATTAAAAATTCACACACACCAATGGTAAATCGCACATGTTTAAAAAATGGGAGAATATTCTAAAATGTTTGAAGATTAAAAGGTCATAAACACAAACTGGATAAAATGTAGGTACAATCATATGATGAGATGCTGTATGTAATTTAATTTTGTTTTCTGTGCTGGTTTTTTTTTTTTTTTTTTTTTTTTTTTTTTTTGGGGTTCTAATATGTTTTGTTTGAAATAACGAAAATGTTTAATAAAAAGAATATTTATAAAAAAATAAATAAAAAATAAATAAAAAAAATTCACACACACACACAAATTCTTGACATCTAATCAAAAATTAAATAAGATGTGTAATACATAATATTTGAAATAAATTCTAATAAATATTTCCCAAAATACTGCATATTGAGCAGCATAACATGCAAGGTATGGAAAACGTTAACCTAAAAATGTATTTTCATATTCTCTATACTCTTATGTTGTTCCAAACCCATATAGCTTTTGTAGCATGGAACACAAAAGTAGAATTAAATACGGCCGCTCTTTTCAATACAAAGAGAGAGAATGAAGACTGAAAAACGACTAAAAAAAGGCACCATAATTGTCTCATAAAAGTGGTTCATGTGACGTGTGCAAAATTTCACAATAAGTCTTCTTACGCCTTATAAAAGCTTTGTGACAAAAGCTTTTTGCACAATGATGTAAATAAATAAGTTATAATGCAAGAGTTTGGATTAAAAATACATCTATACACTCCTGAGAACAAACAGTCAGAGAGAACAAAACACACACAACAGTGCTGTGAAAGGAACAATGAATGAGATGCCAAAGCCGCTTTAAGGCAATCCTCCGAGGTTAGCAGAAAAGTGAAACGCTGTGGCACGCAGGGAAGGAGACCACAGGTCGCTTTTTTTTAATGAAAGTCAATGGAGGAGAGGCTTCAATAGACTTAATAAACTACTTTAGGGGAAAACAGCTTATTTAAATGAATCAACAACCTAAGCAATTTCAAAATAAGGTTGATTGTGCATGTGTTAGAGAGACAAACCAAGTAAATGAGTTCAGTATCAATGCATTGGTGTTCCAGGGGTGTGTGTCTGACCTTGTTAGCAGGTAGTTTCTCTCTGAGAGAAGAGATGAGCCTCCAGCTCTCCTCACAGGACCTCTTATCGGAGTCATCACCACTGTCTGAGTCGGCATACTGCACACAGAGACAGAAAGACACATTAGCTTGTTTCTAAAACCCAGTGAGCTGCATTTACTGTAGCTTTTATGGCAATGTGCTAACTGTCACGGGACTGCTTAACGGATGAAATCGGAGCGCTCTGCATACATTAGGCAGCCATTCAGCACACCACACACACATAGCGCTGCTCACACAAAGCACACAGGAGACTGGACTCATGATATGATGCAAAGCTTGGTCCACATTGAAAACTGGAATTCAAATTACTTTGGAATTAAAAGTATTTTGCAGTATTGTGAAAACATTTGAAACAAAGGAAAAAGTTATAATGGTTATAACAAGGGTATGGGGTACCAGACTGACCCCGTCCGTCTCGATCTTTCTAAACCAGAACGATTGGGCTCTTTTGGAGTTTGTTTCAGGAGTTTGAAACTTGTCAAAGCTACATTTTCGGCTGGTAAACACCAGAGGTGGGAGTAAGTCACACATGTGCAAGTCACAAGCAAGTCTCAAGTCTTAACCTTCAAGTCTCAAGCAAGTCCAAGTCAATTTTGTAAAAAGCAAGTCAAGTCAAGTCAAGTCACTGCTTTATGTCAAGCAAGTCAAGTCAAGTCGTAGCTTGGGTCACAAGTCACGGCAAGTCATACAAACGTTTGATGATTTCACAGAATTTATATATTAAAATAAGTTAAAACTACATAAGTTGTGGACTATGGTTTTATTTGCAACATTTTTTTAAATATGCATTTCCACATACAGCTGAGTGGTTAAAAATCTAAAAAAAGAAATAAAATTTCAAACTACATAGCCTAAAATGTAAATGTAACTGAAATTAGACCAACATTAAAGCATGAAAATATATATATGCCTCAAACATCGCAGAAGACCATTAAAAGATATTAAACAATTCACAATTCAAGTATAATGGTTCCTATGCCACCAAATGGCATTCTTCAAACTGGCATCCCCTTATGGAACATGAACACATCCTTAACAACAAGTTAGATCTTTCCTTTTTAACAAAAGAATAACAAGAAAAAAAACAGTAATAATTGAATTGACACAAAACTTACACCTGTCAATCAGGTGGATTGACTATTGTACATTATTAATCTGTGCGAGTGAGTGATTTATTAATATTTGTGAATGATGTGTGTGCATGTGTAAGAGTGAAAGGTGTATTGTTTGCATGTCCATGGTTGTGTTTGACTTTCTCTCTCTCTGTGTGTGTGTGTGTGTGTGTGTGTGTGTGTGTGTGTGTGTGTGTGTGTGTGTGTGTGTGTGTGTGTGTGTGAGAGAGAGAGAGAGAGAGAGAGAGAGGTGATTTGATTGAGTGTGATTGATTCATTAATATTTGTGAGTGAATGTGTGTGTGTGTGTATGAGTGAAGAGTGTATTGTTTGTTTGCATGTGTGCATGGTTGTGCTTGCAAGTTTGAATTTTTGTTTTGTTTATTTGTGTATGTGTATTTGTGTATAGGTTCGAAAGTCTGTATGTTTTTTTTTCTTTGTGTGTAGGTGTCTTTTTACAATCTTTTATGTGCATCCCCAAAAACTATCCAATTATTAGTCACTGTACACATGCTATTATGCTATTAAAGGACAACTCCGGCGCAAAATGAACCTGGGGTGTAATAACACATGGGAACCGAGTCGACCGTTCTCTGGGATCTGTTTTCATGATAATCGAATGTAAAGAGTTTTATCTCTAAAAACTGATTAGCTTATAACGCTAGTGTATGGGGCATAGAGTAAGTAAAAAGAAATCGCTAGTTAATACCACTAACAAGGCTCAAAATAGCCTCACACTAACACGGTAGCATAATGAGGGTGCTTGTTAGTGGTATTAACTAGCGATTTCTTTTTACTTACTCTGTGCCCCATATACTAGCGTTATAAGCTAATCAGTTTTTAGAGACTCTTTACATTCGATTATCATGAAAACAGATCCCAGAGAACGGTCGACTCTGTACCAATGTGTTATTAATTATTATTAAATTACAGTTACATTTTTTTAATATTTCTTTTAACATTCAAGTCAACCCTGGGATAGCAGACTATATTGGTAGCATATAACTAGACAGTACAAAGGGATGTATGCAGGTAAGAAAAACTGGAATATGGCATATTTTAACATATTTTAACCCAATTTTAATTTTCAAGAAATGTTTTGTTTTTCGCTGTGCTTTTGTATGTAAGGGATTATTCAGATCATAAAAAAATCATTAATCCAAGGCACTCGAATATTATTAAAAATATATAGAAAGCCTTTATTTCATCATGGCTTTAATATTTTAAAATCAGGTGACAAGTAGCTACTTGCACACCTATGCGTTGCGGCTAATGAGCCTTCGTCAGGGTGTGTGACCTTAAGCCCCTTTCACACAGAGATTCCGGAAAATACACGGATTAAGTGACCCGAGATTTGACTCGGGTTAGTTTGATTTAGGTTCATTCACACTGCCAGTGATTTTCCGGAATAAGAGACTGCGTTCACACACAACCCGTAAAAATCCCGTAAAGACACATGACATCGATGTGACTTTAATGTCTCAGCAGCGTCTTAAGTTTGCTTATGAGCTGTGATTTCTCTCTCGAGAAACCATGCTTGTGCATTTTTTTCCTCTCTGATTCGATCATAAACTTGCGCATTACATACCGTTTCACAGCTGGCGAACGATCCCGCGCTTCAGCGTCATCACTACAACACGCGGCTTTTGTTCACACAGCGCGTTCCTGCTGCGTCACGTGATTGTTGCGGTGCGTTCAAATACAGATATTTATTTTTAAAAAGACAAGTTATTTCGAGTCATTTACCTCAAGTCCGAGTCAAGTCTCAAGTCATGAATATCAAGTCAAAGTCAAGTCAAGTCTTTTATTAATATTTGTCAAGCAAGTCTCAAGTCCTAAAATTTGCGACTTAAGTCTGACTCGAGTCAAGTCATTGACTCGAGTCCCCCATCTCTGGTAAACACCCTAGTACTGCCATTGGTCTGATGTAATAGGTGGGTGTGGCTCTGAGGCTCCGCCTACTTTGAAGTGGAATCATTTCTGGTTAATTTCTTCTGTTCAGTTCTTTGAGGTCAGACATGAGTAAATCACGAACACACTGGAGAGTCGCTTTATTGTAGAAAATCTTACTTCTAATTTAAAGAGACACTGCCACTGTTTTTAAAGTTTAATAATGTAAAGCTGCTTGCTTTTATTGTATAAAGCGGTATATAAATAAACTTGGCATGACTGGAGTGCTGAATTGCACATGTCCACATCGCTCTGATCAGATGCTTTCTTAACTGCAGTTTTCTCACTGATGTCACTATTGTTGTATTCATTTTGTAACTGAGAGAAAAGCGCACAGCAGCACATATGTACAGGTGTAAACAGGCCTGAATCTGGATCATGTAAGCCCGACTAAAGGTCCAATGGCGGTTTTCCAATAATACGGGTGAAGGGTCTCACGATCACAATCTCGCCAGCTTCGGTCACTAAACAGAGGTAATTACTATATACCTGAGATTGGTCACATTCACGCTTACACAATCAAATATACTTTGGTATAAACCCCATGGTTTTTGCATACACTTGAATTTAACTTAAATGCTTACTTCAGTAGAGGTATGGCCACTACTACAGATATAAGCTGACCAACTTTACTTGTCTTATAATAGCTTTGGATTGGCCATGCCGTGGTTTCCTACGTACATTTATCTAAAGTAACAATAAATTAAAACAGAGAAGACACACCCAGATTTGGTCAAGCAGCTTTTGCTGCCCTAAACGGAGATTCATTTCTTGTCTTTGCAAAACCAAGTACACTTGAATTAGTGCCGAATATTAGTGGTAACATACGAATCCGTTTAATCTACTTGGGAAAAAAATTTCAGAGCAAGTCATAATAAAATCAAATGTAACAATTTATAACGTCAGGTAAATGTACTATCATGCCAATTTCATAATCAGTTCAAAGATAATAAATACAAAACATCAATGCTCTGGAATAAAGAGAAGATGTGAACCTGACATTAGAAAATACATGATGCTGAGAGTCTTGGCCACTCTCAGCATCACAAGCTAATTTGAGTTACAAATTGCCACGAGCCTCCCCTTTTTTGAGAAAATTGAGAGCATCTCCCTACATACTCAGACCAAGGCAGAAACCTCTTTTCAAATGTAAACATGAGTTCACAGTGGGAATTTGCATTAATCACCTTCTCAGACTTCCTCGGGACAGAGGTTGATTTACATGGTATCATTTGCTAACAATGGGAATTTGCATTTACACCTTTGAGAGCAGAATGCCATTTGCCTGGAAGACAAACCCTCCACTGTGTGCGAGTTATCTCTAAACTCTTAAAAACTTTATTAGCTTTCGTTTTACTTCTTTGGGAATGAGACATTTGTACAGTTGCACTGAGACATTTCAAATGATACCAAACATGTGTAATACTGTATGATAATTATTCACATTAAACCATATAGATTCTTGGGTGAATTTTGGTGATCTCAGCATGAGAGAGAAGGAACGGGGGAAGAGGGAAAGATGTAGATTAGGATGATTCTGAGGTGAGACTTGCGTCACGAATGGTGCACAAGAGAGAGTTCAAATGTTAATTTCCTTTGTTCTCTCAGAGAGTTGCCCTCTCTTCCAGTTCTTCCAGTCTTACAATCACAAGACTCTGGTTCTCAAACCGGGTCCTGGAGTACCCCCATCACTACACATTTTGGATGTCTCTCATATCTTAAACAGTGTCTTTTCTTACTAGTCTCTGCTGTTCCAGAATCTGGTCGGCCTCTTCCTTCTCTTTGCGGTACTGATTCTCCAGATCCTGCAGTCTAAGAGAGGGTGGGTTTGAGAGAGAGACAACATTAGCAACGAAACAGGTTTTACAAGGTCATCTTGGACCAGTAACAAACCAGCAACCTCGTTCCAAAAACCAGCTTGGCCATGCATTTTAATACTCATTTCACATACATTTTTCCAAGGCTATGACCTGAACACAGATTCATCCATATAGGAACATTTGTTAAAATGTGTATTTACCTCTTCTCCATCTCCTGCTTTATGTCAATGCCTTGTTTCTCCAGCAGTTCTTTCTGTGCGTAGCTCCAGTCCACTGGCTCCCCCTGCTGTTCCTGTGTGGCACTGCGCTCTCTCTCCAGGCGGGCCTGCTCAGGGTGGTTAAACCTGAACACATGGTTCTTCCCCATCACTATACGGTTACCTATACAAGCACAGGACAAAGAAGAACAAAGGAGTTTTCAAGCTACGGTAAAGATGCATGATGGGAATGACATTACCACACTACCATTTGTGCAGTTCACAGAACTGTGCCAATTTTCTGTGTGAGAAAAATATCCAGATGACCAGTGACATTTGCCATAAAAGTTAAAGGGGTCATATAATGGTACATGCACTTTTACAAGTTGATTGCACTGAAATGTCTGTTGGCAGTGCCTGTACACAACCATCCTATCATGATTAAAATCCATCCAGTGGTTTTGTTTTAATCTCCATATATGTTTGACCATCTATGAAATCAAGCCGTTCGATATTGTGACGTCATAAGATCGTACGCCCCTCCCGCGATTGTGATTGACAGCCGTGTTTCAACACAAGACCCGCCCTGAGCAAGCTGTGACAGCCGTCGTCATAGTAGTCGCCATTGTTGATATGCTGGAGTAGAATGGCGTCTAAGCGATTGTGGTGTTCTGTTCTTAGATGTAATAAGGAACACAGCAGTCATTTGGATGTTCCTAAATCTGAGCCGTTGAAGATGCAGTGGCTGAGTTTTGTTTTTGAAGCGATATGCCCAAAGGATTGATGCGGGGATCCCCTCACGGGGATTCCCCACGATCGTCCATGCTTTCATGTTTACGCGAATCATTTCACACCAGACAGCTTTACAAACGAGAAAAAACGGATCGGTACCAACGTGTTACTGCTGAACCTCCAGAAGATGTGAGTGTAATGTTTTATTAACCTTTATATTAGTATTTATATTAATCTTTGCGAAATTTGCTAACCTTGCTGCAGGCTTCACAATGAATGCGTCTAAGGTTTACACTCAGGGTACATTACTGCATGTTTTCTATGTACGACGTTCTCAATATAATTCATAATCACACGTTTATAACGAATAACACGTGGTTATTGTGTTAGATACGGTGTACCCACAGAACAGAGGGGCGGGGTGAGCAAAGCTCATTATCATTTAAAGACACATGCACTGAAACGGCGTGCTGAAAACAGAGCTGTTTTGACCAGGTAAAATGAGTGTTTTCTTACAATACTAATGAGAATTTTTAATTAAAGTATATTACAAACTTTTAATTTAGACCCTAAAGAATCATATTAGCTTGTACAAAAATGGCATTATATGACCCCTTTAAGTATATCACAAGAGAACAATGCCCTGGTTGTTGTATCCCACAATTCAACTTGACTTTCCTTCCCTAAATGGTTAGGTCACCCAAAAAAGAAAATTCTGTCATTACTTTCGCTCATATTCAAAGACAAATGATATTTTTAATGAAATTCACCTAAAACTCTGACGCTTCAAAACACTCATAAAGAGATTGTAAAACTTATCCATATGAATCAAGCGGTTTAATCAAAGTCTTCTGAGGAGACACAATCACTTTATATAATGTACAGATTGAATTTAGGCTTTTATTCACATCAGGGTTCGTACAGAAACTGTAAAATGAAATTCCAGGACTTTAAAGGACTTTTCAAGCACTACTTTTTTGGTTTTCAAGAACTACAATCAGAGATCTCTCATATCAAACAATATCTTTATTACATTTCAAATCCTAAAAAAGGTAAACAGATAAACAAAAATAAACGAATAAAACAAAATTATACAAATTAAGTGCAACACAAGCAATAACTGTGGTAACTTTAACCATTGAAAGGATACAAAGATATCGCTTTCCTTATTCAAACTGATTTTTTCTCTTCTATGAATATATCATTGACTTGAAGAATAAAAGCTGTATAAGCTGTATACTTGGATATTTTATGAGCAATATCACTCATAGCCATGCGAAATGGCTCTATATCTATATCAGACGGGTTGCAGCGTTGATTTTGTGTGAAAAGATTGTTTTATCAATAAAATTAAACACTAATTTCACATATATTGTCTTTCAATAATTCAAGTACTTCTTCATAAATAAAATATGGCTGTTTTCAAGGGTTTTCCAGGACTTAAATTTCAAAACGTCAAGCACTGTAAGCACCTTGTACGAACCCTGTCACATAGACATTGATCAGCGAACATAAACAGAAGCTCAACTGAACCTGCTTGACGTGCGAGAACAAACCTGTTCTCATGCTTGAGCTTCCATTTACCAACTTTAAATGCTTTATGTTTGTTTACTGACTGTGTTCCAAATGTGAACTAATGTCTTATGAATTTAGAACAACACAAGGGTGAGTAATTGATGAATTAATTTTTGGGTGAACTAACCCTTTAAAGGAGAACTCCGGTCAATTTTAACATTGAGCTCATTTTTTTTGTACATTTGGAGTGCTGTCAGTACAGAGAACAACGACAAAAATCGGTGTTGCCTACACCGAGTTATTCTATTTTTAAGATTTGCACCCTGTTGACTTCAATGGGGCAAGTTTTAAACCTGCTTTTAGCCTCTTAACATCCTTGATGTGTCATTACAAGTGCACAGAAAATGTGAGTGATTCCTTCAGAGTGAACACGAGTGAGTCTGAGTGCAGTAGATGTGAAAGAAATGTATAAAAATTATGTTATTTAAGCCAGCGCAAATACCTGTGTTTACATCCTGTTTTCGGGTGAAGTCCAAAGTAGTCGATTGCCGAGTTCACGCGCATAGGTTTAGTACCTATGATCACGCGCGTAATGTAATGACACATCAAGGATGTTAAGAGGCTAAAAGCAGGTTTAGTACTTGCCCCATTGAAGTCAACAGGGTGCAAATTTTAAAAATAGAATAACTCGGTGTAGGCAACACCGATTTTTGTCGTTTTTCTCTGTACTGACAGCACTCCAAATGTACAAAAAAATGAGCTCAATGTTAAAATTGACCGGAGTTCTCCTTTAAGACTTGAAAGACCCTAAAAACAAAATGTAAAAATACATTATAACTGCAGTTATTTCCAAATGAAAAGTATTTGAAATGTTTACCGTTGCATGTTAAGTCCTGTATAACAGCATTTTATGTAAGATAATAGTAGGCAGATTTGTACGGTGAGGTGTGTCGTGTAGTAAACAATACACTAGTATTCCATTCTGAACCACGGAATTAAAAACATCAAAAATTTTATTGGAAAAAAAAAAGTCACCTTGTTTGAGTACGACACCGTCATTGATGCGTTTGCCATTGACGTATGTTTCTGCTCCAACTAACGGCTCCAAAGTCACCACCACTGCAGACACACACACACACTTAGGTTTGCGACGTGATTACATTAAAAACATCAAAATGGCTTTCTCATGCCTAAAACATCACTTGTTGATGTGGCAAAATACATTGTCTTATAAAATTTTACTGCATTATATAACTACTATACAAGTATATGGCTACTTATGTGACATAAAATGTATGGATATTTATGTAATATTTTATATACACATAGCCCTTAACTACTGTGTCAGTAAGATTTTTTTTTAATGTTTTTGAAAGAAGTCCCTTATGTTCACCAATGCTGCATTTATTTGATCAGAAAAACAGTAAAACACTAATATTGAGAAATACTATTCCAATTTAAAAGAACGGTTTTCTACAGTATGTGAATATATTTGAAAACCGAATTTATTCCTGTGATCAAAGCTGTATTTTCAGCATCATTACTCCAGTCTTCAGTGTCACATTATCCTTCAGAAATCATTCTAATATGATGATTTGCTGCTCACTAAACAGTTCTACTTATTATTATTATGATGATGAAAACAATGGTGCTGCTTAATTTTTTGTGTGTGAAAACCATGATTTTTTTAAGGATTCAAGGGTTTATTGTCATATGTGCTACATTCTTTGATGAACAAAGTTCTTACAGCACTGATTTTAAATAGAAATCTTCTGTAACATTATGTCTTTCCTGGGACTCAGTGAATGTAATGAAAGTCATGTGACTGCTCTCACCCTCGTTATTGTCATTGACCTCACTGCAGAAGACGCAATGCAGCTCCTTTATAAACTGACCACTGAGACGAATATCCACATCCTCCTGACCAACTCTGCAACAAACACACACACTGTCATGAGACACACAGTGCAGTATTTACAAAGAAACAGATCAGTCCTTCAAACACTCACTGCTCACCTAGTGACTCCATCTTTAATATAATAGATCAGACACTCTGACATCAGAGGATCCTCGTTCAGATTCACCAGATTGGGCGTCTGGGGACAAAACACATACTCAAAAACCTGGAAGCATTTTGGACATCTTATGTGCTAGGATAGTAGTGTATGAGCACAAATCATAATTTATATGTTTTAGAGAAGCTTTGAGACTCAAGGTGCGGTCACATTAGCAATATTTCGGTGAAATCATATGGGCACGTTCTATCGTCAATAGTGTAGGGATGTATGAAGCACAGCTCACACAGAAGTCACAGATTTTTGTTAGTCAACAGTCCAGCAAATTTTCTTGACCAACTTGAACCCATTGTGAAATCAGCATGGGGCAATCTTTCGCCCTCACGCACAAATCCTGATTGATGAATTCCTATCGAAATGACTGGATTTGGTCTGAGAAACCGTAAATGTGACCGCACCTTTAAAGCTGCTCTGACAAAATGTGTATTGTAAACAGCGCAATACAGATACATATGACTTGACTCACTCTTTTAGGTGAGAAAACACCCACTGTTCCTCCATCCTCTTTCACAGACACACCCATCTCAGCCAGCAGTGACTCCCTAATGCGTCACAACAGAGAGAAATGGTGTGGAGTTAGTCTCACTGGACTATCAGTGTGAAGTCTAGTCCACATCGCAGATTATTCTAGCCAAGGACAGGCCACTGAGGTTGGAGTCAGCTGACTGACATGGAAAGCACACTTGGGTCAGGAGTGTTGACTATCCAACAGGAGATTAGTTGGTTAATGCTGGGTACACACCAAAAGATAATCGGGCTGATTTTGGGCCGATTTCCCCCCTTCCGACAATCCTGGCTATGTCCCGATTATCTTGATGGTTCAACAGATTATCTAATCAGATTTTCCCTTGGTGTGAGGTGTGTTAAGAGTGTCCGAACCTGCTCGGAAGAACGTCGGAGCCGCCCTGATCGCGAATCGTAAATATTCAACATGTTTAATATTTACGATCAGAAATCCTGATGTGTGGGGGGAACCCCGAGGACAAACGTGCGCACGCTCTGGAGATTATCACGTGAAACAAAACAATATCCAATCAGAAAGTGAGATGATGGAAGACGGAAGCTTAACAAATGCAGTCACGGCGCAGTACAAAGTGAAATTGATGTGGACAACAAGTCCAACAAGTATTGTTGTTCCAACAACAAAATCATTCCAAACACTATCATCGCAATTTTTTCCTGCATATCGTTCGGCATGCTTATTCTGAAGTCTCGCGAGATTTCCTGTGTTCACAGTCGAGACTCTGGTTGAAAATCTGTTCGTGTGTGGTGTGCTGTCTGTGTCACATCATGGCACACACACACACTATAGGAGCAAAATGGTTAAATCTAGGATTTTTTGTCCTCATGTTTGTGGTCTATCACATTTTGAAAATCTTATAAGATGTAAAAAAATCTTTTGGTGTGTACCCAGCATAAGGCGGCATCTAGTGGTGTGCAATATGTATCCTCTAAGATAATCTCATAATTATTGTTTAAATGATGACATTTCCTGAGTAGGTCAAAACTTGATTCCTGATAAAAACACCTTGATGCAGATGGAGAGACTCAAGAAGTGACAACATGTAGACAACATTTCTGAATGGTTAGTTGAAGAATTTATGTATCTTATGTGTAGTTATCTTCTAGTCATTGATTAGCATATTCTGTCTTGATAATCTATAAATCGTGTTCAGGGGGCGGGGTTCATTTTAAATTTCTACCAGCCGTTTGTTGTAGTCCTTAAAAAACGATTTCTTTAAAAGCAAAGATCTCCCTTTGCTTTGAACTTTGAGCGTTGTAACTTTGCAGATGTTGTTTATGCTCAAACAGCAACATTACACACTAACTAAAGTTAGAAAAGTCAAATCATAATCAACCACCCCTTTAAGCTATATCAAACAAGCAAGAGTGCCATTTTCTCAAATATCAGCACGATTGTAAATCTCATGTTGATTTTATAACGGTTAACATTTCGTTAATTCTATACATAATATTGCCTTTTTTTTTAACGAAAATTTCCCAATGAAATCACAGCAGAATCGTTTTGCGTTCAGTTTAATTAACGATTCAACGACCGTATCAACCGTTTGAACGTCAGTGGCTCGACTCAGTGGCTCAACTGGCGGTTTTAGTTTCGCTGCTTATAATATATAACGCTGCTCTGTTTACGGTTTGTATATCCACATCCTAGCTCTTTCCTTTTTGAAAGATCACTGTCACATGCTTGTATGAAGACTTATTTCCTATCATACAGGCACAGAACGTGTGTGTTCGTTGGCCACTGGCTGTAGTCTTTGCAGTGGATTCAAGCTCAACTTTTCAGCCCAGATGCTTTTGTCGGCCCTAGTTCTTGTGAGTTTGGTGTATCAGTACATTTACATTCACAGGGTAAATTTATTCCATAAATTACATCCTAATTCAGTCCATTACAACAGTTTATGTTATAATTGTGCACACATTTTGAATACTGCGAACACTTCACCTGTCTTGTCGAATCGACTCGGTTTTCCTGAGTTTCTCTTCCCATGTTTCATTCAGCTCTGCAATTATCTTCTCCGTTTCCTGTTGGAGACGGTCCAACAATGGCAGTCAGACATATTTTTGGTAAACATACATGCATACATACATGCATACATACATACCAAACATACATGCCTACATACCATACATACATGTTTTTGTTTGAACATTCTGAACATTCTGCATCTGCTGACATTGGCTTAGTTGACATCATCTTTTGGAAGGTGGAGTAGCTGCTGAACTTAGCAAAACATCTAACATTTGTTACCAACTTTAATACTAAGCAGCTGAATTATGAAAATACCTTCCCCAACAAGCTGTTGCTGTTCTGGTATTTGGCTGTTGTTGGTAACAGAAGTGTCTGTAGCCGCGTTTCCATTACCCTTCAAACTGCACAATTGTGAACTGAAAATACGGCCAATGGAAACACGTCAATTTCGCAAAAACTCCCATTTATCGCAAAAAAGTTTTTACGCTCACAAGAGGTGGTTTTTCAGGCAATTCAAAAAAGAAATATTTCGCAAAACTGCAATGGAAACAGTTTTTGCACATTTACAGTCACTTGACGTAGATGACGCGGTGTGTTTGGACAGAATACGAGACAGAGTTCTTTATTAAATTCATAAAAGACAAAAGAATTACAGGAATAATGGATTCTAAACCTCAAAGAAATGCCACAATCAAGACCTCGAAGCAGATCTGAGGGAGAAACACCCAGAAACACATCATATGTGCCGCTCACAGTATAAGGGTCGTTCCTTACCATTAATGCTTGGAAAACACATCTACGTTTCCTTCCATGAATAATACTAATAATGTCTAGTGTGGTGGCTGTGATATATATATACCTAACAACATCCGTTGCCATGATTTTTGGAATGACTTATCGCGAGAGGAAAAAATTACGTTTTAGTCGCATAACATCGGTTAATGGAAACGCCGTCATTTCGCAATAGTTTTTAATCGCTATTTAGAAGGAAAAACAATTTTTGCAAAAGATTTGCGCAAATCTGTAATGGAAACGCGCCTTGTCATGTGTACCTTTAGTCTCTCCACGGCCTCCTCTTGGCTGATGTGCTCAGTGGGACTCGCGGGCGTCTCACCCTCCATCGGTGCATCAGAGGTAGACTGTACATATGAGAGCGAGGGCTGATGGAGCTCACTTGATGCAACTCCTAAAGAGGGGCGGCCCGTTTCAGACCCTGAGAGAAAATGAGCATGCGAGTTATTTATTATGAAAAATGACTGTGACAGTCTACAGCTAAAAGACACCATGAAATCAAAATTAGAAAGTGTGTCTGTTAACGTTTGTGCATCATGTGACCATGCAATCAGATTACCTGCCCTAATACTCATTGCTGTAATGCAAAACCATTTAATTTCTCTAATACGGAAAAATACACTACCATTCATAAGTTTAAAAAAAATATATATATATACACACCTTTGTTTAGCAAGGATGCATTCAATTGATCAAAAGTGGCAGAAATATTAATTAATAATATTAATTAATATTTGAATAAATGAAATATTTATTCAAATAAAATACTGTTTTTTAAATGGTAATATTTCACAATATTACTGTTTTTAACGTAATTTGATCAAATAAATGCAGCCTTGATGAGCTTTTAAACAGTAGTGTACATTATTAAAAATGTTTCATTTTGCTGAAAAAAAAGAACATTTCTAACATTTTTAGAATAATACAGTCATTTATTATTTTGAGTAATGAGAATCACAAATGAGAATGAATTTAGAAATTATGTCTATGCAAAAATTTGGTTCTAAATATAGGCTTAAAATATATTTACATTTTTTCTTGATTTTGTGGTGAAATCTGACAAACATGTTTTAGTGAGATATACTCACATCACTGCATATTGATATTAGGCATACCAAAGACTCTGAAGTTTTATGCCATCTTATATAGACAATCTTCAATTCTGCTTTAAAGTTGGCATGCAACCAAAATAGACAATTCTTTTTTTTTTTTTATGAAATATTGCAGTATTTATTATAAATGATTTATCCACTCACATTATTATATTTTTTTATATTCATGTGCCTCAAACTTTAATCAAAATAACTTCCCCTCCCTCTTGCAGCAACAGCTCTTCTTTTCTCTGATGACGAGGGCGGGGCAACCTGTCACTCACATGACATCGACCAATAGCAAACCAGAACCATGCAATAAATTCCCCATGGACAAAATCAAATCCCTCCCTACATTTTTTCTAGTTCCAGATGCCGTTTCACATCCCAATAGGGAACAAAAGAACATGAACTTTCATTTTATGCCGACTTTAAACAGCTGGATGGCAGTGCGTCTCCAAGACACGTTACCCATGTTTGCCTATTTTAGCACTGTCCACTTGTGAACAGACCTCTGTGAAAGCTGTATATACCTGAGGCAGTGATGAGGTTGCTGAGTCCCTGAGACAGGAGGAGCTCTTTGAGTCTGTTGACCTCGTCTTTGAGCTCCCGGACGAGACGTGCGTTTGGATCCTCATTTATCACAGCGTTGCACTTTATCTGCTTTGCTCTGTCTGCATACCTGCAGCGGGACACACAGTGCTGGAGCTTACATAGTCGAAACAGGGACAATGTACCGCACATCATGCTGGAAAAGAAAGAACTGTGTTTTTACCTGAGAGTGCTGAGTGTTTCTTCATAATTAATATCTGCTGGGCTCAGAGCAGCGATCATGGCCGTGCGAGAGTTTCCACCTGCAAACACAAACACTCTATTAAACGTCAGTGTTTAAAGACTTGTTCGATCCAAGAACAAGAGTACACTACTGAACACACTCCTTTATGTAATCAAAGTTAAAAATGAATACATCAATAACAAATTTAAATAAAGCAATGATATATAGCTTATATAGAGAGAAGTATTTCTCAATTAAGTAAACTTGTTTCAAGTTTTTCAAGAAATTATTCAAGTAAACTTAAGACAGTAATAAAGAAATAAATGAAGAGAAGTGGTTTGATATTGTTGTTTATTTAAGATTAATAAAATAGTAGAGAGTGACAGGTGTAGAAGGCCTTATTTTTGCCCACCTGTTTAAAAATATAGGGTTGGTAAGATTTTTCTTAATGTTTTTGAAAGAAGTCTCTTCTGCTCACCAAGGCTGCATTCATTCAGCCAACCAAAACATTAATCTTGTGAAATATTATTACAATTTAAAATGTTTTATTTGAGTATATTTTAAACTGTAATTTATTCCTGTGATCAAAGCTGAATTTTCAGCATCATTACTCCAGTCTGCAGTGTCACATGATCCTTCAGAAATCACTCTAATATGATGATTTGCTGCTCAACTTTTATTATTATTATTATCAATGTTGAAAAAGTGTTTTTGCTTATTCATATTTTTGTGGAAACCATGATTAAAAATGTTCTGTAACATTGGGCCTCATTCACCAATATCTTGAAACTTCAGGGCATGTGCAAGAAAAGATGGAGAAATGTCCAAAAGACGCACAGACGGCGGTGGTCCACCGATCAGCAAACGAAAAAAGAACTTCAGTAATTCTGAAATAGAAATTCTACTGCAACAGGTAAATGCCAAACGAGGCATAATATTTGATTTAATCAGCTTAATTGCTGATGTAAATTGCAGTGTTAGTGTTTCTTTGCATACTATGATTTTTTTTTTTTCAACAAATGATCAGAAATACATAACAGTAAAATACTATCATTGTAAACGACTGTAGAATTAGTAACCAATTATTTGGAGAAAACTGTCATCACTCAAATGTGCGTAAGAGTGCTCTTGAGTACGCGTAGATTTTGTTCTTAGCTAAGAACAAATCCAAGATAAGAAAATATTAATGGATGTCAGAATCTTCGTAAAAAGTGTGTAAGTGGGGTTTAAGAACACATTTCTTCGTAAGAACGGTTGGTGAATGAGGCCCATTGTCTTTACTGTCATTTTTGATCAATAGAATGCATCCTTGCTGAATAAAAGTTTTATTTTCTTAAAAAATGTATATCTTTCTGACCCAAAACTTCAGAACAAGTCAAGTATTCTGGTTCCATTGACTTTCAGGACAGAAATCTCTTGTTATACTAAATTTATCTTTATTTATTTATTTATATTTCAAGTCAGTGATGACAGAATTTGGGGTGAACTAATCCTTTAAATATAGCAAATTTCTTAAGACAAAAAATAAAATAAAATCATCAAACATCTGTAAGTTACCGAAACCCCAAAATATGCAAGACACACAAGATTTGCTCATTTCATTTTAGATATTTGTTTCTGTTACCGTTGAATCTTTTGTTGTGATTGTCTTCAGAAGTAAGAAAGAGACAGAAGAACGTCTCCAACTCAAGGTTTTTAACATAAGACAATGTCTTAATCTTGGACCGATAGAAGAGTTAATTAATACATAGCTGGATATCAAATATACTTCTTGTTGACTGGTTTTAGGTGTCAGACCAAACTCTGTGCTAACTGCTTTTATATGCAGATCTTCTGATGGGACATTCATGGCGTGTCAACAGGGTCTAACAACACATGACCCAAAAGCATCTTATTGGTCGATGAGTTTATTTCAGTGACTCTCTAAACGAAAAAAATAAAAATAAAAAGTTCTCGTCAGACCAAATTTCGCCCCTGTATGAGCAGATCTATAGGAATGTATCGTTTCAATACAAAGCCTGTGAATAGGCCTTTAGACAGAAAGACATACCTAGATTTTCTCTCAATAACCACGTGAGCACAGAATCCCTGTAAGGAATGAAATCAGAGCGTCTCTTCTTTGAGCCGTGCTGTGGAGGGGAAGTATATTGTTACCCTTGACAAAGAACTCAACATTTGAGACAAAACACTGAAAGACGAGTGAAGACAAGGAGACGACAGATGGGATACAAACAGAACTGAAGAAGCAGAAAGAAACAAAGGAGAGACAGAAAAATTAATGAGCCCAAGAAAAAGAAGCTCTTACCATGTCTGCCAGTGCCGAGATGACTTTACCCAGTGTTGTCAGAGATTTGTTAATATTGGCTCCCTCCTGAAAACAAACAATACTTTTAACTGATCTGATAATACTTGAGATTAAAAGGTTAATTCATTCAACCGAAAGTGTAATTTGTCATAATTTACACAGCAGAATGTCCAAAGCTTTTCTGTACAGTTAGGTCACTTGAGATGTCAAGCTAAAAAAAAAAAATAAAATAATAAAAAAAAAAATAAAAAAAAAAAAGACCCTAAATCTGTGATTAATGTCCTATTCAAGCCATAATTCAGGAAAAATTCCCTTCCACTCATATAGCTCATTCCAACGTCCACATTCTCAAATGTATCATATACTTTTATGCATATCATACATGTAGCTTCAGAAGACTTAATATCTCTCTCTCTCTCTCTCTCTCTCTATATATATATATATACACTACCCGTTAAAAGTTTGGAATAATTACAATTTTTGCAAGAAATCTCTTATGTTCACCAAGGCTGCATTTATTTGATCAAATACACCGGTAAAAACATAAATATTGAAAAACATTATTAAAACTTAAAATAACTGTTTCTATTTGAATAAATATTTAAAATGTAATTTATTCCTGTGATCAAAGCTGAATTGTCAGCATCATTACTCCAGTGTCACATGATCCTTTAGAAATCATTCTAATACACTGCTTTGCTGCTCAATTATTAATAATGGCTCTTATTATAATAATATTTTACCATTTTTTTTTTACTGTGTGTGTGTGTGCCTGTCTCTCTGTCTATCTACTTCATATATAAGTCATATGAACTACTTTTATGATACGTATATGCAGTATTTTAATTCCGACATCCCGTTTGTGCTTCCACTGTATGAACATCCTTCAGAATATCTCCTTCTGAGCTCCACAGACAAAAAATAAAAGTCAAATGGTTTTACAACAATGATGAGGGTGGGTAAATGATGACAGCATTTTGTTTTTGTTTAAACTCCTTCCTTTAATTCAGAACTAATATGACATCAAACACACCTTCAACCTCAAGCCTTTGGCTCCAGACGAGTCGGCTCTCTCACTTCCAGCCAGATCAACCAGGCTGATCTTGCTCACCTGAGCGTTACACAAAGAAACCAGAGTGAGAACAGAAGAACAAAAAAAAAGGAAGTTTTCTAATCTCTTACACACACCTTCTCAGTGTCCAGGCTGGTCATGTGGTCGTGTCGACGCTGTGTGAAGAGGATGGTGAAGACCGCATGCGAGCGACTGCTGGTCTCGTTCATATTGGTAGCAGCAACCGTCCTTCAAGCAACAGAAATATGATTGATAAAAGTTAATCATTGACAGATTAATCGATTATCAAAAGAGTGCTTATTTTTAACCTGAATCATAATCATGTTTGTGTGTATAATAATACCTGGCTTTGTTGCCAGTGTCCATGAGATCTGCAATATCACTGTAGTTTGTAACCGCCATTTTGGAGAGGTCTTCTACGTAAGGGCCCATTATAGGGTGCTCTCTGACCCTCAAGGACCCTCTGCTTTTTGGGTTCAACAAGTCCCGAACCCGCTCGCAGTAAATCTCCATATATGAAACCTAAAAACATATTATACAAAGTAATATCAAATCCTTTATTGACTATATAATATATAAAGAGTCGGCTTGTTAATCTGAAGGCACGTGCTTCATGAGTCTATGCATCAATGGATGTCCAGAACAATTATCCGTTTTAAAGTGCCCCTATTATGCTATTTTAAAGGTTCCTCATTTAATTTCGGAAGTCTCCTACAATGTGTTTACATGCATCCAAGGTAAAAAAAAAAAAACACACAATTTTTTTCATAATATACATTGCAGGATCTCCTTTTTTCTCAAAGTGTCTGAAACGGTTCAACGAAGGATTCGGTCTCATGAAACTGCATGAAACTCGACAGCCTGCTCTGCTCTGATTGGTCAGATGGCCCAGTCTGTTTTGATTGGTCGACCACTTACCGTACGTGTCAGAAACCGAACGACCATTACCATATCTGAATTTCCGCTCCAGATCTTCCTCACTCTTAATACACCGTGATCCGAACAGTAATGATGGTGTCATTTTTTTCCAGAATCAAGTCTCTTTTATTTGTTGTGCACACTCTTAATACACCGTGATCCGAACAGTAATGATGGTGTCATTTTTTTCCAGAATCAAGTCTCTTTTATTTGTCGTGCACTTTCATCTTTAAAACTTTGCAGACTGTTTACATTCACATACAGCTATTTTACACACTGCATGAAAAGTACTATTGGAAAAAGCATAATGGGGCACTTTAACTCTGCAGAACACAGTGGTTTAGACACACACAAACATACCTCTACAGAGAAGGACAGGTCAGGGTCAGTGTTATCTGCTGTCTGCCTGAACAAATCCTCGCACATCTATAGGGAAAAATGCACAATGAGAGAGATGTGATCACTAAAAGTGCTCAATTCAACACAAATACAGAATAAATCATTATTTTAGCGTGTGAGAACCACTCGCTACTATAAATGATAAATGGACCCAACTGTTTTTGTTCATTACAAATTGCAAGCATGTTTGAGCTTCTGTTTACCAAATTTGAGTGCTCTATGCACGTTCACTGATCAATGTTTATGTGTGATTATTACACGGCTCTGTGGAATACTTGATTCTGATTGGTCAATAGTGCCATCCAGCGGTACGTTATTAAAATAACGGTAGCTAATAAAATATTAAATCTTAGTCGAATCAATATTTTGTGTACAGTTATTTAATTATGCCATCCAGTATCGTGGACTCGCTCTCTCGTTTCATACAAACGCAGCTGCCGCCATTTTGTGACTATTGTTTTGTACACTGTTGGATTATGAGATACAAACAGGTACGATTTAAAAACAGTTTAATCTGAAATCAATATATCTTATCCCCATAACTATTTATGTGGCGACATGCTGTGCAATAAGTGATATGACTGTATACTGTATCTCTTAAATGTCCGTTTAGTTTGAACTTGCCGCGCTGCGATTGCTCTCTCGTTTAAAGACCTAATCAAATATTTCAACTCAGATCAATATTTCGTGTCTAATTATTTACTTATGTGGCAAGTAGTCGTGTAATAAGCTGATCAAGATCCTCATCATCCTGTCGGGGGTTATTTTGAGAGAACCACCGGCTGGATGTACATTATCTCTGACATGAAAGCCTAACTTAAATGTGTTCATCATATATAGTGATCATGTCTTTTCAGAAAACTTGGATTAAACATCTAGATTTACATGAATTTCTTTTGCAATAGGTTTATGAAGCATTAGATTTGTGGGTGAATTGACTTTAAATGGAAGAACAATCATTTCTCAGATTTCATTAAAAATATCTTCATTTGTGTTCCTAAAATGAACGGAAGTTTAACGGGTTGGGAATGACATTAGGGTGAGCAATTACTGACAGAATTTTCCTTTTTGGGTGAACTAACACTTTACGTGATGATCATATAATCAATCACATTGGCACACAAGCCTTAAAGGTGAAGTATGTAGTTTCTGCCACACTGGAGGAATTACACAAAGCCACGCCTCCCTCAACTCAAACATCACAGATACAGCTTTTACAGGCACTTGTGAAGGCTTGTCTCAACAGGCAGAAGTAGACTAACAAAAGGTACAACATACACTCACCTAAAGGATTATTAGGAACACCATACTAATACTGTGTTTGACCCCCTTTTGCCTTCAGAACTGCCTTAATTCTACGTGGCATTGATTCAACAAGGTGCTGAAAGCATTCTTTAGAAATGTTGGCCCATATTGATAGGATAGCATCTTGCAGTTGATGGAGATTTGTGGGATGCACATCCAGGGCACGAAGCTCCCGTTCCACCACATCCCAAAGATGCTCTATTGGGTTGAGATCTGGTGACTGTGGGGGCCATTTTAGTACAGTGAACTCATTGTCATGTTCAAGAAACCAATTTGAAATGATTCGAGCTTTGTGACATGGTGCATTATCCTGCTGGAAGTAGCCATCAGAGGATGGGTACATGGTGATCATAAAGGGATGGACATGGTCAGAAACAATGCTCAGGTAGGCCGTGGCATTTAAACGATGCCCAATTGGCACTAAGGGGCCTAAAGTGTGCCAAGAAAACATCCCCCACACCATTACACCACCACCACCAGCCTGCACAGTGGTAACAAGGCATGATGGATCCATGTTCTCATTCTGTTTACGCCAAATTCTGACTCTACCATCTGAATGTCTCAACAGAAATCGAGACTCATCAGACCAGGAAACATTTTTCCAGTCTTCAACTGTCCAATTTTGGTGAGCTCGTGCAAATTGTAGCCTCTTTTTCCTATTTGTAGTGGAGATGAGTGGTAACCGGTGGGGTCTTCTGCTGTGGTAGCCCATCCGCCTTAAGGTTGTGCGTGTTGTGGCTTCACAAATGCTTTGCTGCATACCTCGGTTGTAACGAGTGGTTATTTCAGTCAAAGTTGCTCTTCTATCAGCTTGAAGCAATTCAAAATTGCTTAAATCACCTTTCTTTCCCATTCTGACATTCAGTTTGGAGTTCAGGAGATTGTCTTGACCAGGACCACACCCCTAAATGCATTGAAGCAACTGCCATGTGATTGGTTGATTAGATAATTGCATTAATGAGAAATTGAACAGGTGTTCCTAATAATCCTTTAGGTGAGTGTATTAGGAATACTTTTGGCTGTGTTGCTATGTGTCATGAGTAAGCAAATAATATAATATAATATAATATAATATAATATAATATAATATAATATAATATAATATAATATAATATAATAAAGTAATATAATATATAGGTCATATATAAGTCAAATAAATATTTCATGTCCACATAACTATTTACTTGGTGAGTAGTGGCGTTATTCGCAAAAACATGATTTTTAAAGTGGTCTTGATGTGCATTTTTTATTATTTTAGTATGTTTCTTGATGTCGATTTATATATTTTTTTTATTTTTTGCACAACCACATATTTGCAAAATAATAATTTTCTAATCTCATACTGACCTTCTGTCAGAAACCTTTGGCTTTGGTGGAACATCTTTATGATGCTCACTGTCATTAACTGGCTTATGTCGTTTTGGCTAATTAGTGAGGCCTGAAACTTACAGTATTGTCTAGTACAAAGAGTAGTACACTATTTGAAAAGATCAAAGAATATTTGATTCCTCATGCAAAGACATTTCTCAAGAGCCGTTCATTCCGTTATATACAAAAAAATTAAATTAGCACAAAAAAAATAAAATAAAATTCTGCACTTTTAACACAGACAAATCGACTAGTCATTCAGACCACCCACCTACTAGTAGATTTTGAGAATATAGCTTTACTTCTCTATAGACTACAATGTTTTTCAGTCATTTGGTTCGTTTTGCAATACATTAAACATCAAACATATCCTGACTGGCTGTGATTCCATTGCTTTGTGCATTTCACTTGTGGATAGTAAAATGACTTGTTTCATTCATGCTATCTTCATACAAACACCTGTGGTATGATGCCTTGCTGCCCAGGATCTTGTTTTCCCATCATTGTGTACGACTTCCCTGCTCCGGTCTGTCCATAAGCAAAGATACACACGTTATAGCCCTCGAAAGCATGAAGCAGCATCTCCTCGCCAATGTCCTGATACACCTTCTTCTGAGATGCAAAGGATGGGTCTTCTTCCTGCAACACAGCAAAAAAGGACAAAGTCAGAAGGAGTTTTCTGTGATCAGATGAATGTCTGAGGAAGATGAGAGTGTTTAATAAAGGCCCAATTCACATATTTTTCAACTAACTAAAAGTGCATACATCAGTGTTTTTTTGGTAATCGATATCTTGAGTATGCAGAGCATTCACAGCTAAAATGTGCATGCATACAATGCAAGTACATACTTTTAAATATGCAGTAATACAGTATTGGTTCATACTAACAAATCATAAAATTGCATCTTGAATTGATGGACACTTTATTGCGTATCGTTTGCGATTGCATGCAAGATGTGGCATGGCTTTCAATCAAGTTTTTGAGGAAACTGTTTCGATATGAACTTTAAAGGGGATCTATTATGCACTTATTCAAAGTCTTGATTTTGTTTTTGGGGTCTACTAGAATAGGTTCTTACTTAAATGTTAAAAACAAAAAACATTATTTTTAACATTATTTACATTGTGCAGCTACACTCTTCCCAGTCTGTCAGTAACACCGTTTAGTTCCAGTCTCTATAAAGCCCGTTCTTCTGAAATGCAGAATGTGCTCTGATTGGTCGGCTGGACCAGATGTGATTGGTCAACCACTTCAACCGTGTTTGGGAAATGTCCCACCCATTACCATAACTGCGAGTTTATAACTAACTCTCAACCACCCCTTTATTTTCCATATCCCTTGGGCGAGAATTATTTAAAAATGAATATTGTGATGTGTTTGTTCCTAGAAGAAAACTCAAGACTACAATGGAGGCGTTTCAGGGAGTTCAGAAACAGTGACACTGATATAGAGAATATTTCCCTTTAGATTAGAGCGACATTGTAACTTTTCAGACCTTCTTCAAGCACAAACAACAAAATTACACACTAAAGAAATTTTAATATGTAAAAAAGCATAATAGGACCCCTTTAAGGACATCATAGACATTAACACATCACTTTCTGTTACAGTGTACCTTTGTGTAAAGATGCTTTGAAAATCACCATACAAATACATTTATTATTATTGACAGATTCATACATTAAAAAAAAAAAAAAGTTTCCAACTTACTGAATTGTGTGACCAGTATGAATAATCAAACGTGAAGTTCTTGGGTGAATCCTTGGGTTGTTTGGGATTAGTAATACCTGTAAAACATACACATAATTCAGCAGACTAATTTTGCACATAATACTGGCAACAAAAAAACAACAACTGTATTTTTAGGTAAAAAGTTAATTATAATTTTGAATTTGTTTCTGTTTGAAATAATTGGATGGGAGGCGCACTACAAATAATGTTTGGTGTAGATAATAACTGAGGATCTGGCAACCCTGGCTTGAACTACAGGTGATTCATAGGCTCAAATAGAGCCTGCATTAACATACATATTTTTAAACTGTTAATGCATTGCTGTAATGTTAACTTCAACACAAGAGCCATTTTCTTCACACAAAGTATTTCTGACATGTTTTCCCAGCCCCTTTTGATTGACATGATATAATCGGCCCTGATCATGGGCTAATTTTAAACAATCCGCCGATAGTGAAAATAATTGCTTTTGGCAGATTGGTATTGGCAGTTACGCGTACATCAGTGAATCCCTATTAAATACTCAGGGATTTCTGAACACATACTAGTTGAATAATTGTTCAGATAACCCACAGACTACCTAGTTGATTTATAAAATTTGAAGCTTTTCAAACCCCTACTATGCATGCTACCAAGGATAAAGGTGTCATAGTGGTTACTATATTATATAATATAATATAATTTAGCACGTCTGGAATGCTGTACTGACTAATCAACATCCAAGAACTGTTATATTTACATTTGTAAGTAAGCAGTCCTTGCTTCTTAAAAGTTGAATTGAATGGGAGTATCAAGGAGCAATGGGGGCTTTTCTTAGGACTACTATTACCAAGTCATGTCAACACACAGTCCTGTCCATCCATCATGAGCTTAGAAAGATCCCAGCTCTGCAAACACTGCAGGGACACAGTGCTTCCCCTCCATACACATTTCTTTCAGTAGTTTTAAAATGACCTTTGACATCATATCCCTACCAGGCCCTGAACACAATGAACACTCAGTGAAAACTGAAAATCCCCTCTCTACATAAGCTGCATACAAAACATCTCAAACAGACCTCAAAAGTATGTACACTTAAACTACACTTAAATGCAAGAATGTCACAGATAAAACGTCAAATCAAGTGGCGTCAATTTAACGGGCACACTTCTATAGTGATGAACAGGAGACTACAGCAAATACAGCGTTTCTGCAGGTTTTATGAAGGTAAATTTAAGACTTTCAAAGACCATTTTAAGGCTAATTAAAGAAAATGTAGGGAATGTTAAGGGTTGAATACCTATGCTCCCAACCACTACAATATGGAAATAACCTTTACTGTACTTTCTTATCACGTTGCAATTGCAAACAAGTGATGTTCTTCCTCAGTATTTTTATTTTGTTTTCCAGTCCAAATGACTGATTCTTCAAACAAGATGCATTAACAAAAGAAGCAAAAATGGCATGATACGAAGTTATGTTCGGTCAATGGGCTCAAAAAAAACATAATTCAAGGGAAAATGTGTCTTCATACCTAATTAACAGATGTTTGTTCTTGTTTTTTTTATTTAAATGTTTTAATTTCTCAGAAACCAAGACTTCATATATTTTGCATCTCAAGTAAATGTAACTCGATTTAAGGATGTTTATATATTTATATAAGAAAACAAGTCAAAAATACTGAGGAAGATATTCTTCTTTCTTAAGGTCTTAATTTCTTAAGGTCTAAAAGGTCTTAAATCGGAGTCATGACATTAAATGCACTGTAAAAATAGTGCATTTAATGTCATGACTCCGAATTAAGACCTTTTTGAGGACTTCATTTATTTATTTTTTTAAATGTATATCTAAATACACTTCCCAGTCAAATATAAAGTTGCAGTTTGGATTTAAATAGGCAAATGCTTAAGAGTCTATGACTGGATCATTATTGCAGCGATTATTATGTTTCTATAGCATGCTTGGCAAAAGTTATTCTAATCCTAACTGATGGAGTGAGTAGCTTTTCATTTCTTAAACAACCATGTTTGAAGACCCATCATGGACATATTCCAGAATGACAATGTCAAGATTCGTCAGGTTGAAATAAAATTGTGAAAGAACGGTTGTAAAAAATGTATGGAAATAAATGTTGTAATGTTATTTCCATCAAGAGGCACATTAGTTTTTGGTCAAGATCTTGTATTGATAATGCAAGTCCAGCACTCTGTAAAGTCTCCTCCAGCACATCCTACGCACTACGCTAATGTTAGTCTACTTATTTCTGCCAGTCTGACCTATAATGCTGCCTGAATCATAGTCATATACTGTTCGTTCATTGGCCAGAGCAGAACTCTAAACTATATAATAAAACTATATAAGAACTATAAATATATAAATATATAATGAACTAAATTAATAACTTTTTTTTAAAACAAAACTGAAACATCACTGAACTTACTTAAGCTGGACTGTGACGCTATTTTCTTCTGGAAACAAACTTTTTTGCATTATTTTCCTGGTATATCGCTGTAAAGCTGCTTTGAAACAATCTGTTATTGTAAAAAGTGCTATATAACTAAATGTGACTTGACATCCCAAAGACTTTAAATGAATTTAAGATCTGGACTCAGAGGAGCCGATTCATGTGTGTAAATGATTCTTCATGCTCCATTCTTTCACTGTTTGAGCTTGATGAGTCTTGACATTGTCATCCTGGAATATGGCCATGATGTGTTTCACACACAGTCCATCGGTTAGGATTAGAAGATTTGTTGCCAAACATGCTAGAAACATAATCGCTGCAATAATGATCCAATCAATGGGTCTCATTCATGAAACACGAGCAGAACGAATTTGTGTGTAAATCGTGTGTAAAGTGGTTCTGCCGAAAATTTTTCGGATTCATTAAAATGTTCGTATTTTCCAAATGTTAGTTGGTACGAAATAAATCTACACCTGCTCCCAGCCACGCGTAAATAGTGCGTTTAACATCCGAACGTTTTGCTCATTAATAACGCTGCATTTTAATTAACCTTAATCGGGTACATATTTACACAGCATTTTGAAAAAATATGATATATAGTAATTACATACGGTTTTTCTTTTTACTTTTATTATGAGAGCCAGTAATAGCATCTGCAAACGGAACACAAGTCCGCAAGTCACAAGTGTTGCAGTCAAGCTTCATGTCGAACCATTTTCTTTTCACTTCTGGGACTGTTCGATTAACAGATGAAACTCCATTAACTGCATCTGTAATATGCTGCCAAGCTTCCTTTTTTTAGGACCTGATACGCCACTATGTATGCTTGAAAATAAAATGTGGCGTTTTGAACGAACTTCTGATAATAAAGCTTCAATTTCTGCATCTGAGAAATTTCTCTTTTTCATTCGCTTTTGAGAAGACATGTTGAAATCCTTCGTTTGGTGTCATAACATGATGCCCATATATAGTTGTCAGTCGGATTTAATGGGCGGGATTTATGGTAATTAAGAATGAGCGTGCACGTGCGTCCCATTTACGACTGATTGGAATTCATTAACACACACACACATTTCACTATCACATCTGACGTTTACCAAGTATTTGTGAATCAGGAGAAGAGTTTTCGGGAAGGTCTCTTTACGCGCAAATCACGCACATATTTACTCGTATATTTACGAATGTTTCATGAATGAGACGCATTGACTCTTAAACATTTGCCTATTTAAAACCAAACAGATTTTTATTTTTTGGGGGGGCCGGGCAGTGTACAGGGTTCTTGCAGGTTTCAGTTAGTCAAATTTAAGACCTTTTTAAGACATTTTAAGACCATAAAGATTGAAATTTAAGACCTACACGACGCATTGCCAAAAAAATATTCAAATCAAAGAATTCATTTTATTTCAATGAATTCAGTAATTGAAAAAGCATTAACTTAATTTACAGATAAAGCAATGACATTAGTAACCTTCCAGACCCAACAACACGTGTCAGAGAAAAGAACAGAATCAGATATCATTTTTTTATAGAAAATTGTACTTTGCATATTATAGGCCTACTGTAAAAAACACATAATTAGTTGATTTTAGTTGATCATAGTTGATCATAACTAGAGATGAAATGGCATGAATATTTCATTTAATTATTATAGTGCCAAAAATTATCACTGTTATCACAGAATCCTGTTCAAAAAGTACTAATACTACACAATGAAATCAATTCACCAAGTCTTATGTCGAAAAACAGCAAATAACAAATAAAATTAGCATCAATACGCACTAACATAAACATTAAAATAATACGATTAAAAATGATAGCCAGATTTTAAAAGTGTCTTGCAACATGTTATAGACTAACATGGACAAGCTCAAATAAAGTTGACAAAAAAGGTTTTTATAAAAAGATAAACCTCACATATTTCAGACTTTAATTTATCTTTTTTTGACTCATTCTTTTTATAAAAAATGATTTACTGACATTTACAATACACTTTAGCTTATCTTTTATTATTATTAGTAAAATTCGGTCCGATGTTCCCGTCTGTCGTTGCTATGCAACCATGCACTGCGCTCTCCAAAATGACCAAAAAGTTTTAGTGGCTAATGGATTTCCACCGCCGAAAAACGCTTGCTGTAGCTCTGTTACAAGATTTATTTACGGAGAAGAGAAAAACACCCGTAGTGTTTGGGTGCACACACATCCTTCATGTCTTTTTTCATGTCGCGGCGCCTGGAAAAAAACGAGCGCGTCACTTCAATTATAATGAACTTGAGCGCGAAAAAGACGCGATATGTGAACTGCCTCTTGGCGAGCGACTTCGATACTTTTTTGCTACTTTGTAATAACTTTCTGCGGCCAGCGTTTCTGGAGGGTAAAATCTTTTTTAAGACCTGACTAAATGAAATTTAAGACCGCGGATGAAAATCTGGCTGTTTTTAAGATGTTTTAAGACCTTAAATTTAAAGTTCAGAATTTAAGACTTTTTAAGACCCAGCGGGAACCCTGGTGTATACACACAAACTTCATCACAGTCAGTCACAGTAAAAATGCTACTTTGCTTAGCCCCTTCCAAACTTTATTGAAGTTTAGAAACTTATTCAAGGTTTTTATGTGTGTGGAATTGGCAGCAAGAAGAACTGTCTCTAGCACACAAATGTGCCATTGCGACGTGTAGCTGCGGTTAAAAATTAACATTAGTTAATTTGAGATGAAGGTAAAAGTGAAACTCCAGTGAGTAGGGTCATGTAACACGCTAGAAACATAATAATCACTGCAATAATGATCCAATCATTGACTCAAGCATTTGCCTATTTAAATCCAAACAGAGACTTATGTATGTAACATAACATATATTCTGGTTAGCTGTTATTTTGCTGGTTATATAGTTATTTTAGTTAAAGCTGCAGTCCAGAGTTTTTCCTCTTTGTCGCCATCTCTGCTGGAAATCTGCAGCTCTTATTCGCGGAATTATCAACTTTACGTGGGTTGTGCCTCGGCACCGCACAGCGCGGATGAATCCAATGTTTTGAGGAGAAAGTGTGTCTGTCAGTCGTGTGGATTGTGTGGATACTGGCATTCACAATCACAGATTATACTTTTTGGAAGTATGACCAACATAAGAATTTTCACCGGAAAATATCATCTAAACAAGTAACATCCACTTTTGTTCTGACCAACTAAGGGGAAATAAGCATTGCAGTAAATCGCGCTGATTAAATATAACGATCGCTTATCATATCACGTCAAACCGTGCAAATTATACTTTGTTCTCAAATTGTTAACGTTAACAATATCAGCATTGCGTGACATTTAATGCCCTTCCGATATTATCCTTGTTTTCGCATTGGCCGGTTGCAGTCTCTTTTTTCTCCGAAGTCTGAAGTCTTTTGCATTTTACAACGGGTGAACCTCCAGTTGTCACTGCTCATTGTCGTTTGAACCTTTCTGGATCCGCCATCAAATTGATTAGTTTAATTATATCAAGTGCTGTGAGAAAAGGCTATAAATCTCCACCTCCAGCATCCTCACACTCATAGCCGACTAGCCGAGACTCTTCTTTATGTGGACAGATGTGACGTAATGACGCAAAGACATGCTCGAATTTCCCACGGAAATCCACCAGTACCACTGGAATTAAGAACATTATTACAAGCTTACCGTTTTGAATCGAACTACGGCAAGCAGAGAGTTTTGAACACTGGCTGGTTGTGTACTCGCTCAATTTATTTTGGATAATATAACAGCTTTAAGGACATGACGCAGAAAACAAACCAGATCTAGATCAGTTTTGCCCTCTCTAAAATTCAGTTTGATGTAGTTAATTTTAGTGTAAAAGAGAAACTCCAGTGAGTAGGGTCATATAAAGGAAGCCAAAGGGTGGAGAAGGCCCCAGAATAATAAAACACTGCTGGGTAACAATGGAGCACTGCTGCCTTGAGCTCACACAGCTCAGTGTTTGTGTTGGAGGGGGGTCAAACCAAACAGACTGCCAGCCCGGCAGATTCTTTAGATAGAGAGTGCGAGAAAGAGAGAGAGAGAGGAGTAAGGCAAATGCAGTGGAAGAGAGGGTGATGTGGAAACGCTGTGCACAGGGAGACGGGAATGTGAGGTCTGGCAGCCGGGACTGTGTGTGAACGGCAGGATTTCACAGCGCTTTAGGACTGTGGTTTGGAGGCGTGTTTCCAAACTCTCAGAAATTTCCCCTCTTTCAACATGTGGGTGGAGACAGAAGTATTTTTGGATATTACCATGGAAAAGTTCATGGAGAGTTACTTGTAAAAGTGTGGAGCAAGGTTTTTCAGCAGGTCTCGAAATTAACTTTTTTTTTTACTTGGTTGCACTGGTTCTCTCAACTGCTTTAAAGGAACACTCCGACTTTTTGGGACTTTAGCTTATTCACATTATCCCCCAGAGTTAGATAAGTCCATACATACCTTTTTCATTTCTGTGCGTTCTGTAAGTGTTATTTGACGCACCCACCGCTAGCCTAGCTTAGCACAAAGACTGGATGTAAATGGATAGTGTTAGCATAGTAATCCCAATAAGTGACAAAATAATGCAAACATTTTCCTATTTACATGTTGTGATCTGTATAGTCACAGCGTGTACAAAAAACAAGGCTATATGAGACAGAGACCATTTTTAATCGTATAAATACTGGGAACTATATTCTCACTCGGCGTAGGAGCACAGCTAGCGTTACTTGGGCGGAGTGGCTACTTGGGCGGAGTGATCAGCGCAGCACACGAGACGCCCTGTGGTGAGGAGCAGAGAGTTCGCTCAGAGTTGGAGTAATAGAGTCAGCAATTACTAGATAGTAAATTTATAGTTTACAGTCATGGGTGTTCGCTGTATTGTAAAGAGCTGCGACAATAAACAGGGGAGACCAGGTAATACTATGATATTTCATAGAATTCCAACCAAAAACGCTGACCTGATGAATCGATGGCTACTTGTTCTGGGTATCGATCCAAACACACCTGTAAACACCATCAAGAAGTATTTAGTTTGCTCAGAACATTTCACTGAGGACGACTATTTTGAAAAAATGCAAGTTGCCACACGGACCATGAAACGTGTGCTAAAGGATACAGCCATCCCATCGATAAAGACAGGACAAATTGGATCACCTGTTGCTGCGGTAAGTGTTCCGTTATGTTTTGAGATGACTAACATTAGCCATACTGTAACAGTGCCATGCTAATGTAATGTAAACTTAGTGAAATTATTACGTGAATAGGGGCTCCGTGTATCCTCTTTATTGTTATTATTGTGTTGTCATGAACACACTGTATCGCTCAATAACAAATGAGCGGCGCTAAATGTAACTCTCAGGACTAACGTTATAACATTCAACTTGCTAATGAATTGGAGGGGGATGGGCAGTTTTCTTTTTTGAGAAAATGTTTGTGAAATAGTAGGCTAACGTTACTGTCTGTGGGTTCATTGTGCAAAAACTATTTGCCTTGTGCAATTACTCTCCCCATATTCTAGGCTATTGTAATGCAATTATCTAACATTACTGTATTATATGCTGTTGATTACATTTGGTCAGCTGTAATAAATTGCATTTCAAATATATCTATTCCTGTAATAATTTTTTATACATTGGGCATAGTGGGCATAGGTTGGCATGTTCCACATTTACACCACCAGTCCGTGTTCGTTCTGATTCTCCCTTCGACATCAATCTGTTCGACATCTTGTCTTACAGCTTCCAAAGTTTGTAACTCCTCGTCTGTGTATTCTGGCTCAAACCTATATGGTTCGGGATCTTGGTTTGATACACAGTAAAATTCCTCTGAGTCTGACAATTCCTCAAAGTCAGCCATGATCATGAGTCACGTCTAGCGAGTTAGTCACGTTTGTTTTGTTTACGGAACCATCAACAGAACAGGGCGTCTCGTGTGCTGCGCTGATCACTCCGCCCAAGTAGCCACTCCGCCCAAGTAACGCTAGCTGTGCTCCTACGCCGAGTGAGAATATAGTTCCCAGTATTTATACGATTAAAAATGGTCTCTGTCTCATATAGCCTTGTTTTTTGTACACGCTGTGACTATACAGATCACAACATGTAAATAGGAAAATGTTTGCATTATTTTGTCACTTATTGGGATTACTATGCTAACACTATCCATTTACATCCAGTCTTTGTGCTAAGCTAGGCTAGCGGTGGGTGCGTCAAATAACACTTACAGAACGCACAGAAATGAAAAAGGTATGTATGGACTTATCTAACTCTGGGGGATAATGTGAATAAGCTAAAGTCCCAAAAAGTCGGAGTGTTCCTTTAATGTTAAAAAAGTGCTAAAAATACTAAGCTCTTTGACAGATGAAAACATGATGAAATTAAGATTTGATCATTTAATTTGTGATAAATTATTAAATATTACATTATCAAATATTAATTTTATCATGTTCAATAAATAAAAGATTTAGTAAATAAGTATGGAACGACAAATTATTAGGCTAAATATCTAAAATGGTATAACAACGTCTTAATGATCTTTTTAAATGTCTTAAATTTGGGGATGGAAAAACAGGGATAGCTATACAGCTGATGTGATCATTAACTAAAAGGTTATGATTTCATTAAATAAATATAAGCACTGCGCGTTTCAAAGTAGACGCATGCGCTGTTGCACATACAGGCTCACAGTTTCAGAGCAGTTTGCAATAAATGGATACCACGCATTTATGCCAAACGACTGTTTATGATTAGATGTTGATGAATTATGAATTAATGCTCACTTTATGGTGTTTATATTGTAATATGATGCAGATTGTTGTAAGAGGGCATTATATTTTTGAAAATTCTGGTTGCGTTCATGCCATATTGTAATTACCGTAATTACAAGATTTCAACTTGTAAAAAGCACCTATACATCCTCGTAGAGCTCGTACTTGTAAGCTGAGAAGCTCATGCTTGTACCACCTGACTGCTGCAGATTCATGAATGCGTTGATAGTGTTGCCACAGAACCGAATGTCACGTGCTGTCATTTCGAAATTTCATCTCCCTCATCATCTTTTAATGAGCAGCTGGCAATACTAAAGCATTGACATTTCAAAATAAGTGTGTGTAGATGGTGTATTTCGGGCTTGTTAATAATTAAAAGTCCCACATTATGCATAAATGTATATATATACATATACACACACACACACACTAATATATATAAGCAATGTTACCCCCTCATCGCTGAGAAATAGCTTTGCTACTGAATCACTACATATTTTTTCAGTAACATTGGGGGGGGGGGGTAACATTGCTGATATTATTATTAGAAAACTTATTGGTATAAGCATATTGATGACAATTTTCTTCCCACAGATACTAAGAAGCTGCTCTCGCTCCTCCTGCCAACATTTACTAAATGTTTGAGTATTTTATGATTGTACAAGAACGCTAGGTGCAATATTTCTGCTTCAAGCTGTATTTATTATGTAAATATTTACAGGCCTGCTTTAAATTGAATTACTGCCAAGAATTACATTCTTAGAATTCTTATTACCTTCCAGTTCCACAGGGCTTGACGCTTAGCCTACTTTATTCCCAAGGAGTACTTTTTAATACACTTTAGGTATGCATTTGATAATGTATTTTAAAAAAACGGTAACATTGTTAAATATTATGACAATTTAAAATAACAGTTTTCTATTTGAATATATTTTAAAATGTCATTTATTCCTGTGATGCAAAGCTGAATTTTCAGCATCATTACTTGCACTACATCATTACTTGTCTTCAGTGTCACATGATCATTTGTCATTTATTTGAAATATAATCTTTTGTAACATTATAAATGTCTTTACTCAAACTTTTGATCAATTTGGAAGTGGTAGGTAATAAGAATTCTAAGAATGTATGAATTCTGTGGAAATGTGATGATCATATAGCAGAATTGTGGCAACAAATTATGTGCAGAGCGAATTGTGGGGGGGCAAAATGTTTGAAAACGAACAGGCTGATCCATGTTTACCTAGGAGTTACCAAAAAAAGCATAACTTTGACTCAACCACCTCCATGAACCACAGTGGATCAAATGTTTGGAATTTATGCGTTCACATGAAAAGAATGTTGTTGTTGATTTTGAAGACAAAGACAAGGCAGTGTTCAAGTTCTTACTGCATCGAAGCAAGTCAAGTCAAGTCACATTTATTTATATAGCACTTTTTACAATACAGATTGTTTATCAGAGATAACAGGAAAATAATGCAAAAAAGTTTGTTTCCAGAAGAAAATGGCGTCACAGTCCAGCTTAAGTTCAGTGATGTTTCATTTTGTTGAAAAAAGTTAAGTTTGTTTGTATAATACATATATTATTTTAATCTTTTATTAAATATTTTATAAAGATATAGCCATATTTCATTATTTTAATCTTTTATTAAATATTTTATAAAAATATTGCCATATTTCATTATTTTAATCTTTTATTTTAATCGCGTTAATCTTTGCAATTAATTTGAGATGTTTAACGCATTAAAAAAAAAAACGCAATTGACGCAGCACCTTTTTTTTTTTTTGCCTCGTTTTAATGAATTCCTGTTGCGGCTGCTATCGAAAAGGCCGAAAACATGCCGTCCCGTGTTCAGCGATCAGGTTTCATTCTCGCGCAACTTGTTTAGTAGCCTAACTTCACGAGCAGGTCTTGCACTGGAAAAGCAAAGTCCGCTCAAATAACGTGGAATTTCTCAGTAGTAGACTTCTGTTTGCTGAGCTGGTATAGCCATGCTGGGCAACAATGGTAAAATGACCTGCTCTGATCACATGCTCTGGTAATAATAGCTTTGTATGACTATACTTTATTTTGATAATTAGTCAAAAGATAAATTTGTTAAATCGGAGTATGTTGCATAGAATTGAATGAAGAATAATATATTGATGTTTAATATTTTAATATAGGGCTATTTTCTGTCCAATTTGTGTGGACATTTTTCTTTTTCCCCCCTTTTTTTTGTGTGTTGTTTAATTTAATTAGTGATTCTACGTTTAAATATTGATGATTACAAGTTTGGGGGAAATGCGATTAATTAGTTAATTTTTTTTAATCGATTCCCAGCCCTAATAAATATATATATATATATATATATATATATATAAAAAAAAAAGTATACATATATATATCCGCTCTGGAGAAAACCATGATGTCATCGTCCAGCTCAGTTCAGTTCTCATATAATAGTGTCAATGCCGGAAGGTCAATATTATTGTTGAATATTAAATTAAATGTTAATGTCCCCAACTAAGCAAGCCAAAAGCCAATGGCAACAACGGTGAAAAAGGCGACAATGTACAAAAGCACAATGTAGACAGAAAAAAAACCCATCAGTGTGTGTGTGTGTGTGTGTGTGTTTGTGCTGCACTCACAGGTGCTCTTGTCCTGCATCTGGATCACACACTTGGCTCCTCGGTTTGTCTCTCGGCTGTTGAAAGGCCGCACGCGCACCGCCACCTTCACCGAGGACGACGCCATGACCACCAGCAGCCAAACTCCTTAGCACCTGCAGGACAAGTGAACAACCTTCAGAAGTCACAAAACCATTACAATCATATTCATGAACCACTTATTAAAGGCTGAGAAATAGCATCCTCTATCCTTCATCAGAGTAATCCATTTCTCAGAATGTAAAACTTAAGAACGTACTAGGAAGGAATACAGAAATGGTAGTTGATACAATAAACATTTCTGTGTTATTTGACCAAGGGGACAAAGTTTTTCTGGTTGTCATGATATATGACCATCTGGTAGCAAAAAGCATTTATCTCCATTTTTTATTTATTTTTTATCTAAAGCCTGTTGGGTCATTTTATTGGGTTATATTTAATATTTTTACCCAGGTGCTGGGTAGTTTTTCTGTAACTTAGCCTGCTGGGTAATTTTTACTGTCAATACAAATGATGAACCCCCTCACACACCTACTCAGCAAGCGCTGGGTCAACGTAACCCAATGTTGGGTTTTGGGTCTGTGTCAGACCAGTTAAAACTGGACACATAGTCACACAAATCGCACAACAATATAAACAGTTTCACATTTATTCCTTGTAAAATGTTGTTCAGTGTGGCAGAACTGTTTTCATTAATTAAAACAAACTAGTAAAAATGTTTTTTATTGAAATAAAGCTGAACTTAAAAAAAAAAAATATTAGATTAAAAACTTACAGAAAATTACAGCTTCTAAAAATAGAATTTAGAAAATAGAACTAAATTAAATAAGTATGAATAACTAAAATTACTAAAATTGAAAAAAATAAATAAAATAAAGCCATTTAGAAATATTAAATATATAACTATATAGACAAACACACACAAAAACTAAAAGTAGACTGCAATATATAAGCACATGCTTATTATATACTCACCTGATCATGATTATTTGATTTGATCTGCCAGTGTGAGTGGAATTTAAAGTTTATATTAATTGTGATTAGGCCTGAACGATATTCAAGAAAAATGTGATCTGCAATAACTCATTAAATAATGCGATATTCGATATGCAATACGATAATGCTTAAAAAAAATGTGTAAAATAAACTTAAATTATCTTTAAAATATATTTAAAATTATATAACCTACGTTTCACATTCTTTTTGTGACGAGAAAACACCCCTACAGCTTCTGAAAGTGAACATCAGTGTTTTACTGTAGTATAAGAAGTGTTATTTTAACATCAGTGTAAACCACGGGATTCAGGGGTTCAGGTTATCCTACATTAGGTTTATTTAACAACAGAAACTGAATAATCAAATGTAAAAATAAAAAAAAACACTGCTTAGTCTTCACTGTATGAATGAAATATATCCTGATTCTTATTAAAGCTACAAAAGTTATTCAGCCGAGAGCAGCGAGTGATTTTCTCTTCGTCTTTTGTTCACGACCCCAGTTATTGCAAGCCGTTGCAATATGCATATCGCGATATATACATTTGCGATATTTCGATAATTTCGATATATTGTGCAGCCCTAATTGTGATAAATTAAAAGCACTGTCTATTTGACTCATGATCACCACCACGTTAAATGGAAACCATTGTGCATTCACACATTATTTATCCGCACTCCATGCCATCACTTGTTTCAAACTGGACTACAACTACAGTACAAGGTGTCTTCAGCATCAGGATGAGAGTCTGGCCAGCAGCCAATGAGCCGTGTTCACTTGTCAGCTCAAGAGAAATCTCTCTCACACACACAGGATAGGAATGACCTCAGGACATTATTACCACTTTAACTACAACAAAAACATGAAACACCCACTGTTACTATCAAAGATGATAATTACTGCTGTGCGGCATTACAACAGATACAAAAAAACGCATGAAGCCAGCAAACAACAGAGGAAAACAATGCTTATTCTGCCAATTCCACCACACAAAGACCATTCACACACGCTACTGTTATTGTACGATCATATTAGCCCAGTCAACACACTGCGACCCAGTGATAATGAGGGATTACACTACCTGTCAAATGTTTGGAAAGAAGTTTCTTATGCTCACTAAGGTTGCATTTACTTAATAAAATAATACAGTAAAAAGAGTAATATTGTGAACATTAAAGTCTTCAGTGTCACATGATCCACCAGAAATTATTCTAATAAGGTGAGTTGGTGCTCAGGGAACATTTCTTAAAGGAGACATATCATGCTTTTAAATCGTTCCTTTTTACATATAAATCATACATTTGTAGTCTATATAAAGCAGAACTGCAATGCTTGGGTCTGAATTCCTCATTATTATAGCTCCACAGGCCCCTTTTCTACCCCTTTTCTGATGTGCGTCTGAGAGCAACTCGTTTTGGTGCGGTCTCTTTAAATACAATTGAGACACTTCATACCCCGCCCCCTCTCCAGGATGCAGAGGTGACACTCGGTTCAACTCCACCCCGTTCGGCCATTTTTGTAGTTTGATAGCAGAGATACTATTATCTAGCGGCACAGAAACTTTTTATTCACACGTTATTAACAAAATGTCAACAACGGAAGACTTGTCCAGCCAGCCTTACATGTTCGGAGCCAGAGTCGGAGCCGGAGCGAGATGAAAATGAAGACGACGAACCTGCAGAACAACGTCTTCATATGGATGTATCGCAATGGTGTGTTACTGTATTTACACATGAAACTTTGGTCTTCCGACCTTTTACCACCGTGTCGATTTATTTTGATTAATATGTGCGAGGGAGAGAGAGCAAGACAGCGTCTAGTTTGGAGATGGTGAAGTCTTGTTTACACTTTCGCCTGGCTCCGAAGAGAGAGAGAGTGCGCGCACGCGACCGGGTCTCTCTCTCTCTCTGCTCGTTCTTTCAGTTAAACATGCGCCCTGTCACAAGCGCGGCAGTTAATCTACATTAGACGGTGTAATGAAGCGTGTGGGTTACTACATCCAACAACCGAACATTTTAACTTACCCTCTCGTAACTTCTGCATCTTTGAGCTTGGACTACAAAATTCCAGCGAGAAATAAAAATGGCGGATTGCTCGAAGTGTTGGGCTGGAAGTCAATGTCCTTATTTGGCAGTTCCGCTGCAAATACTGTGACGTAATAGTTCACAAAACGTCATAGATAACAGAAAAATCGGAACAGGTTGAAAAATAAGGCCAAAACAGAATATAAAGATATCAACGAAGCACCTGAAGAGAATAATTTCAACTTTTCTGTACTTCTAAACAACAAAATGCATTTAAGGGCTAAAAAAGTGGATTTAGCATGATATGTCCCCTTTAATATTACTATCAATGTTAAAAACAGTTGTGATGCTTAACATTTGGTTGTTGGATTTAACCAAGGCGGGAAACGCAACAAACCTCTTCCTTGACCTGAAGAGTCAGTATGAAAATGTGGTCCAATCTTAATCTGTGTAGCATAATAACTGGTTTATTATGTTAATATTTTGCCATTTTTACTCAAATTTCTACCTCTAAATTTCATAGATGTAAAACCAGTGCATTACTTATATTGTTTAACATTATTTTATCTAAGAGTGAATTATTTTAAGTAACAAGGCAACCTAATCTCTATTGTTTTAGGCAGAAAATGTTTGTATTTGTTTTTGTTTGTATTTTTGTTAATAAACTGAATTCTAAAATGTAATCGATGAACCCTCTGGTATCTTCAGGGTTCAGGATACTCTTCAAGCTGGCAGCATTATCAAATTATACATTTATCGATAATGATCAATAAGGAAAAAGTATTGTGATCATATTTTTTGCCCTAATTTATTATATAAATGATTTATTCATGCACATTATTATTTTATTTTTTAATCACGTGACCCTTGAACTTGTAATCTTTAATCAAAATAACTGCAACAACATCTCTTCTCTTCTCTGATGATGAGGGCGGGACAACCTGTCACTCAAACTAAACACCATCCAATCAATTCCCATTGACAAAATCAAGTCCTGTCCAACATGTTTTCTTGTTCAAGAAGCCTGATATACACAGAATGAGCCAAAACATTATGACCACCTGCCTAATATGCTGTTGGGTCTGCCAAAACAACGCCGACCCGCCGAGACATGGACTCTCCAAGATCCCTGAAGGTGTCAGGGATAATAGCTGTATCTCGCCCAAATATTGTCAATATTGTCAATTTCAAAAAATTGACCCATGTGACTGATTTTGTGGTCAAGGGTCACATATTTGTTTCACCTGTGACTGGCCATCATGTTTTGGCTCATCAGTGTGTGTCATAATAGGGGAAAAAAAATAGACAGTCATAACTTCTGTTTTGTTTCAATTTTAACTCAATGCACACTCACAAAAACAAATAAACAAACAAACAAAAAAAAAGTATTTTTTTCTCTTTTTTTAGCTTTTTTATAAGTCGCTTTGGATAGAAGTATTTTCTAAAAGCATGAATGTAAATGTACGTGTTAAAACCTTTTCAGGTTATGGAACAGAGCAATTATTAGCTATCAAAAATGAAACCGAATTACATTATTTATAAAAATTATAATATGTTAATATATCGTGCATCCCTACAACATATTTTTACCCAAACTTGTTCTCTCTTTTTGGGTTAGTGTAACAGCACATGCATGTTACCATTGTAAACACATTCCAGTGTATTTCAGGCATCAGCAGCTTGGTATGAGGGGACAGTACGAGCTAGTCAGCAATGCACCCTGAGGGAGTGTGTGTGTGTGTGTGTGTACACAAGTTTGAATACACAAGGACAAAAGTAGTTGACGCTGTAGTCTAGGTGAAAAATAAGTTTACACAAAATGGGATGAGAGGAGGAAAAAGCTCAAGTACAATTAGTAAATGAATCATGTATTATGTAGAGGCAGTGATTTCTGGGTGGTGAACAAAGACACTCAAAGATCTGCATTACAATCAAGCAACAGGAACAGAGCTACACCCTTTAGCTCAGACAACACAAACACACTCTCTGCCACTGTGCCACAGCCCGCATAACACTCATAGTCTACATTACACACACGTCGCTGGCTTATGCAACAGGTGACTGGGTGTCTCTCAGTCGAGCAGCACATCTAAAGTTTCACTCGCCTGACTCACACACTCAAATCAGATTACACACACTGCAGATTGTGCCATACTTCTGTTAGTCTGCTCACATGTATGCACACTGAAAAAAACAATTAGTAAATGTATTTAATTTTTTATTTGGCAAGTTTTTGCACGCATATTTTTTTAAAGGGTAACTAAACCCCTGGTCAGAGCCTGACTTCACCCACTGGCAATATTTGAAAAATGCTAGACAAGTGGGCAGACCCCAGCGGAGATAGAGGGGACGAACCGAGGGCGGGGCTGAGTGGGGGGGGCGTGCACCTGAGACCCGCTGTCAGACTCTAAAATGGAGAGTGACTCACAGGGTCGCATGAAAGACGACGTAAAGTACATGCATCTGATGAGTTTTATCGAGTTGATGTCAATAGCGAGCGCTCTCTGTATGCATATTCATATTTTGCCGCTCTCTGAAAAAAATCCAGCAAAATGCGCCGGCGCATTTGTCGACCCCAGAGGATTAACTTTAGCCTAACCATAAATTGTAATTAAAATATATATGATCACTCACATCAAGACGCCGCTGCGGTGGTGGAGTCCATGTAGGAGGAGCAGCGTTTGGCACTGTGGAGAAGCCCATTTCCACCTCTACTCCGTTGGAGAAGCAATCCCGCGTAAAATGCAGGTTGCACACTTGAGCTCTAGGCGGGAACTGACGCCTAATTTCCATAGACAGTAAAATATATGGACACAGCGACCCTACTGGATTCAACGGAGAAAAGTGAAGTCAATTAGAAGCACTCTTCTTCCTGATGGCTGAGCGCACTGCGCAGACACAAACTGAGCTTGACGACGTAGATGTGACGTGAGCAGCCCGTCTGTCTTCTAGTAGCTGTGCTGAGAGAAATCTGAATCATTCCCTTCCGAAACTTGCAGAGACGGAGAGCGTGAGTAGGAGGTGTACAAGAGCAGGAGCCGGAGACACTTTTGCTAAGTATTCTGATTAATTATTTTGTCATTTTGCCTCCACGTCCCCCCGATTGCCCGCGAGCTTCTCCTCCTGTCCATACGGTAATCTCTCTACTGTGCGACAGAGAGTCGCGTGGTTATGACGCAATTGTTAGCCTATTTTTACAAAAACTGCTTCTACGGGGCCTTTTTTATACATTTTCGTGTTTCTTTAGAAACAAATAACGGACAAATGGAGTCTTCAAACCCCTCAGATGTAAAGTGATTCGCTGTCAAAGTGACGCCAAAATGAATGGGAGTCAATGGAATGCTAACAGCAGGTGAGGGTCTGCTAAGGGTCTGCTAATCAATGGCGGCCCCCGGGGAAGCTTCAGTTTTTTCTGAAACATTACCCCCTTGCTAATTTCCAAGTCTGCTGGAAAGCTATGCAGTCCAGCAGTGCTGTTGCAACCAGCAACACTACACCTATGTACCCTTCTGACCACTGTACTAAATACAGATGAATACAATTATGAGCTACGCTAGCTCGTACCAAGGGCGTGGTGAGCTGGAACATGCTAACGTCACATAGTACCGCAAACATCCAATAGGAAAATTCAACTGCAGTAGCCACCGTTCTACCTGAAGAGGGCAGCACTCAGACATTTTTACACCATATATTGTAGAATTAAAACACTTAAAAAAAAAAAAATTTACTCAAATCAATGAACAGCACTAATAAAGCCCCATTCTTACAGATCATTAACAAAAAAAAAGTTGGTTTAGGGTTTAGTTACCCTTTAAGTAAACTTCACATATGGAATTAAGTAAACTCTACTTAACTAAGGATCAGGGGCCGTATTCACAAAGAATTTTAAGGCTAAAAGTAGCTCCTAACTGCCGAATTTAGGAGCAACTCCTAAAAATAATGGGCGTGTCACTCGTAACTTTAGGACTCCTAATTTTTTTGACTAAGAGTAATTCACGAAGCATTTTAGCCCTAAAAGTAGCACCTAAGCCTGGGACAGCTTAAAAGAAGTCGAGAGGACTCCTAACTCACTAAGACCTATTCACAAACCACTTTTTGTGGCATTTCACGCTGCGATGTTTTGAAATGCGTATGCGGCGGCTACAGGAGCTTCCAATCGCGAGGGAACAATTCTGCATTGTAGGCATAATGCAATAACGCCACCAACAACAACCAAAACTAGGCTACTCATTGCATGTAAACTAATTGTAACGTTTCATTGTGAATCAAATTAAAATGTTCTTCTCTTTGCAAACGTATAGGCAGAGGCATAAAGAGACAGATTAATTCAATAATGTTGCAAAGATATTGCATCAATCCATATGTTTCATTAGGCAACTAGGCTATTTGTTTTGCCTTACTCTTTTTTCATTTAGGCTATTTATTTAGTTATTCATCATCTTCCGTCCTTCGCACTACTTGTGTAGCGCACGCATTCTCAGACCTGTCACTCATCATCATAGGGGCGGTATTAGGAATCATTCCCGCGTTACAATCATCAGCCAATCAAGGTGGTCACTTCAGCAAAGCTTGTGCATGAGTAATGACGTCGTCCATAGCAAAGAAGACTCACTCTTAGTTTAGGAGTTGTCATTTTTCTTTACAAAGAGTAGGTCTGAAAGGCGTTGTGAATAACTTTTAAGAGAAAACTCCTAGCTAAAATCTTTTAGTGCGATTTAGGAGTACTCCTAGTGGTAAGATAAAATGCTTTGTGAATACGGCCCCAGTTCACCTTCAAAAAATGTTGCTGATAATTTACTCACCCCGATGTCATCCAAGATATCCATGTCTTCCTTTCTTCAGTCGAAAAGAAATTAAGGTTTTTGAGGAAAACATTCCAGGATTTTTCTACACAGAATAGACTTCAAAGGCAACCAACGATTCCAATGTTCAAAGAAGGTTCAAATGTCCGTCTCAGTGCAGCTTCAAAGTCTCGACACGATCCCAGTCGAGAAATAAGGGTCTTATCTAGCGAAACGATCGGTCATTTTCTAAAAAAATACAATATATACAAACTTTTTAACCACAAATGCTCGTCTTGCACCATCTCTGAGATGCGCCACGTATTACGCCATCACGTTGGAAAGCCCGTAAGCTTTCTCCTAGTAGGAGTGGAAGTTTGTTCATATTTGATTTCTGATGGAAGTCTTTCTGGTGGCTTGTGAAAAGGGGATAGAAAGTGTCCCTAATCTGCATAATTGGGGCAGGATGTCAAAAAGTGGAGCTCTGTTTCCACTTGATTCGCTGTGCAGTGAGGGCTGTGTGTGTGTGTGTGAGAGAGAGAGAGAGTGTGAGAGTGAGTGTTTGTGTGTGTGTAGTGAGGGCACAGTCGCTCTTCCTTCGGCAGCCAGGTCTGTGTGTGTGTAGTGAGGGCACAGTCGCTCTTCCTTCCGCAGCCAGGTGTGTGTGTGTCTCTGTGAGTCCGTCTCTGTGAGTCTGTACGCTCAGGACTTTTCTCAGTTTAGGGTAGCTCACTTTACTCGGTTATCCTGCAAGTTTATATTTTCTGTTTAGGGCCAAACAGCACTCCAATTTACTCTGTTTGTCTGTTGCGTCTGTCCAATGTTTGAGGTATTTTTCTTTTTGCATTTTAATTATTTGGTTTGGACTGTCTATGTTTTTATTGTCAGTTTGCTAATCCAAGCTCTAATACCAATCGGCCGAGGGCTTCAGCTCTTGGCAGGACAGGGCTGTGTGATGGAGGGTCTGTTCATCGCTATTTTTTAAGTGGGCATGGAATTGAATGGCTCTTTTTTGAATAGTTATCACAAGGGGGTATAATCCTAATTCTGCTCAACAGGCATTATTTGGGGTTTTGCGCTGAACTCGTAGCAAGATTTCGCACAGCTCGGTCTGCAGTCTCTCTATTGGGTGTTTGTCCCATTTAGTGAACTCTTGGTCTGTGAGTCCCAGACTTCACACCCGTACACAGCGAGATGGGCTCCATTACAGTTTTGATTATTTTTAGCCAAATTCTGATTGGGATGTCTCAATTTGGATATTTCTCTAAAAGGGTAACTCTCGCCAAAATTGAACCTAGGCTCTTTTTGTTAATCTACCCGAGTCAAACCTTCGTGTAAAAGCATAATTAGTATGGAAATGCCACTTTTAAGATTGACCATATTTTCGTTTTAGGTCAAATTGCCTTTTGAATGGGAGTGCATGGGGCACTACTATGATAGCATCAAAATTGCTATTTTTAAAACATTAAGAAGGCTCGACACAACATGAAACTGTGCTGGAAGTCTCACCAGGGGCTCTACACATGAACTCCAGCATTGAGAACATTGTTTGTGTACTAAAAAGAAAGGTTTTGTACGACTCACTTTATCAGTTAGTGTTTCCGGTGGCTGGAATTTTGTCAGTCAAAGTAGTCGATCTCCGAATGCAACATAACATGAGGAGAGTAAAGATGCAAAGCTCCTAAAGCTTGTTTACATATAAATTCACGGATCATTTTTTATCCAAGTTATCATGCTTTTCAGTGAAATTACAAGTTCATGACATTTCCTCATATGGAGTCAGTTCATCACGTTGCATTCGGAGATCGACTACATTATCTACATCGACTACATAGGTTCCATTTTGGCGAGAGTTACCCTTTAATATCATAAAATGCTCTCCGTGCCTTGTCTCTCAAGTCGTTAACAGTTTTTAAAAAATGTCCTGTGTTGCTAATATTTATGCCAAGGTAAGTGCAGTCCTGTGTGTGTTCAAAGGAGCATGTTGTCCAATTTAAAACTATGATGTTGGTCTTGGCGGCTGGGTCTTCTTCGGAAAATCATTATTTTGGTCTTTTTGGGGTGAACTGACAGGGCCCATGACTGACAGAAGTTGTGCAGAAGGTCTAGATGCAGCTGTAGACCCTCTTTAGTGGGAGATAGCAGCACCAGATCATCAGCGAACCGAAGGTATCTGACTTCAGTGTCCAGTAGAGTAAGGCCAAGTGCTGCAGACTGACCCAGAGCCCTCGCTAGCTCATCTATGTAGATATTGAACAGCGTGGGACTAAAGCTGTGGCCCTGTCTCACTCCACGACTCTGAGGGAGGAATTCTGTGAGATTGTTACCAATTTTAACTGCAAATTTGTTGTTTGTGTTCATTGATTTGATGAAGCTATATGTTTTTCCTCTGATGCCGCACTGGATTAACTGAAGAAAAAGACCTTTATGCCAAGCGGAGTCAAAAGCTTTTTTGAAGTCTGTCTGGCATGCTTGTCGGCCCGTCTCCACATACAGACTGTGGTCACTAATGCGATACCTCGTCAGGAGCTTTCTCTGAACATAATTACTAATATTGCTTAGCTAATTTATAATCAGACTTTATTTTGTGGAAGTATTTTAGTTTATTTAATTGTGCGACTTTTATCTGCCAATCATGCATGTATTCTTCTTGGGTTATTCTCTCTCTCTTCTTTAGAACATTTGTTTTTAAAATGTAAAAGATTGGAAGGTCTTTTTGATGTTCTTAATAGATTGTTTCAAGCTTTTGGTGAAGAATTCTCAGAGGAAGTTTTTATAGGGGGTGTGAAATATAATTTTTCAACAAGGAGGAAGATGTGTCTGTTAAATTATTTAATAGGAACTGCGAAATTGGCAATATGGAAAACCAGGAAAAATATAGGCCTAGCTTACAGCTTAATAGCATTAATGTTGAAGTGATGTTTATGAAATTAGTAGCTGGTAGACTAAAAATAGAATTTGCATACTATAGTCTTGTAAATAATGAGATGGGTTTCAATGATCTGTGGTGTATTAATGATGTTTTGTGTGTTGTTTCTGATGGACATCTGGTTTTGGAAATGTAATTTTTTTTTTTTTTTTTTTTTTTTATAATTATTTTCATGTATATAATGTGAATTGTTGAAGATTATTAAGTGTTGTTTTAAATAAAGTTTTGTAAACCTCTCTCTCTCACACACAATGAAGTGAAGTGAAGTTTGGAATTAGCAAAGGAAGCTTGGGATGAGATTGTATGATTTGTGATGACATGAACATAATATCACAGTCAAAAGGAAAAACTTTACAACACGGTTACACAATAAAATATAATAATAAAATAAAATGTTGTATATCGTTGAACTAACAATGAACTACTGTGTTTGTATTCATTAACTTTAAACATTAATAGGCAATATTTTATCATTACACAAAATGACTTCATAATTAAAATTATCGTTGTTAAATATCAAAATCCATGTGGAAATAGTTCATATCTAATAAAAGAAAATGACGTGTATAAGCTGTTGCTGCTTGTCTGAAACTTCTGGCACTGCAGTTCTGCTATGTGGTCCTATTCGGCTGGTCATAAGATTGCAACATCTTCCCCCATGTCACGATATAGGGGACCGGCTCTAATATTGTCAGTGATGTGTTTTGTGATGACAGCTGCAAAAATGGCACTGGCTGGTGATAGTTTTGTGGTAAAATCAATAAAAATCAATCCCTGAAAAAGGATTCTCTTTAAAAACACTCATGCCAAAATCAAGTGCAACAAGGGTGCTCTTCATGCCTTTTTACTCACTTTCTCTTTCCTCTCTAGCACAGTGTCTCTGGAACTTTAATGTTGGTCACATTTTAGTCATAAGTGTAGGAATCTGGAGCAGAGAATCAAATCACAGCACAATGCACAGCTCTGCTCAGAGCGGACACTGATAAAAGAAAAACGCTGATCTAAGACCAAATGATCTTCCTCTGTCAATTCTGAACTTTGTTATTATCCATTTAAAGGGGTAGTTCATACAAACGTCAAACTCCTGTCATCTACTCACTCTCATCTTTCTCTGAGGAACACAACAAGAGATATTAAATGGATACTTCACCGATGTATCAGTAGAAACCCTGTAGTATTTTCGAGTGACCGTGCTTCCCTCCCTCATGTCCCCCTGAGACGAGAGATTTCTGTATTGTGTGTCTGGAAAAAAAACTCAGATGATGCAAAAATCATCATTTAGCGTCATCAGGGGCTCTTTTGTCCAGAGGCGAGAGACTACAGCCAGTAGGGGGAGCTCGTTCCGCATGTGTTCAACCCGCCCATAGGGGGATCTCACGTCTTTTCAGTTTCGAGTCGACTAGTAGTCTAGCTGTATCATTTCTCCCGATACTGCCCTCTGTAACCGGTAGGCGTGGCTTGGGAGTGTCCTCATAGGGCAGCGAAGCAAGTGCATTCTGGGAGTTGTTGTCTTTCGTCCACAGTTAAAAATACATTTTCTGGCTTTTCTCAGTCTAGAATAGCCTAGAAATCTAGACGCACCCTAGCGGCAGCAAAATGTATTTTGCAGCCAGGGTAGTCTAGCAACTCTCCGTTGACTTTCGGAGCTGTAAAAACCTAAATTGGGTCAGGCCAATCACATCGTGTATAGAGTAGGCGGGGCGGGCTTAACATAATAACGACAGAGTTGCGACGGTTCCCTGCTAACGTTACTTGAAAACAAAGAAGAGCTGCTGGTTGAGAACAGTCTTTCGAATCGGCTTTGGCCGCGACTCTGGAGGACTTGGAGTTAAGTTTTTCTTTGAGAAAAGAGCAAAGAACGGCACTTAAGTCATTCTTAAAAAAGGAAGATGTGTTCGTAGTTTTGCCGGCCAGATTCAAAAGTTGAATCTATCAACTAACGTTAGCTCCGCTGTTGGGAAAACGCTCTGGTTGGTTGAAGCGCTGTCCTATTGCGTGCAGAGGGAATTTGAAAGACAGCCGTTTATCCCGCCCCTCGGATTGAGCCATGTCTATGGTGAGTTGCCAGACCTAACATCTTGATGTAGATCTGGCTTGCCAGGCTAAGTCTAGAAGGCACCAACTTCTAATATAATTTCACATTTCAACTACATAAATGACCCAATTTAAATACACATTCATCTTTCCAGCGGTGAAATATCGCTTTAAGCAGAATGTCCATGCTGCTCTTTACCATAGAAAGAAAATAAATGGAGATTTGGCATGTCAAGCTTAAAAAAAAAAAAGCCATTAAAGTATCAAATGCAATCCATATGAGTGTCAAGCTATATTACAGCTCTTCTGAAATCATTCAATAGGTTTGTGTGAAAAACAGACCAAACTGTTGTTATCTTCATGTACTGCACGAAGATATACTCACAATGTTTCTGAACAGCACTGGTTTTCATGTCACTTGACGGCTAATTTGAATATGCACGGTTTGTGAATGAGAAACATTGACTTTAGGGCTGGAACTAATGTGCTATTTCTGCTGTGTTATTGAAATTGGTATCAAGAATTCTGAAATTTCACTGGTATCTACATTTTTTAAATCATAGTAACCTTATTTCCAGCAAAATATAATTGATATATATATTTAGTTTTTTTTATTTGGTCATGTCGCCCACTCCTAATCGTGTTAATCTCACTGACAATACAGACCAAAATAATCATGCATTTTTTGCCTTCACTTTTTTTTTGCTGAAGTGTTTCAGAGTGAAGCACGGCACTATAACATTAAAGGAGAACTCCGGTCAATTTTAACATTGAGCTCATTTTTTTTGTACATTTGGAGTGCTGTCAATACAGAGAACAACGACAAAAATTGGTGTTGCCTACACCGTGTTATCCTCTTTTTAAAATTTGCACCCTGTTGACTTCAATGGGGCAATATTTAAACCTGCTTTTAGCCTCTTAACATCCTTGATGTGTCATTACAAGTGCACAGGTCATGTGAGTGATTCCTTCAGAGTGAACACGGTGAATCTGACTGCAGTAGATGTGAAAGATATGAATAAAAATTATGTTTATTCAGCCAGCGCACATACCTGTATTTACATCCTGTTTTCGGTCGAAGTCCATAGTAATCGATTGTCGAGTTCACGCGCATTGGTTTAGTACCTATGATCACACGCGTGAACTCGACAATCGACTATGGACTTGGACCGAAAACAGGATGTAAATACAGGTATGTGCGCTGGCTGAATAAACATCATTTTTATTCATATCTTTCACATCTACTGCAGTCAGATTCACCCGTGTTCACTCTGAAGGAATCACTCACATGACCTGGGCACTTGTAATGACACATCAAGGATGTTAAGAGGCTAAAAGCAGGTTTAAATATTGCCCCATCGAAGTCAACAGGGTGCAAATCTTAAAATGAGGATAACACGGTGTAGGCAACACCGATTTTTGTCGTTGTTCTCTGTACTGACAGCACTCCAAATGTACAAAAAAATGAGCTCAATGTTAAAATTGACCGGAGTTCTCCTTTAATCTGGCAATGCAACGTATGCCACCCTTCTTCCCAAACTTGTACCCTACTTCCAAGTTTATATTCCTAAACTTTTCCTCTAAGCTACTGTATGTGTGCAAGAACTAAACTACGCCACGTTAGAGACTGAGCAACTCATATAATTAACTTCCAGAGAGATTCTATGTTTTGGACACGAGCCATCTGAGAGAAAGAATGAGACAAAAGAGAGATGGACAGCTAAAATGAGAAAGACAGAGACAGACAGCATACCTTTCCGAGACTGAGGAATGTTGGTCTGTCATTAAGTGTGTGCATGTGTGTGTGTGTGTGTGTGTGTGTAGTCCCTAAAGGCAAGCAGCTGCAGGCATGCAAACCCAGTTTTCAATTAAAGTGCCAGAGACGAGGCTGTGAGAACAAATAGAGAATCAGTGCAAGCCAGACACAACACGTTATACAGCTAAGAGAGAGAGAGACACATAAATAAATAAAAGGGTCAAATAAAGTGCATCAAAACACCTGAACCGAAACTAAGATAAGAAAATATTGTTTCCCTTTCAAAACCTCAGCGATGTCCAGGCCACAACCAATCCTTCCATACAAAAGGTCTGTAACATGGAGCCGAGATGGTTTGAGACTAAATATAGTATGTATACGGTACTGAAAATTAATATACCATAATATTTACATGGTATTCCAAAGAATATCATGGTTTTATTATGTCCAAAACACAGTAAGTTGTCAAATCAATCAAGCAGAGCCTGGAGCCAGCAAGCATGAATGAAACTAATTAGTCCTGGTACCTGTAATGTAACTCAACAGGTGTATTCATGAACTCAAGAAGCCACACATCATCTTACTGTCTGTTTACAATAACTCAGGGACAATCTAATGGATCTAATGTCAAGCAAAAACTAGATAAACAGTTCAACTATAGGATTAAAAATGCCCATGTATGTCATCAAAAGGAAAATATGTCAGGATGTTCACTCGCACTGTGATTTCCTTTACATTCTTCTAATGCAACACAAGCAGAGGTCATACATGAGGATGAGAGAGAAGAATAAACTGAAATTCCTACAGGATTTTCCAGTAGGATATTTGAGTCACATTCATATTCTTTTAACTGAACGCAAATTTACAACTAATTTTAATGTTATCGAATTAAAACACTTAAATTCTGAACAATAAAGTGAGAAAGGTTCAAAATCATTATGAAAAATAATGATGAAACACAGGGACATCATGTACGTTACTTAAACACAGGCTAAAACGAAACAACCTTGAGTGTTTGTAAATGTGTCCGAGTGTGTTCGCTGGAATAAAGACATTTAACACTTACCAGTTCTGGGTAGTTGCTTAATCGAGCCACCAAGTCGTGAAATTAAATCCAGAGGGAGTTTCAGAAGAAAACGGATTTATTTTAAATTCGCTTCCAGTGTTGTTCTCCCTGATGAAACAGCGGCTCGTGTTTCTCCACCTGCTGGATCACACGACGACCAACAGCAGGAAAACTTGGGTGGAAGTTTTTCCGTTCACTGGAATCCGCACACACAAAAGCCAATACAACAAATGTCCAAAAGAAGCAGAAAGGTAATTCTTCGTTTTCTTCCCTGCACTGAAAAGTTGTGTATTACACTCACATATTATATAAACGCGATCCGCATGCGTCCATTTAACGTGTGGCTATCCTAAATCTCCGCACTTCAAACAACAAAAAAAAGCTTTTAAACCAGGAGACGCGTTCTCGTCAACGAAATCTAACAGTATTGTGAATGATAACAAAACTTTTTTGTACTCTTAAGGACACTGACATATCTTACTAGATGAAGACGGATGAATTAAAGTATCGCCGGTGTGTGAAAGTTTAGAGCCCTGCCGTCACTCTTCCCAAAGATCAGAGCGTGACGTGAGCAGAGTGACTCAGAGAGCAGTTAAAAGTCCTGCTCGTCTGCTACATCTTCCTCATTTAACTGAAATAAATAAATAAAACCCCTTTTCTTTGGCTGATTAAAAGTCCTATTCGTCTGCAACATCTTTCTGATTTTATTTTAAATAAATAAATAAATAACCATTTTCTTTGGGAGTTAAAAGTCATGTTCGTCTGCTACATCCTTCTAATTTAACTGAAATAAATAAATACAAATCTTTTGCTCTGGCTAATTAAACGTCCTGTTCGTCAGCTACATCTTTCTACCTATTCGTCTGCAACTTCTTTCTGATTTTATTTTAAATAAATAAATAACCCTTTTCTTTGGCTAATTAAAAGTCGTGTTCGTCTGCTACATCCTAATAAATTAACTGAAATAAATAAATAAATAAATAAATAAATAAATAAATAAATAAATAAATAAATAAATAAATACAAATCTTTTTCTCTGACTAATTAAAAGTTCTGTTCGTCAGCTACATCTTTCTAATTTAATTAAAATAAATAAAAAAATAAAAAACATTTGCTATGGCTAATTAGATTAATTGCTAGCGCCATCTCACGCGCAGTCATGATGTCAGTAGCGCGAAAATTTCTTTTAAAAAAATCTATCATTTTTCTAAGAGATAATTTCAGCCTATTTTAGGTCTCATATTCCACATAAGCTAACATATTTCAGCCTTATATCGCTTATATATATAATAAAGGGATAAAATATACGTTTAGTCTAAGTTTAACTAAGTGTTTTTCTTGCTACACGGCTAAAAGAGATGTGGACCACGACATACCTGTCACCGCAAACTGAAGAGGAGGATTTTGACCTATTTCCGCCTTTCGCAAAGTAAGTGTTTCTGTCAAATATGTCCAAAAAATAAAGCAACATGCACTGTAAAACAATATTTTTCGAAGTTGTAAATTAAAACAGATTATTTGAGTACGTTTTTACAAGAAAATTCCATTTTTTTAACTTCAAAATTTCACGTTTAATTTAATGTGTTACCTGCCATTTCTTTATAACAAAATTTACGGGTAATTTCTGAGTAAACATGTTTTTCTAAACCATTTTTTTTTTCCAGTGTGTTTTCTGTATCCATGTTTCTCAATTTCTGGGCATTGTAATGTTATTTTGCCATCTACAGGCGATCAAAGGAAGTGAATCGCCACGGTGAGGAGAGAGTGTTACATGTACCTGTGCAACCTCAATATGGCGAACCTTTCTGGAGACCAGATGTGCCGCTGCAATGGTAAAACTGTTCATTCAATAGCCTTATCTCAGTGGAAAAGGATTTTTAAAAAGTACTTCAGAGAGCTTTGAAAGTTTGACTGTGTTTGTATGGTTGTTGGCAGTGAGGAGTCGTTCAGATATGAACCCTTTCCTGATCCAGGCCTGTATTCCACTTCACACTCTGGGATGGTGAGTAACTAGAAGTCGGATGATGCACCTTTAACATCTTTATTTAAAGTCATTGTTAAACAAACTTTTCCCTATTTGTTCCCTTAAAATGTGTCCCTGATGTTATTGTGCTAGGAGTAAAAAATCATAGGCCATACAATATTTCTTTGAGGAAAGACAAACCAAGACTGAAATGAGTTTCCACCGGCACGACTCCAAAAGTATCATGGTGTGATGACCATATTTTTTCTTGGACACGATGCCATGATAGTCATCCCATGGTATTTGTGAAGTAACTTCCTTTATGAAAAAGTTCACATTAGTATACTTTTAAAAAGTGTACTTATAATGGAAATAATCTATATTATTGAATATACTTAAGTGTGAACTGAATGTTATTGCATGCAAATAAATGAAAATGTATTATAGTTTAAATTTATATTAAATGCAGCTGAACTTTAGAGTGCCACTTAACTAGGACTTAACTTCATCCTTATATGTAATTTCATAATTACTAATATTGTCTTTGAAATATGGTTAAAATGTCCTGCTGAATGTGCTGACAAGCATTTATGGCTAACTAAACTTATATGTCTGGTTTTTAAATATATTTGTAATGATGAAGTTCCAATTTAGCACATTTCATTTAATATAATTTCAAATAATATCAAACAACACTACACACTACAGTTAAAATGATACTTTAAGTATTTTACATGTGGTTTAGTATGTTAGTCAACACATCAAAATAAGTGTACTTCTTTAAAGCACGACAAAAGATTATTATAAAATAATTATTTAAAATGTACATTACAAAGTGCACTTAACACTTAAGAGTGTACTTAAGTGTCATGAAAGTACATTTAAGTGGTCTACAGTGTTTAATTATTAATATATTATTTGCAAATATAGTTTTTTTAAAGTAACACTTTATTTTACAGTGTTCTTACACGTTACATGTAGTTACTATACTAATTACTATAAATGGTGTATAATTACATTCAACTAACACTAAACCACACCTTAACCCTAACACTAACCCTATAAGTACATGTAATTCTTACTGTATAATCACACTGTAAAAACGGACACCTTAAAATAATGTGCAACCTTTTTTTTTTTTTAAATATACTTGGATTTAAAGTACAATATAAGTCACTTTTAATACAATTAAGCACACTTCTTTTTCACACGGATTGAAGAACTCTGGAATGGAATTACCATCACTTTACTATAGTAACATCACATCAGCTGCTGTGAACTCTTTTTCTTTCAGGTGAACAGACATAACGGACTGAGCGTACACCTGACCCATGAGAAGCTGCCGCACCCGTCACAGCTGATGGGTAAAAGGAAGAGAGGTCAAGAACTGCAGACACCGACTGCAAACGTTCTGAAACACATACGTGAACTCAGGATGAGACAGCGTCATATAAACGCGTGAGAGAGAGAGAAGGATTGTGGGAGGTAGAGGCATTAAGGATTAGAACATATGTGATTGCTGAGTCTGTTTCATTCCAGGTTGAAGGGGGACAGATGGTGGGGTGCCACTGCTGTGTCCGGCCCAGAGGAGGGCAGAAGTCCAACTGAGGCCGGGAACGAGCAGCTTCTTGGTCTGACAGCTGGGATCAGTACGATGCTATTGGACAATCCTAATGTGACCATGACAAAGCCTTATGAAGCTGCTTCCTCACTGACGCATCAGGTAGCATTTATTTGCTGCAAGGGAGTTTTTTTGTGTAATACACTCTTAAAGCTACACTGTGTGATAATTTCCCCCATCTAGCGGTGAAATTGTATATGACTACCCAGTGAATATTAGTTTCTGTTCCTTTCAATTTCGAGGGTGTTTTAACTCCTACGGTGGCCGTATTATTACAAGATTAACATGGCTTCCAGTTCGACTTCGTCCAATTGCGCCTTTAAAACTATCACCTGTGATCCGTCGCAGCACAGATTTATGTTACAAGGTAAACAATACTTTTTCACCATTGACGCGAGGAAAAGTAATGCAAGTTATACAAGAGGTCGTTCTGGCGTTATGCACAACCATGCTATGGTTAGACAAGCAACTATAAAACTTTGAATTTACACAAATAGGCTGAATTACCTGTCGAGAAGAAAGCAGGCAACGTCGGCGTCCGTTTTAAAATCTTTGCTCCTCATGAGCTCTTTCCATCTGGGAAAAGTTACTCCAGTATTGACGTTGGTCTTGCTGATTTGCCTGTCGCGTTGACGTTTTAATTCTCTCTTTCGCTTCCTTGGCGACTCTGCTACATGCCCTCGAGAATAGGTGTGATCCTCTATCAGCAATCTTTCAAATCTGCCGGCAGTCGCGAGTAATCTCCCCCTCGCATTCGTCTCTGAGTCATTGAGTGTAAAGCGCGAAAGGCGAAGCTTGAATTTACAGGTATGTCCCTCTTTGGCTAATGTAGTTTCAAGATGGAGGGGCAACATGGCGACCGGCATTCGAACCCCTCACCCGTATGTACTTTCAATGGCAGATTATAAACTTACGAGAATACTTTATTACTTGAAAGAAGTAAATATACATTAATGAGCACATATATTTTTGAAAGAACTAAGTGTTTTTTGCTAAGAATCATCTAAAAAAATTACACAGTGTAGCTTTAAAAAATGAGGTGTCACCGTTTCCGAGTTCAAGCGCTCTATTAGATACTAAAAGCAAATGGGTAGTTGACAAATATGCAGTAAAAATGCTTTTTTTTGTAAAACACCACTTTTGGAGAAAAAAATACATATGTAGTGTGAACTTTGATGTTTGAGTAAAAATATAGAGGGTCTCTAACTTTGTCAATCTTTGCACCAAAAAAGTAAAATATTTGAACAATTCTGAGATAAAAACTTACCATGTGCACATGGCATGAGCTTCACAGGTAGGGTGACCACCCGTCCCGCTTTGTTGCACCGCACAGCATTTTCACCCCTTGTCCCGCATGTCGCATATTGAGAAAATGTCCCGCATTTTCATCGGTCTATTGGTTTTTTATATTAAGAAAACGTGCATGCGTTCTTTTGCCTTTTTAAGAAAGCATTTTATTTATTCTTTTTGCAGTGTAGTTTTTCACCTATAGGCTATTTAACAGCGCTTCGTCAGCAGTACAAGCACAACAGCCTTTTTTTAAAATCCAATCCAATGGTTGAAAAGACAGGAGTAAACACGGTCACTAGTAGGTTGTGACAGCTGTCAATCAAAATGTGGACCGGTGATTCGTTCCATGTGTTTCCTGTCAGAAAACAAATGGATAATTCGGTCAATTAAATTAAAACTTAATTGTTAAATAACTAAATAATTAAATTATTTAATTTAACAGAATTTATCAACTTGTTGCCTGCTGTGGTTCTTTTAATTCACATCCTGTCACGGTTGAATATAATACAAAAAAGGTGCGAGGACTCAAGTGCAGGAGAATAGTTTATTTACAAAAGAAAAACAAACACAAAACAAAACCCAGGAGGGGGAAAACATAATAAGTAAATACAAAACAAAACCAGAACATAAAACTTACAGGATGATCACAGGGAACAGGAAACATTAGACAACGAACCGACACAGACTGCAAACAAGAGGGGACTTATAAAGGGAACTAATCAAGAGGGAACAGGTGGAAGAACAAACAATAATCAGATAACAAGTGGGAGGGATCAGACAATGACCTGAGCACATGGCCCAAAATAACAAAACACCCATGTGCAACACAAGACAGGACAGGCATGTGACATTACCCCCTCCCTACAGAGCGGCTACCAGACGCTCCATCAGACCAGGGCGGGACGGGAGGAACAGACCAGAGCGGAACGGGAGGAACAGACCAGGGCGGGACGGGAGGAACAGACCAGGGCGGGACGGGAGGAACAGACCAGGGCGGGACGGGAGGAACAGACCAGGGCGGGACGGGAGGAACAGACCAGGGCGGGACGGGAGGAACAGACCAGGGCGGGACGGGAGGAACAGACCAGGGTGGAGACTCTCCCTCGGGCGGCCAGGGCGGAGCAGACTCTCCCTCGGGCGGCCAGGGCGGAGCAGACTGTCCATCGGGCGGCCAGGGCGGAGCAGACTGTCCATCGGGCGGCCAGGGCGGAGCAGACTGTCCATCGGGCGGCCAGGGCGGAGCAGACTGTCCATCGGGCGGCCAGGGCGGAGCAGACTGTCCATCGGGCGGCCAGGGCGGAGCAGACTGTCCATCGGGCGGCCAGGGCGGAGCAGACTGTCCATCGGGCGGCCAGGGCGGAGCAGACTGTCCCTCGGGCGGCCAGGGCGGAGCAGACTGTCCCTCGGGCGGCCGAGGCGAAGCAGACTGTCCCTCGGGCGGCCAGGGCGGAGCAGACTGTCCATCGGGCGGCCAGGGCGGAGCAGACTGTCCCTCGGGCGGCCGAGGCGGAGCAGACTGTCCCTCAGGCGGCCAGGGCGGAGACTTTCCCTCGGGCGGCCAGGGCACCAGAACAGACACCACCGGCTCAGGAACAGACACCACCGGCTCAGGAACAGACACCACCGGCTCAGGAACAGACACCACCGGCTCAGGAACAGACACCACCGGCTCAGGAACAAACACCACCGGCTCAGGAACAGACACCACCGGCTCAGGAACAGACACCACCGGCTCAGGAACAGACACCACCGGCTCAGGAACAGACACCACCGGCTCAGGAACAGACACCACCGGCTCGGAGGCGGCCATCTTGTCTGAAGACACAGGTTCGCCGGCGGTCATCCTCTCCGAAGACACAGGCTCGGCAGACGTGACGTGAACAGGCTCGGCGGCGGCCATCTTGTCGGAAGACACAGGCTCGGCAGACGTGACGTGAACGGCTCGGCGGTGGCCATCTTGTCCGAAGACACAGGCTCGGCAGGCGTGACGTGAACAGGCTCGGCGGCGGCCATCTTGTCGGAAGACACAGGCTCGGCAGGCGTGACGTGAACAGGCTCGGCGGCGGCCATCTTGTCCGAAGACACAGGCTCGGCAGGCGTGACGTGAACAGGCTCGGCGGCGGCCATTTTGTCCGAAGACACAGGCTCGGCAGGCGTGACGTGAACACTCTCGGCGGCGGCCATCTTGTCCGAAGACACAGGCTCGGCAGGCGTGACGTGAACAGTCTCTGGATCGACCGACGTGGCGAGCAGCTCGGGCGGGGCCGGCAGGGCGAGCAGCTCGGGTGGCGTGGGCAGAGCAGGACGCCTGGGCGGCACGAGCAGAGCAAGTCGCCTGAGCGACGCGTCGGGGATGGCAGTCACCTCCGGAATGGTCTCTGGATTAGGAGCCACCGGACAAGTCGTTGTGGAGGGGTTTCTCCTCCTCCTCCGTCTCGGGACCACCGGCACTGGGACCACCGGCACAGTCACGGAGGGAGTCTTCCTTCTCCTCCTCCGTTTCGGGACCACCGGAACTGGGACCACTGGACTCGGGACCATCGGACTCGGGATCACCGGAACTGGGACCACTGGACTCGGGACCATCGGACTCGGGATCACCGGAACTGGGATCACCGGAACTGGGACCACCGGAACTGGGACCACCTGACTCGGGATCACCGGAACTGGGACCACATTTCTGGCAATTCTCCCTCCACCATCGCCTCAAAATTGACCCCATCAAAAGCTCTTCGGATCAGCCAGTCCATCGGTTCATCAAGCGCATAATTAAATAAATCTTTTCGAGCCTCCTCGCTAAGGTTCAGCCCCTCAGCAGCGCTGCTGAACTCTCTCACCTCCGTCCCCTGCTGACGGAGGGAGACTAGCTCCTTGAATTGAAGAATCCGCTCCCATTGCGGACAGGAGACTGGTTGCGCCCCTCTTCTCCGCTGAGTCCTCATGTGGTCGGTTCGTTCTGTCACGGTTGAATATAATACAAAAAAGGTGCGAGGACTCAAGTGCAGGAGAATAGTTTATTTACAAAAGAAAAACAAACACAAAACAAAACCCACGAGGGGGAAAACATAATAAGTAAATACAAAACAAAACCAGAACATAAAACTTACAGGATGATCACAGGGAACAGGAAACATTAGACAACGAACCAACACAGGCTGCAAACAAGAGGGGACTTATAAAGGGAACTAATCAAGAGGGAACAGGTGGAAGAACAAACAATAATCAGATAACAAGTGGGAGGGATCAGACAATGACCTGAGCACATGGCCCAAAATAACAAAACACCCATGTGCAACACAAGACAGGACAAGCATGTGACACATCCTTTCTAAAAAATATGAAAGTTTTTGGTTTAATATATTCTTAATATATAAGACTGTCAATGATCTAATTTCATGTTGTTTTATATTTTATTTGTTCATTGTTTATTTTGTTGGATTTTAATTGGACATGGTCAGAACTGTTTATAAAATAGTTATCTGCATGATGCCTGCTGCCTTTGGGCTCAGTGATGTTGAATTTAAATGACATGTCAAATAAAGACATGTTATGTTACATTGTGATGTAGGCTAATGGTGTTTTCTGGAAGGGACTAAAGAACAAAGAATTTTTATCAGCTGAAAGGCAGAATTCAAATGTTTTTATTAAGTTAGACATTATATAATAATAAAAAAACTAACAAAAAAAGTCCATCTTTAAAGACAATCAGTCTGAAGGGTGCAGAAACACAGGGGTGGTTTATGTTTTAGTGTTGGTAAAATGTCCCACATTGTCCCACACAAACTTATAATCGTCCCACATTTGGTTTGTTTGATGGTGGTCACCCTATTCACAGGGGGCTTCAGTAACATGACCTTGAATAGAGTCCTTCAACTAATTAAACTTATTAGTGGAAATGCCCGATTTAAATCAGGATACGGTGTCACACCAAAGGACATGGTTTTAAGTGACAAAATGTATCAAGTTCCTACGCTTTTAGAAATATATGGATGAAATAAATGATTGTCATTTACTAATATAGACAATTGCAAAATTATGCCTGAGGTATTTATTAACATTTGTATGCTTTTCTTTTTAATTTACAAATGCTTGAGACAGTCACACCATAGGACAATTTTGAGATTTTGCTCAAAAATGAAAGAAATCTAATAACGAGGCAGTTATTATATCAACAGGTCCATGTAAGATAAAGAAATGTTTAACAATTTACTGCATTTTAAATGATGACAATACTAATTATATTCATTTTATCTTGTGTGGCAGTGAAAATGCCATGTCACGTCAATGCCTCAAATAACAAACTGTTCTAATATGCAAAAATCATGAGCATAACTTTTATCTCCATAGCAAAATTTCAGTTGGCCAGATTTGTCTTTTGTAAATCTTTAAAAATGTGGGTGTCCGGGACGCCATGAGCTCGGAGACTTTACTGTAGCTTAGCTTAAAAGTGTGATATGAATAGTGTTCATAAATGGCTGTTGAGATAATATTCCCAACTGAAACGACTTGGACCCGGAAACAGTATTCCCTATGTCACGATTTAACAAGCAGATTGAGTGGTGCTGGTATGCCGTTTGACTTTTTGTTCTACAATGTACTGTAAATTACACACACCCATAGCAAAAACACGAATTTTGAAGCATTTATGCACATTTCTGAAACCGTACGTTTTTTATTTTTAACATGACATGTTATTGTGCCTTTAATAAGTAACTAGATAAGACTTGCTTGGGGTGTGTGAGTGTGTGCAGTGTACGTAGTAGAACAACATGTCAAAGTATTGTCAAATTATGTAACCTAAAGAAAAACCTTTTTCAAAAACTTCACTAGGATACGTTTCTCAATACTTATGTCACTTTTTCAAAACTCTTTTCACATCCAAAATGCACTAAAACTACCAAAACACTTCTTACACGTCTCAAACCAAGTCATTCTTCCATAAGGTTTTCACCCAACAAAGATACTTTCTCACAACAACGACCTAAAAATCACTAACAACAGGTAGAAATATACAATGTTTTCAAGAATGACACTCTCTATTGTTTGTAATTCCCTGTGGTATGTTACATGTTCCTTGCTTACATTACAGTACAAAATTATTCCCAAGTTTCCCCTTTTATATTGATAGTAATGAAATTGAATGACTAACACCTGTTAGGAGTTCAGCTACATCTCTTATTGTTTTGATAGTATTTCGATTTTTAGATTTTGAATAAATTTCAATATGGGATTACTTTAGACATGTAGCAAACTGCTATTCATATGCAAAATCGGCCTGTAGGCATAGAGTTTTGGCTGTGGTTGGGTCGAAGTGGGAGAAGAGTTCATATAAACTGAAAGTAGTCATTGAATGCATTTTTGTGCTAAAGCAATGATAAATGATTTAGAGTTTAGCCCACATAAACTGAAATGTGTCCTAGTGATTGTAAAAAAAAAAAAAAAAAAACTGTAAATGCAAACCTTCACATAATACAAAATTTAATAAGACAGCAATTTGCTACATTTAATAAAAAAAATAAAAAATAAATAGATGTAGCTGAACACCTACACAGGTGTTAGTCTTTCAATTTCAAAGGGCACAATTCATGAATAATTTTGTGCTGTAATGTAAACACAGATCACGTAAAAGGACCTAGCTTAGCCCACATAGACTGCTGTTGTGCTCACTGTGTGAAGAGTTTTGATAAAGTGACCAAAGTATTGAGAAATTGTGACTGTTTAAAAAAAAAAAAAAAGTAAACTAGAAATTTTCTTTTGTGTGTTTCCCCCCAGCAGGTCTCATTTAGAGGATATGAGCAGTTTCTTGACCTTGCTCCAGGAGGGAACCCCATGATGGCGTTTGTTGCAGGAACGGCCCATCAATCGCTCCTGGTGGCTGATGACGCCATGGTGAATCCTGCGGGATCGGATGTGTTCCTCAGGAGCATTGATGATGAGATGAAACTTCTTCAGAACCTTCAGTTCTTCTAAATAAGCTTTATCCTGTTTGAGCCATTTGGGCATAGTTCAATGATCAGCCTGTTTTCTCTTAATACCTACTGTTGTTAAGTCTTAAAGGAATTGTATGGTTGCATATGTTAGAGTGCTGTGTTCATGAAGAGTTCATAATGCTCTGTCAGAAAATTGGTATAACATTTCTAGTGTGTGAGGGCATTTGGCTTATGAATTTTAAAGAAGAAGACTAGTCTGCTTAGTTATTTGCAAATGAAATGTATATTTATGGAGATATTACTGTATTGCCATTTGTGATTGTATGATTTTGAAAGTGTCAAACAGATAAACAGACAGTAAATAATAAAATGAAAAATTGGATCCAATTATCTTTTTTGCACTTGTTGGACATGTTATTGTTTGTAGCCTACTTATTATAACTATTACTGACCTGTACCATGGTAATACCATGATGTACAGTACATGTACCAATAGTATATCAAACACTTGCAGTACAATGTAAATACTATGGTACATAATTATACAAGTTTTCTGGAATGAAATGGCATACCTATTCGGTTTTGTTATCCGTCAACACGTGGATGAATCCTTTAAAAAAAATCCCTAAAGGAAAGCTAATGGAATTCATTCCTTTTACTTTCCATTTCACTTTATTCCTTGGGAAGCCTGGCATGTCGCATCTTGTGTGATTCGTTGATCCTATTATTATTTCCAACTTAGGAGAAAATGTCCATCTGGGAATAAATCAACCCTTTGTTGACACTTTTCTCCACTCCCACTGCTTTCACATGTCTGATGATGAAAGTTGCGAAACCGAAAGTTAACGGATCAATTGAAAACGGGAATATCACGTAAGAGTTTACAATGAACAACCACAACATTCCTGCTTGTGTTTGGAAGGTGAAGGTGGAAGTGTTGAAGTGGTTTCTCGTCTGCACTGTTGCCTGCACCTGTGTGGGTGTGGTGTATATACAGTGGACACACATTTGGATGCTTAGGGCAGAGCTGTCTGAAGTAAAGCAGCGGTTCAGGCCTCTGGAAACATCGGGAACAGAAGGTGGGATATGCTGCGATCCTGCCGTGTGCTGCGGGGTAGGTGAGTGCTTTCACTGATCATCTGCTATTTGAACTGCTTAACGTTGCTCGTCTATTGTTTCACGAACAAATGCACTGTTTACACATGCATCCTGGTTATACCAAAGTATTTCTAAATAAACTTAGATTAAATACGAAAACCAACCATGGTTTTATTATAGTAAAAGTGTAGTTACTAAAGGTTTTTGGCAGATTGAGTAGGCTACCATTTGTATAACCACAGTTTTACAACAAATACCATGGTTACACTATGGTGTAGCAAACCCATGGTTAATTTGTAGTTACTATGGTTTAACTATAATAGCCATGATTTTTTGGTTTTATTTTTAGTAAAACTATGGTTAATTTTCGTAATGTTTCGGTACTGTGGTATAAGTATTGTCATTGTTATAACATGGCATTTTAAAGCACATTGAAGTACGTTCACCATGATATATGGATATGGTATTCATTCTGCATTATACAAATAAAAAAATTACTGTGGCAGAATTATGGTATGAAATGGCAATACTATACTTTTGATGTATTATGGCCTGCTATTGTATTTACATGGTACACTTTTCAACAATACCATAGAACTACAGATCCAAAAGCATATGTCATGGTACCGAGCACGTGGTATATGGTAATAATCATGGAGTAGCCTATTATCTATCCTATATCAACAAACATTGGTTACACCACAGTCATTTTTGCTTTATTTGTGCAACTGATTTCACTTCCTCATCTCAAACTGTTTTACAAAGAATATTACATTAACAGATCTGATGGAATCAAACACAGAAATTAGGACACCCTTACAACAAATGTGAAATAAATAAATGAATGAATGCATACCTGAATTCTCTCTCAAGCAAAAGCATTTTATTCGAAAGTTTCTTCTCGATATCCATCCTGTTAGTCATTCATCAAACACTCTTAATCCAAGTGAGTTTAGTGAGTTCTGCAACAACACAGTAAAAGACTCTTCAAAAGTCTGGGATCAAACCTCTAACCATTAAACACAAATCATGACTTTCAGGTCAAGAAATAATGTTAATTACAAATAATAAAACCCCAACAAAACATATAATCATGTATGGTTGGTAGAATATCAGATTTATCAACTTTTAATGGGGGATTATAAAATGAACAAAAGTATTTACTACAAGGATTTAAAAGAGAGAGACCCAAACGAGATTAAATACGGCTTCATAGGAGAAATGTTTGTTGATTATTGGCTGCCGAAAGTGTGAAACCAAATACTGACCATAAGGTCAAGCAATTTGGCATATTATTGGGCCTGCGCAGTTCATGGTAATATGACAAAAGGTACTGTACAGTATGTGGACACCCCCTTCAAATGGGTCGGGCTATTCCAGTAATATCTGTGAGGACAATGACCATGAATTGTGTTTTTGGCTTTGTTGCAATAGTTTGGGAAGGATCCAATTGGGTTTTCCACAGAAGAATGTTTTCAAGGGAATTACTGGCATTGCAGAAACTCATGTCCAATGTAAATCATTTGAGCTTTAGTATGTGATATCTAATTTCAAATATATTTTGTTATAAGGTAAGCTGTTATCACAGATTCCCTGAGAGACTTAAACATGAAGGGTGCCGAGACAAGAGAGATGTGACAGAACAGAAGAAACAGAGAAAGAGACGACAAAGTGAGTCACTTCAGTCACTCTCGGTTTCTCTGTCTGTCTTATACAGACAAACACACATTTTTTCTCTTATATCTTATGTGAATTGACCTTTCTTTTAGCAGAGCAGCACACATTTCTCCATCTTGTTCCCGTGTCCTCGCAGTCATACAGTGAGTGTAACACCCACAGTGTCTGTTAAAGGGAATAGATCAACCACAATAAAACACACTCTGACACCATTCCAACCCTGTTTGACTTCCTTCCTTCCATAGAACTCAAAAGCAGATCTAAATAAATCTCATGTGCTTCAGCAGATGCAAAAAATTAAATAATATCATAAATATTTTGATACATAATGTACATACTTTACTCACCCTCATGTCATTCCAAATCTGTATGACTTCTTTTCGATAGATAGATAGACAGATAGTCAGACAGACAGACAGATAGATAGATAGATAGATAGATAGATAGATAGACAGATAGATAGATAGATAGACTGACAGATAGACAGATAGATAGACAGATAGATAGATAGATAGATAGATAGATAGATAGATAGATAGATAGATAGACAGACAGACAGACAGATAGATAGACAGATAGATAGATAGATAGACTGACAGATAGACAGATAGATAGACAGATAGATAGATAGATAGATAGACAGACAGACAGACAGACAGACAGACAGACAGACAGACAGACAGACAGATAGATAGATAGATAGATAGATAGATAGATAGATAGATAGATAGATAGATAGATAGATAGATAGATAGATAGACAGACAGACAGATATATAGATAGATAGATAGACAGATAGACTGACAGATAGACAGACAGATAGATAGACAGACAGACAGACAGACAGATAGATAGATAGATAGATAGATAGATAGATAGATAGATAGATAGATAGATAGATAGATAGATAGACAGATAGATAGATAGATAGACTGACAGATAGACAGATAGATAGATAGACAGATAGATAGATAGATAGATAGATAGACAGACAGACAGATAGATAGACAGATAGATAGATAGATAGACTGACAGATAGACAGATAGATAGACAGATAGATAGATAGATAGATAGACAGACAGACAGACAGACAGACAGACAGATAGATAGATAGATAGATAGATAGATAGATAGATAGATAGATAGATAGATAGATAGATAGATAGATAGATAGATAGATAGATAGATAGATAGACAGACAGACAGATATATAGATAGATAGATAGACAGATAGACTGACAGATAGACAGACAGATAGATAGACAGACAGACAGACAGACAGACAGACAGACAGACAGATAGATAGATAGATAGATAGATAGATAGATAGATAGATAGATAGATAGACAGACAGACAGACAGACAGACAGACAGACAGACAGACAGACAGATAGATAGATAGATAGATAGATAGATAGTGTGGTAGATTTTCCCTATTTCGCACCTGACCTAAGTCTACCTGGGTCTCGTCTACAATCAACGTCCCCGAACGTCTACAGTCAACGTTAGTTTCCTATAATATTTACACATCAACGTCGGCTGAGTCCCCTAACTCTAACTAAACAGACAGACTTCAGACAATGCCCTTCAAATTCTTTAATCACTAACTCATGACTTAACATGTCACCCTCTATCAATATGATTGGTTCAAAAGTAAATTGGTATTGGTAAAAGCAACCCCCCACACACACACACACACACACACACTTTTACCCTCTGTTACTGGCATGAGCAGAATTATCTCGAACCATCAGAAAAACCCTTGAAAAGGGTTAATGGTTCAGTTGATTACTCAATATTGTCATGAGACAATGCAGACAGTATATTTGTGATATTGTCATGATCAGCACTTCAGAATTTTCCATGGACACAATAGGCAAAGAACAGAACGTTTAGTACATTAGGTTCAAAGTGTTAGAATGTTCAGCCTAAAAGGAGAAGTAAGGTTTAGATGTTAGAATCATGGTTAGTTTAAAAGATAGGTTACTATCTCATCTATTAAAAGTCCATCTCAATAGATAGAGATGTTGGAGATTGTTGTTTTTCTCTCATTTCTTCTCTGTGTTTTCTCAGATGATCATGACACCACTGTTCTGTCTTGGGCTCTAGGGCAGAGCCGAGGGGAGGGGCTTCAGGTGTCAGGTGATACAGTAACGGTGGAGGCCGAGGGCACATACTTCATTTACAGTCAGGTTGGTGTTGTTTGGTACTGATACTACTGCATTATCAAAGTACAGACTTAAAGGGATAATTCACCCCACAAAAAAATCAATAAATACCTCAACCGTACATGCTTGATGTGCAAGAGCAACTGTCAGTCGTTCTCACATGTCATTCAAGCGCTCTCTTTATAATCACAAAAACATAAAAAGTTGCATGTTTTTAGTTGAAAACGGTGTCGTGTAAACAGCCCCTCATTGGCCATTGCGCTCAAGAATTCAACAGATACGTTTGTGATTTGCTACGTTGCCCAATCCTGCAACAACGCGTAAATAGAAACCTTTGATGCTCTACAGGGCACAAACACAGATACGCACTGGATCGCTTGACAAATCTGTTTCACCAATATGCTGTTAATCCGAAGAAGACTGATCCTAGACCAGCAGTCCAGCGCAGCTCTTCGCTGTAAAAGCAATCAGAAGCAGCAGCAGGCCGGGGAAGGCTTGCTTACACACTCCGCCTATGCTTGCACCTGTAAATCTTTTTATTTGAATTGTTCTTGTTGCTTTCGTGCTATTTTAGATGAATGTTTGTTTTAAGATATTTTATTTTTTAGATAGCCTATTTCTATTTTCCGGGAGTCACGCAAATCATTTTATTTTCCTACAACACCCACACACACGAGTGACACACCACCCGCACACACGCGTTCACCATCAAATCTTGTCTGCATTCTGTCTTACTCAATACAATAAATTACTTTAAGCATTTAGGTTTATTCTTTTGCTTGCCACAGGTGCTGTATAAAGATACCACCTGGTTGATGGGTCATGTGATCACGAAGAGGCTGAAAGGGGCGGAAACTAAGCTGATGAAGTGTTTAAAAAGCATGCCCAGTAACGTCAGTCAGCCTCTCAACACTTGCTACACTGCTGGTGAGTTATCAGTACAACAAAGTTCAAAAGTGAATTAACTCTTGCATTATTTATGCATCAGGTAGGAGCGCTCAGGCTGTGTCCGATATTGCCCCCTATACCCTTAAATAGGGCACTAGGGACAGCCTTTTGTAACGGTGTCCGAAACCATAGTGGATGTTATTGAGTGCACTAATTCAATCCCACAATGCACCGCAATAACGAGTCTACAACCGATGTACGCTCAACGGCTAGAGAATACCCATAATGCACTGTCTAATTAATTCCTGCGACTGACCAGAAGATGGCGCCACAGCTGAATCATCCATTTTCCAAACCGCTGGTGCAATGTGGCTACAGCGTATATCATACAGTATAAATTCCTTTTTAATTGATTATTAAATCGTTTAATTAAGGTTTATTCATAGTTTTCCTGACAGAGTTCAAGATAAATCTTTTCATTACTACTGGAGCTGCCAGTTTGCTAAGTTTCAAATTATTATTAAACAGCAAGCACAAAAAAAAGCGGCAGCCCTTCTGGTGCACTCAGTGTCCGAATTCTCTCGCTCGTTTTCATTCACTCCTTCAAGTGAACTATATTAGTGGAGTAATGTAGGGAATAATGGATGAGGGTTTAGGTGGTGATTTGGAACACAGACTCTTTGAAGTTTGTACCTTTTAAATGAAAAAAACACCACATTTTTGTACTTTGTGCCAAAATAGAGATTCTGCTTATTGAGTTTGATGAGGGCAAGTGTAAATACTGTACCTTATCAATACACTGGTGGTAAGAGAAACTTGAACCATGTGAACAAAAAGACTTTGGGCACTATCATACACTCTGCCCAATGCAGCGCCAGGTGTGACAAAATGTTTTTTGCTAGTTTCAGCCTGACGCAGTTATCATTTTCATGTCCTGCACCACGTAGTTTAAATAGCAAATGCATTTGTGCATCCATGGGCGTGCTGGTCTGAAAACGAGGTGTGTGCAGGCGCATTGTTGGCGCGTTGCTATTTTGAGGCAACTGAAATAGACTGCGTTGACCAATGCCACAATAATGTCAATGCCGCAGTATTTTTTGTGTTATTTAAAGAGCACGTACACTTTGTCCCGTAGATGGCCTGCTTGCTTGCTTTAACCTCGTCCACGAGCAGATCCATTTTGTCGCTAGAGAAGCGTTCAGTTTTTCTGCTTGCAAATTCCGCCACGCAAATAGCGAATCTGCCATGGCGCGGGCGCAACTGGCTCTTAAAGGGAATGGGAGATGAGACTCTGATTGGTTTATTGCACGTTACGCCCAAAACACAGCCATTACTCATTAAGAGAATAGGGACAACCCTTTTAGACCATTCGCCGGGAGCGCCGACCATTTTCCCCATCGTTAAACTAGCAAAAGTGGATTCAGACACGCCCTAAGTGCACTAGTGCCGTGTGCTTTAGACCATGTGCTTAAATCGTTAAAATAGGGCCCTTAATGTCACTCCCTCAAATATGCTGAAAGATTAAACCATTATTTAAAAAAGGATAATGTAACTTCATAACAGTGTTAGAAAGAAGACCAATACTATATTTTAGAATATTTTAACTTGAATAAAACCATTGTTTTTTCAGGCACTGGTCAATTTTGATATTTTGAGCTATTTTGAATCCAGAACTTCCAGAACATCCAAAATACACACTTAAGTGTTTTTTATTCAGCTTTTCTACACACAATTTTAATGACAATATAGACTTTTAAAAGCTGTTTTCTCAAAATGAGTTTAATTCCACAGCAGTTACATTCACCAGACTTTACAGTTTTAGTCCTCTCTATATTCTGAACATTTCAAAAACATTTCAGTCAAAAACATGATGAATGAATGATTTTTTCTCTGGCTGTTGACAGCATTTTCTGATTCATGAAATGATCATAAGAAATCCTCCCTGTAAAAACCATTAGCTCTAATGTTTCAACAAAAGGATGCGTCTCAATCAGCTCTCTAGTTCAGGAGTCAGGGCACTGATCTCATTTGCAAAATCCTTGCAGTGCACTGAAACATTCGCTCCCTAAAAATTCCCACAATGCATTATGAAAACCAGGGAGCTTCGATGCTCACAATGCATCTAAATCAACTCCCTAGCTCCCTTCAGTATATCGTGTGCACTGGTAAGGGCAGTAAGGGCTCACTACACATTGGGACACTGATAATTGTATTTCTGGCGACATGACAACATCCTCATTGTGCAACATCACTACTGGTATATATGAACAACAGCAAAACTATTGTGTTAATGTTATTTAAAGTAGGCTACATTATGATAAATACTTTGCTTGTTACATATTCCTGCAACATTGCAGCTGTAAATAAATTATAAAAGTTATCACATTATGATAATTGTTTTTTGAACATAATATATAGCTGTGACTAATCAACTGGGGAAGTATGATGATATCTTGAATTAAAGCATGTTCTGCAGTAATTAGCAACAGATGATGTGTTTATGTTGTGATGATTGGAGAAGTTTACTCTAGTCTCAAATGCTTGATGAAGGTGAGATCTAAGTTCATACAAAAACCTTGAAATATCTGCAAAATATTTATGTTTCTGATTATGAAGTATGTGTTTCTGTCATAGGAATTTACTTCCTGGAGTCTGGATCCACCCTTCAGCTCTCTGTTCCCCGTAAATCAGCAGAGCTCATCCTCACAGCTCACGCTACCTTCATGGGTCTCTTCAGCATATGACCTGTAAATCACGTTTAACTGACAGAAACCTTTTCATCCTCTGCCTGCTAGTTTTAGTTCTATATGCAAGAATATCATAGTTTCATTCATATTATAGACTGCTTTTTAATGTGGTGAATGGGTGACATCTAGTGGACAGTTGATAGACTGGCAAGTTTAAAATGGTACTAAAATTACTATGGTACGACTATGGTTTGAATGTGGTATCGTGGTAATTCGATGTATTTTTGGAAATAACTGTAATATTGGTAAATATCATGTTGAATATGGCGCCATAAGAATATGGTAATAATTCAGTACCATAGTATGAATCACAATGCCAAGGTATTATTATTTGTTACTATCTGATCTTATACTATATAGGCTATTGTGTGGTACCATGGTACTTCCCCTTCATTTTGATTTCAAAATAAATTATGTGTTGGTGACATAGGCACAACATACAACTTTCAATGAACATGCAATAATAATAATAATGATATACAACTATAATAACCCTTCATACAACACTTTTTTTATTTTAGAGTTTACAAGTTTAACATAAAATAAATAAATAAACATAACTAAAGTATAAAAATAAGTTAATACATAGAGGAGTGTTTTCTGTACACACATGTGCAAACGCTGAAAATAAATAGTTTATCCTTAAATCAGACTTTATAATCTTCCCATCATCTGTTTCTAATGTCTTCTAATAATACAGTAATTATTACTATTTATTGCAACTTTATTTGGAAAAATTACCAATAACAGAAATACTTATTAGCATTTAAGAAGTGGTTTGTAAGTGTGCAGCAATATTTTCTCATTTCTTCCACTGCAAATAAACATGTAAAATCAGGGATTTGTAACAATGTGCATTCTGTTAAATAATTTGCTTTCTTTTTTTATTTATTTGATTTTTTTCTACACCTTTTTTTGTCAGTGTATGCAATGCAGTGTTCACTTCTCTCTACATACTGAGTAAGAAATATCTGTAGAAGTTCACTTCTCATAACAAAAATTAGTTCATTTGGAATGACCTGCAATGTCATATACTTCAGTCATTCAGATTGACTATAAGACTAATAGAGTTTCTATTAATGAATATAAATCTCATACAAATCACTTTTTCATAGACAGGCAGACAGACAGATAGATAGACAGATGGATAGATAAATAGACATACACATAGATAAATAGACATACACATAGATAGATAGATAGATAGATAGATAGATAGATAGATAGATAGATAGATAGATAGATAGATAGATAGATAGATAGATAGATAGATAGATATTTACGAGGTGTGTGCAAGTCACTTTCGTCGGAGCAAGATGGCGCCGGTGTACTTTCTCTTGATTAATTACACAAAAATACAGGACAAAGACATTAGGTGTGCGTTACTTTTTATGTTTTTAATTAATTTATGAAGCCCTGCAAACTTTATCGTTGCATATTATATTGTTAAATTATAATGCCATCATATTCTGTGCAGGCAGTTAGCTTACTAAGCTGTAAATAGAAAAGCCTGACAATATACCTTTAAGTATTGGTATTCCGCCATGTTTCTCACTGACACGCCCCCAACTCGTTAAGATCGGGGATTAAAGAAAATCCCGAGTTTACACCATAGACTGTAAAAAAATAGGTTTACACTCGTATTTACGACATTGTGGTGGCGTTCATGTGAGTTCACCTCATGAATACGATCTTTACGAGATGACTTGAACGCACCGATAGTCTCTCATGCCATTATTGCTTCTGTCCGATCTTCTCTGAACTCTCAGCCTGTTTCTGTGTGATTTGCCCTTTAACCTTTTCCCATCATTGCTCATATAACCTCCCTGACCTGACAAAAAATTGAATGTGCACAGTCATATGTATTTTCTGACTATTGTTCATTAATCATTAGGATTACATTGTGTGCCAGCGACCCGGAAACTCTTTGGTCCAACCAAAATACATCCAAACAAATCCAAATCAGATGTAGGTACGGTGGCCCCAAAAAGTCTTTGGACACTTAAAAAACAAGATTAGAAAACAAAATGTCAAACCGTGTAGCATTCATTTTAAAGAGAGAAAAAGGTTTTTGGACCTTTTCTGGTTGAAGACTTGAGTGAATTAGACAGGAACTGACATCATCCACTGTAAAAAAAAAGTGAAATGACTATGTAATTTATATAAAGAGCTTATTTATATTGGTATGATTATAATGGTTTCTGGTTTAAACCTGTTTTGTTCATTTAATCTAAAAGCAAACACTCCCCATAGAACAAATTAAAAGAAACATTTTTAAAAAGTTGTCCAGGAACCTATATGTCATCAGTACTGTGTGTGTGTGTGTGTGTGTGTGTGTGTGTGTGTGTGTGTGTGTGTGCTCATACAGTAGCTCAGACTTCCTCACCACTTGTTCCTGCACACAGAGGTCAGGAAGGCCTTCACTCAGAGGAATAAAACACAAGAGAACGGACAGAATGGGAATGAAAGGCTGCCTCTTCCTCCCATTTTTGTGGGTGGCACTCGGAGTAACCTTTATTGTCTGGCAGGGTCAGGTTTGTGGTTGCTGATGTAATATTACACACACACACACACGCACCCTGGCCGCCGCTGCAGCTCCTGACAGGATGACTGTGTTTGTCATTACTCAGAGGAGTTTAGATTACAGGAAAGCACTCGCTCAGACACTGACCACACCATTCAGTGCAATGATGTAACAGCCTGTTTTTGGACATGGCACCATGGTACAGTACTTGTGTTTACATTCTTTGTTTTTTCATCAGTTTTTGTACTAACATGTTTATTACTTATCATACTTATCAATAACACCATGTTTTTTGGAGATAATAAAGACTTTTATTCATGTGGCAGTATCATGGGTTCACTTAGCCTACTAAAAAAAAGTACACAGCAAAATAATAGTTCCGACTTAGATTAAAGCTGCAGTCGGCAAGTCTGGCAGATTGAGTGGACTTAGCCAAAATTTTGAATGTTTACAACTCTCATGCCACTCCCCCACTACCAACGAGCACCCGCCCATCATCAGTGCGTGTACCTGATTTTCTGTGAACGCGTCCGTCTCTTCAGCATCGATCAACACCATGGACTCGGAGGTAGGCTGCCCTGGTTAATCTATCCATAGATAGCAATAACCGAGGAATTGGAAGCTTGTTAGTAGATTTTCTCTCCGCCATCACGCTTCGTACAATCTTCAGGCGAACTTCAGGCGTGTCGTGTACATGTGATATTGTAACGTGCGCGTCTGCGCGAGGGAGAGGGAATCTGACGCGTGTGCACGACCTGTGATTGACAGTCAGATCTCACACCCCCCTGCGCTGATTGGACCCGATGAGACGGGAGCGGTGGATTTTTGCAAAACAAATAACACGCTCCAGGTGGAGTTAGAAGCTCGGGTTTTTTTCTAAAACCACCTTATTTATGTTGTTCTGTCGGATTATAGTGTCAGTTTCACTGAATTTGATCAAAAAAATTTTGCCGACGGCAGCTTTAAGTGAGTTCATGTTTAAAACAAGAAAACAAGACAACAAATATTTTTTATATGTATTTAGTAGGCTACCTTGTTTTTTTTTAAAATTTACTATGGTAATAATTAATCTAGGCTATTTAAATCTATTCTACGAATATGTATTTTCTTTAAACGATGTCTATTGTGAAAAGCGCTATACAGATAAATGTGAATTGAATTAATAATAATAATCTATTTATGAGACTGTAATAAGTTCTTGAGGCAAAGTTGCATTTTTGATGAAGTCGTTTTGCGAACTACAGCAGAGCGTGAGACTTGTTTCATTTTCTCTACAGCATTGACTGTGTCTGATGCACCTGCAACAACCCAGGTGTGTGTGCAAGCTGTTTATCTGTTTGCGTGCTTTGCTTTCTTTCTCGTTGTCTCGCCCTCTTTCTCTCACACACACAGTAATCAAGAGCACTAAGTATAGGGTGACCCAGATGGAGCATGTTGACATTCATACCCACTTCCACACATACAGTAAATGTGGGATGTGCTGATAAATGGTCGTGGCCCTGGTGCATTTCCCACAGAGAGACGTGTCAGATATTTTTGCAGTTCTAGCACTCAGCAGAAAAGCACACAATAGAGAGACGCAGGGGGAGAGGTGAATGTGGTACACACAATTATTCATCAGACGCTTCCTCTCTTTAACTCAATCACTCGAGGGTCCGTGTTTTTCCACGACTTCTGAGCACAGATCTAAATTAAAATACTCAAACATCCTGTAGGACAAAAGAACAATCTCATATTTATCACATCTCATATCTCATACAAGAACAATCTCTTTAATATCTCGGTTGTTTCTTTCTGACAGAAGTGAGATTAAGAAACCTGAAGTGCACCACCGGCGGTACTCTTTGAGAGCAACCGTTGAGCAATAAAACTGTCTTCATGTGGAGATGGCAAAAACCTTCAAGTAAAACCAATGAGACAATAAACAGTGACACTACCTTCAAATCTACACTAGGTGGCGACTTTGCGCTAGTTCTTACATTCTCTCTCTCTCTCTCTCTCTCTCTCTCTCTCTCTCTCTCTCTCTCTCTCTCTCTCTCTCTCTCTCTCTCTCTCTCTCTCTCTCACACACACACACACACACACACACACACACAATGCCTCTCTTGGGTTTAGAGCTAAAGATAAATTATTCCTCTGCTCTTGTCCTCTCTCTAAGGATTGTGGTCTGAAGTCCAATCCAATAGAAGCGATGGCAGCCATATTTGAGTGTGTGTCCTGAAGGATAAACAAACTACAGTATAGCAAAGGAAAAGAAGATGGATGCAAGAAGTTACAGAGGCACTTTGGGTTTGGGCACAAACTCTAATATGTTTCGATGTAAAATGTTTCTGAAGAAAATATGAGTGGTGCTTACAAATGCAAAACTCGCCAGGATGTTACTACAATCTTTCTAACTGGTTCGTTCAAAAGAGCCCACTTCATGTCTCTAGGATATTTCTAAGGACCTTCCTTGAGTGTCAAACTAATGGATTTTTTTAGCCCATTTTATCATCTGCCAGATGAAAAAGTAACAGCACACATGGTGCATGGTGAGTTATGTGCCAAAGGGTTCAAATACTTGAGCGAACCAGTTACAGCGACGACCCCACAGAAGACACAGAAAGACACTAAAAAGGACATAAAACTCCCCAGTATTATTGTTTATCGTTACTTGGCAACAATTTTTGTACGTCATATGTTTATGCTTTGTTTCTGGGAACTGAGCCATCTGTTTCCAATAAGTGTTCTGTGAAATATTTTGGATAGAAATGTCAATCGAGAAAGAGAAGTGTGTGTGTGCATGTATGTGTATGGAATAGGGTTTAGTATATATAAACATCTGTTTATTATTGTGGCATGCTAATTCTGTTCCAAAACCTAGTGAGCTGCCTATAGCAGCATACTAACTGAAATGGCACTCATAAGTTACTTTAATGGAAAATAATGCATTACAGTTTTGCATTAGCATGTTGCTATATTGCCAGTGATATAGCCTAATTAGCAAAAAAACATATTTTGTTTTGATATTTTATGGTTTGCAAATTCCAGTCGGAATTTCTCCATGCATTCCTTATGCAAGACATAAGTATATTTAGACCCAGCATAGCCAGACATGTAATCTGTCCTAGCTGTGTTTATAACACAAAGACTAATCCAAAAGGTAGGTAGCATAAATATGCTGCCTTCTAATACCTTCTTTTGGCCAGTTTCTAAGATTGTATCTTTCATGGAGAAGGTAATCCCAAAATGCACTGCAACAAGCTTAGTGGAAAAAAATCCATCCAAGACGGGTGATATAGTGGAGACATTCTTCAAATGTAGGCTATGTGACAAAGAATAACCAACCCATCAAAGCCCTGATATACTACTTCAAGCTAAATCGAAGAACTGGTGTGACATTATTTTGAACAAAATGATGGTTTTTTAGTCCATTTCAGGAGTTCCTCCAATGCAAACTTTGCGGCTGTAAACTACCATTAATCTGTGACAGTTACGCAATAGGTAGGTGTGGCTCTTCCATCTTTGATGAAAACTTCTCTGGTTCACTTCTTCTGTTCAGTCCATCAAGGTCAGACATGGATAAAACAATGGAGAGATTTAAATTGTAATTTTAATTGAAAGTGACACTGTTTAATACTGTAAAGCTGCTTGCTTTACAACAGTCTATTGTATAAAGTGCAATATAAATAAACATGACCTGACTGGAGTGCCAAATTGGTGTAAACATACATCGCTGTGATCAGCTGCTTTATTAACTGCTGTTTTCTCACTTGTGATATTTGTAATGTGTTTATTTTGTTACTGAGAAGAAAGTGTGCTCAAGTATTTTTAACTTCTTTTTACCCCTAAGCGAAGAGTCTCAGGGCCTTTAGACACACTCTTACACTCATGCACATAATTAGTCCTAATTACACTATTCAATGTTATATACTGCCAACTTGAGTTGTTGGCTTTGACTGAAACACAGGTCAACACTTGCAAATCTCTCTTGCACATCTATTGAATATCATGCCATAACTATTACTAATAACGCTAAAATTCATTTTGTTTAGATTGGTTAAATACACAGGAGCTAAACCGTTTAGGTTACAGTGTATAATACTTGGTAATCGATACAGAACTAAAATTGGAGTTATATGATCATATTTTCTTGACCTGGAAAGAACTCTAGCAGCTGCATTTTAGACTAACTTTACTGTAGCTTGTTTATTGAGGATGCAAGACAACCATCTAGTGCATTACAGTAATCTAGTCTAGAGGTTATGAATGCATGAACTGCATCAGAAACTGATAACATGAGTATCATAATTAATTGTAATTTTCTTACCAATCTACGAGTATGTCATGATCTATAGACCTTATGTAGCCCCGCCCCTTTTCAGCGCTGCGCTCGTTGTCTTTTGACTTCCGGTCTGTATTTTCACAGCGATCTTGCGTATGAATGAGCGGCTCGTTTTAAAATCTTCCCGGTCTACTGACATTTGTTGAGACATCTGCTTTAAACATTACAATCCTCATGATAACTTTCGTCAACTTTAAAATAACTTCAAAAAGCGAATTACTCCTGGACAGCAATGCCATAGAAATATACAGAGCGACTGCAAACACGGAAGTTCAAAGACAATATTCTAAAGATGGCGGGACCCTAGTTTCTCTGGCGCATAAGGTCTATAGCAGTGTTTCCCAACCCTGCTCCTGAAGGACCCCCAACACTGCACGTTTTCTTTGTCTCCCTAATCAAACACACCTGATTCAACTCATGTGGGTGTGTCAGAAAGAGGAGACTTTTCAAATGTGCAGTGTTGGGGGTCCTTCAGGAGCAGGGTTGGGAAACACTGAACTATAGCGTCAAACACAGCTCTAAAATCAACTAAAACTAGTATTGAGACTTGGTCAGAAGCTAGAACTAAGTCATTTGTCATTTTAAAGAGTGCAATTCCTTTGCTACAATGGAGTCTGAATCCTGACTGAGTCAGCATCCCTTCCCTCCACTAACCACTTCAGTTGATGCCGGTGTATCTATACTGATACTTTCTTCCTTACATTCGGCCTTGATAATAACTGTCCTCTCAGTTCATGCCAGCACATACAGTACGACACCCTCCTGACCTTGGCTCAAAGATGCTCTTCGTGACTATAGGACCAAGCTGTCTTATTACCTCAGACAATATTCACAACATTCTCCTCTCTACTCTGTGCTCCTCCACCCCCTCCCACTTATTCTGACTGCTAATGACTTTGCCACCTATTTCAGTAATAAGGTGGCAATCCACATCACCCGTTTCTCCACAACACTCACCCACAGCACACACTTTCCACTCTTCTTCTTTCTGTCCCCTCACTGAGAACACAAGGTCTCCAGAGTTCTCTGTGCCAGCCGTTCTGCAACCTGTCACTTAGACCCGATCCCCTCCCACCTCCTTCAGGAGATTTCCCTAACACTGCCACCAGCTCTCACTCACATCAACAACACCTCTCGCAACTTTCCCACCGCATTTAAATACTTGACAACAACCAGGGGTTTGTTTCCCGGACAAAGACGTAACTCGCTGCTTAACCATAATGCGATGCATCTTTGAAGAAATCAACTAGCCAGTCACGACTGTTTCCCCAAACCGTATTGTTGCAAATTGGTCGTTCAACCACGTTGGTTAATGATGTCGAGCAATAACTTCTTTTAATGAATCTGTTTGAGATCGAATTAATGCTAGATGGTGTGCTATAAATTACGGACATGGCATCTGAGGACTATTTCTAATCTTTCTCAGTTATTTTTGCTTTATTTCCAGATTCAATCATAGGCTCGTTCTTACATACTAGAGCACGTTCACACATGCGCACTCTTCAAAAACGACGAATCTCGACAAGCTAAAAGACGTAAATGACATGTATTCTGAATAAAATATACAGACTGTAGGCTACTGAATGTCAGCTGGCTTATTTTGCTCGAGATAAGGATTTTTTCAACAACCAGTCTGGCTTCAAAAGTGGACACTCCACATCAGTTAAACACTGGGGCTCGCTCCTCTTCTTTTCTCTCTAGAAATACAGTATAATATTTGGAAATTTCCAAGAGTGCAGTTAGATACCATAGAAGTCCTACTGTGGAATTACTGTGAAAGTAATGCAATTATTAACCTGGAATAATGTAATTTCACACTAACATTTTTAATAGAGTGAAATGAGCTGCCAGCCTCCAATGAATCTGCTGAGACCATCACAAGTTTCAAGAAGCAGCTGAAGACACACAGCATCTCTTCTGCAAGCACTTAACCACATAATCAAAGGCACTTTACAAAAAATCCTTCACCTCGTTTTCCTCTTCTTCTTTTCCTTTTCAAATAAACCTGGCATTGAATATTGTTAGCTCTGGGACAAATTGCTTATGTTCCTCTTTTGTAAGTCGCTTTGGAAAAAAGCATCTGCTAAATGCATAAATGTGAATGCAAATGCACTGTATATTACATGCTAATATTTCCTACTTGACGTAAGCTTCATAACCATAACAATCAAAGCTGTTATGTATGTATTACACATGTATCACAGTATCAGTTGTTCACTATGCTGGACAATCATTCCTGCTCTCGGTGGCCGGGGTGTTTTTTGGAACATGATTGCTTGTTTAAGGAGGTGTAAAGTCAAAAAATCCAATCAGACTTCTTTTTTTTTCTTCTTTTTTTACCTGTGGTACCAGCTAAAAACATTTTAAACAAGCTACCATAAGAAGCTAGTTTTAGATGGGGTTTCCAGCAGAGAACAAGATCCTCTGGAGACGTTTATATAGATACAGTTATTGAAAACAGATCTCAATATATGTTTGATAGATTTTGATGCCAGATATGACATTGCCTGCAGGGGTGATCTCTGTTCAGTTTTACAGCACATCATATTTCATGTACCAACCGTGGTGTATGCAATTATGCTTGTATGTGATAAAGACAGGCTTCTTGTACTGTAATGTATGATTTTAGCCACAGATTGTGACTTAAAATGTTAATCATGAAGACGTGACAGGTTCCCAGGGCGGCTGGAAAAGTAAATGATACTATATAGGCACAAAGATCACTTCTCTTCATTCTCCCAGAACTTTCCACTCTCTTCCTCTACTGGGATATTTTCTTGGTCAACAACTAAGCAGAAACAATACATTCTTTAATAACTGTCAATTAAACCTTTCACACACAGTGGGAGGTTGGCAGGTCCTTTGAGATAGAGGGAGAAGCTTATTCTTGCATGGTCACCCTAGTGAAAAATAAATGAAGAGTTCAGATGCAAAAGCCTCTAAGTGCCATCTGAAATTTTCTTCTAGAATGATCATTTTTATCAAGCTTGTATATTTAAGTTCAGTAATTTCACTTAAATGGCAATGAAAATTACCTATTAATTGTCATTTAAGTGAAATTGCTGAACTTAAATATACGAGCTTGATACAAATGATCATTCTAGAAGAAAATTTCAGATGGCACTTAGAGGCTTTTGCATCTGAACTCTTCAAATATACTAAAATGTATTTGAAATACAGTTATTTTTATTTCTTTATTTTTTATACTACAAATACATTTACATATTTATGTACTTAATATAAATACCCTGCAATTGCACTTTTAGTGTGCTAAATTGGCATACTTAAAGTCTGCTAAATTGGAACAACTATATACCGGTAATTTTGTACTTAATGCACTTTAGTTATCCAGAAATAGTGCTGAGGTCCAACTAAAGACATACTTAAGTATATTTGATTGTGCTAAAGTGGAACTACTGCAAGTATACTTTAGGTACACTTTAAATATCTTGCATTTCAAGACTGATATTGCCAGCTTGCTCCACCTCAGGGGAACAGAGAGGGTGAAGGTTCTGGAAAGTGTAGCAACAACCAAACTGCACTTGCTGACAGACTGTGAATGGCAGGAGGAAACACACACTTGTAGGTGTGTGTGCTGAGGTTTGACGGTGCATGCAATGGCAGTCCTAAAGGCCAATGTTAAAGTTTTGAATGGCTATAGCCATTGGAGTGAGACTAAGAGAGCTCTCATCAGAGCGTTTAATGCTGTGCAGAGTTAGACAGACGTCAGTCACCGAGCATCATAAACAAACAGCAGACGCCTTTTACAGTTTAACAACAAGTTAACAACAAGCTTATGCTGTTCACACCATAACTATCATTTGGAAGAGATGGAAAACCGTGACGTTATACTCAGAGCGGTTCGTGACTCGAATTTATGCGTTTCAATGCCAACACTCATCACCGAAATGAATCTGCAGCAGTCAGGTGGTACAGGTCAGTGCTCTTTAAGTTCTTTATGTTCATTATTATTGTAATGTTATGTGTTTGGAGACATGAGGTAGTTTAACGCAGTCTCTCATCTCGTGACGTTTTGCAGACTCTGCTGTGTGCGTTCATGTGTTTTGAAGGAGGCGTGGCTTTAGAGGCGCTCTGAAGGGAGGGTGGGATCTTATGCTTTCAAAGCTAGCTCGCTATTGTTAGCCTCTCTGAAATTGCTTACCCTACCTTTAATTGCATTTATCCAGCCAACCAGACTGGAGCTTTAAGTTTAGAGAAAGCTCTTGCCACCTTTGTGTGCAATTTGCATCAGACAGTCCATGAGCATGATGACTCGACTGGATAAAGCTTGAAATCAATAAAACAGGGAAACAGAGAAAGTTTATAAAGAAGTAGAATTGGAGGACAATGGAAGGCTAACTTCAGTTCATTATAAGTAGCAATGCAGTCACCACAGCAGACTGTGACACAGTAGCTCTTAGAACAATGTGTGTGTGTGTGTGTGTGTGTGTGTGTGTGTGTGTGTGTGTGTGCTTTATAATTAATCAAAGTGCTGACTCAGTGCTTAATAACAATAAATACTAATGACACCGAACACTGATCATAGACTGTATTTAAATGCTTTGAGGCAGAAAATATTTCACTTTATAAAGATCACTTTTATGTTATATTGTGCATAAAAGCATATGTATTTTATGCTATACTGTGCATTATTGATACAATGCAATTCATAATATCACTCTGCAATTCGGAATCCAGCTGTATTCAGGTTTCTTCTTGCGTCTGAATCAAGAAATGATTTCCACAGCGAAGAAGATGAAGCCCACATGTATTACGTGGTCATCATGGACCATTGGCTGTTTGAAGGGGTTTAACAGTCGCCCCAAAGTTTTCCGTAAAGTTTTGGGGGGTCTGACTCCCATACGGTACTAATTAAGACTTGAAAAATCACCACCCACCCCCGCCACCCAACAGAGATTTGGAGGTCTACAAAATTCTGTATACAAAAACAGTTATAATTGTACATAATGCATGAGGAATATTTCAACAGTGTTTTCAAACAACCTTTCAGTAATCACAAAAGTTAAATTGAAAAATGGTAAAATGGATGCTTTTATGAAAACCCTAAACCATTTTTGAAGTGCATTCATAAGTTCTTTATTCATTATATATATTTTATTTTGCAGTTTGTAACAATAAACAATAGAAAGTGGGTAAAAAAAAATCTATAAATCTATAATTTTTTGTGTTTTCTACTTAATTGCATAAAATTTCTGTTTTCTTTGTTACTAATTAAATGTTTCATAATTCATTTAACACATAAACATGAGCAATCTTTATTTTTCCATCTTATTATTATTATTGGCCTCACTCCACTCGCTCCCATGCCACCAGAATCAGATTTATAAAAATTCAGAAATGAAAATTCGGTCACCTGACATTCGCTTCATAGCTATATCATTACAAAAAAATAAGCACATTTTCCATACTATTATTAATATTATTTGTTTTTTATTATGATCATTTTTGTGCACATTTTCTTTTCACCTTTGTGAACATCGAGATTGTGTTTGCCTTGATCTATAATCATAGTGGATTTATCTTCAGATAAGTATCCGATGATACATTGATGACAAACAATAAATACTTAATTGTGCAATTAGACATAAGTGTTTTACAAAACCTGTCTTGTATCTTTTTAAGTGGCTTTTCTCTTTAAGATTGTTGACATTTGCACAATTGTTAAGATAAGAGCGAATTTCAACAATTACTCCTTAAAGTATAGAGATAGAAATGTATTGAAAAAGCCTAGAACATTTTTAAAATGGTAGAATTTTTACATGGTATGTGTTGTTACACATGAATAACTGGGCACTGTATAAGGAAGGCACACACACTTACAGTTGGCAGGATCCCAGTCTCCTATTGTTTGCGATTTCCTGGTTTGGTCTATCGAGATTGATTGGCTGCAGATGTGAGCAGATCTGCAGTCTTCATTGTAATCACACACACACACACACACATTGGATAATCCTTAGAGGCAAACAAATACTTACGTATTTTTACACACAAATAATTAAATTTCTCATTACTGAAGTCTCCAGCACTTCTCTTCTCAGCAAAATCCCAAATAATCCTCTCACTTTTCACCTCTCTCTCTTTCTCATTTCACTGTCTCCGTTACGCTTTACTAATACTGCAGCACAGGCATTTACTATGGAAGGAAAATAATGCCAAATGTTTTTGAAACAAAAAAGCTTGTTGAATTGCACAAATTGAAAAAAATATGCATTGTAATAACCGTTCTTGCATTTTAATGCATTGTATTTAAGGGCTTGCATTTTTATGTGCTGAAATTCAACATGGTTGTATATTTAAGCAGTGACTATTTCTAATCAAATCATTTCACACACATTTTCATTATTAAAAATTCAATAATCCATATTCACCTTTCAGATCTCACTTCCAAAATATTAATTCTATTTACCTATAATATTCGACAGGCAATATTCGGTCCATTTTATTTCGCTTTACAAATTCGGTGGTTCAAATTCGATACAAAATTCAACATTTCAGTACCGATTCATAATCTCCATCTGTTAGTCGACCTCACCAGCAGGGGGTGCAAGCGGCTTCTCCTGAATCAGTTTCTGGTTCAAACATATGGCTGAATTAAACCATCATTTCCACTTGCCATCATGTAGCGTTTACTAAAGTAAAGTTGAGCAAGTGGATCAGGTATTCTGAGCTGCGGTGAGTGAGTGGAGGCGGGGCTCATTTTCATATTCATGGTTCCGCATATACTAAATGAAGCAAGGGTAGAGTTACATTCAAGCTATTTTAAGGCATGAAGAAAAAAATGTTCACAGGAAAAAAAAACTTTTAAATATGTCATTTTGGAGATCAAAGATGAGTTAAGGGATACAATTACTGACTACAAGGAGCCTTTAAGAGTGCTTCTTTGACCCAGTTAAAGGAACACGCATACTTTTTGGGACTTTAGCTTATTCACCGTATCCCCCAGAGTTAGATAAGTCCACACATACCCTTCTCATCTCCGTGCGTGCCGTAACTCTGTCTGACGCACCCACCGCTAGCCTAGCTTAACAAAGACTGGAGGTAAATGGCTCCAGCTAGCATACTGCTCCCAATAAGTGACAAAATAACGCCAACATTTTCCTAATTACATGTTGTGATTTGTATAGTCACAGTGTGTACGAATAACAAGGCCACATGAGACACAGCCATCTTCTAACCGTATACATACTGGGAACTATATTCTCTGAAGGCGAAGCACTGCTACTTGGGCGGAGTGATTTACTCCAACTCTGAGCGAACTCTCTGCTCCTCACCACGAGCAAATCACTCCGCAGAAGTAGCAGTGCTTCGCCTTCTGAGAATATAGTTCCCATATATGTATACGGTGCGTCAGACTGAGTTACGGCACGCACGGAGATGAGAAGGGTATGTATGGACTTATCTAACTCTGGGGGATACGGTGAATAAGCTAAAGTCCCAGTCAGAAAGTCGGCGTGTTTCTTTAAGTAATACCTAAGTACATCTTTATATGTAAATTCATAGTTACTTCTATTGTCTTTGAAATATGGTGCTGCTGAAAGTACTGTCAAGCATTCACAGTAAAATGCAATAAACTTTAAGGTCATTTCTAGTGAAACCTGTATAAAATGTATTTGTCATGTACTCTCTTAAGTACACTTAGCCTTTCATTTACTATTATTATATTATCTGCAAGCAGTTTTTTTTTTTTTTTTAAACATACGTTTAAGATTTGAAGTATACCAAAAGTGCACATTCAAAACAGTTAATCACATTTCTTTTTCATAAGGCCATACAGAAATAAGTTAATTTTGCTTTGATGTTGCCAATGAGGTAATATTTGTATTCCTTAAACGTACTTTTATTACTAGAAGAAATTTTAATAACCCATTAAACATGAAAGTATTATGTACTCATTTAAGACATTTCTCCATATATATAGAACCTTTTTGGCATAAAGGGTTCTTTAAAATTGAGTCAAGAACCCTAGAGTTCTATATAGAAAAAAATATACTTTTTCCCAAATTTTTATGTTTTGAATTCTCAAAATCACATCCACAATCTCTTTGTTCTCCCGTTATCATGATGTTCCTCCATCAATCGCTCAAGTCCAAGGCCAGCGGACCACCCGCCATGAGCAATGACCATTAAAATCTGTGTAATGAGAGCGAGATGGGCTGTTATCCATAAACACTGGGCTGATGTGTGCGAGGCTGGAGCTGTAATCTGCTTGTGGGATCATATCTGTTCCTTTCTTAAATTTATGTAAAAATTAAATGGTTTAAATGAGTGTGTCTAGATTTAATGAGGCTTACTGGTATTTTTGTAAGGAAAGTGGATCATCTAAACCCATTTAGATCTTTGGAGTGAGAAAGAGAGATTTCATTAAATGATTTTTGTGTGTTGACAGGCCTATATCATATACAGCCTCGTCACTTTTATTGTATGTTTACACACCAACCTTTCTTTTATAAAGGAGTACCACAAAAGGAGTGGTGCTGAGGACCTCCTAAAATAACTAAAAGCCTCAAAACACCCATTTTAATTTCATGGTATCTATAATAGAAACGTTTAGGAGAGAGAGGAGCAATGGGAGCAGGACACACAGATTCGAGCCTGCGTCCTTCGTGAGCACACGAAGACATGCACTATACCCACTGTGCAAAATCTCCATTTGTTTAGTTTTTAAATGATTGACTGTGTACTCAATTGCTGCCGCAACATGTAAAAAAAACATGACATTCTTGGCCTCCTACATAGATGTCACTTCCAGAGGAGCATGAGGCGGGTTATTGTTTCCTTTCAGTCTCCGATCAGGAAATGTTCTCATTGTACCTTCACAGAACCGCATTTGCGATTTTGTTTACAATTTAAGGACAACGGAGGAAGTTTACGCATTTTTGTAAGCGAGTAACACGACGCCCAGCAGCGCGTGTTCAGGGTTTATGAGCAAACACACACACACCAGCTCAGTCTGACAGGTAATCTATAGTTAGACACAGTCTACACTTGCTGTCACAAACACACTGCTGTGTGTGTGAGTGTGTGTGTGTGTTCAACGACCCCTGTTCCACATCATAGCAAAAGCTCTCAATTTGGGTACATCTTAAACATCTCCTCTCAATTTTATTTCGATCTTACTCTACGCAGGGAACACGGGTTCAATTATCGGATGTAATTTGCTGTAAAAACAACAAGAGGCTGAGGGGATGAGGAGAAGTATAATAGGAGGAGGGATGGGTAGAGATGAGCGAAATGAAAGTCTCTCCCTCAGAGCTCTCCTCGCTGGGTTTGAGGCTTGTGTTTTTGATGGAGATGTGACTGTAATTTTTAATTTAGAAATTTCAGACGTTACACTGTAGAAGAGTTGAGTGAAGAATAGCAGTGTATTATAGTTCTTGGTGTGTGTGTGTGTGCTATAGGTTTTGCATACACTTTAAAATGTATAATGTATGAATGTAATGTTTTCAGACATATAATTGCATGTTAATTGCAATTGAATGAAAATGCATTGTTGTTTAAACATATTAAATGCAATTAGTTGAACTAAAGAGTGATTTTTTGACCCATCTTCATATGTAATTTCATAATTACTTCTATTATCTAAAATACACTTTAATGTCATTTCTATTGAAACGTGTATGCTTGTATGTATATTTAAATAATTTATAATTACACATTGTAATGATGACGCTGCTATTTAGTGCATTTATAATATAAGTGTAATATTAAATAACACAAGTTTAAATATTATACAGGTAAAATTATAATCAAGTACTTTACATGTATGTTAGTCAACACATCAAAATAAGTGTACTTCTATAAAGCACCACAAAATATTATTAAAACATATTGATTTAAAATCTACTTTAAAGTAAAACTTTTAATTTGACATTAAAAATGCACTTTTGTTCAGAAAAAAAAAAAGAAACAGTCATGAGAACACTATTATTACTATATTAACATTACTATTATTTATGAGGCCTATTATTTCATTAATATTATATTATCTGCAAGTACAGTTTCAGAATTGAAGTACACTCAAGTTCACATTCACGAGAATTTAAAAATCAGCACACTTGTTATTCACAAGGGCACATATACAGCCAGAATGCTTGGCAGTGTGGACTTCAGAAGCAAAGCGTATGACCAAATATGACATTTGTTTGCTTTCGCGAATTCATCGCTGGACAACCGTGTTCATGAGACAGACACTTTTGTTGCAACTGGAGATAATAAACATTTAGAGGAATTCTCTTTTAAATCTGTCATGTTAAAACAAGATAAACAAATCTATTATGGATGAATGTTTTTGGATCACTAGGTTCATTTATGGTTTATTGTTTGTGTAATCGCCCTCACCACTTTCATTAGAAGCTTCAAGCAATCAGGCTCCATTAACATTCATTCCCATCAGATGCGAAGCAACCGCAGATATCTTTTTATATCTATCTGGGGGAAGTCCGGACCAACCGCAGATGTTGTTTGTACAACTGAGATACGGGGTTTGTTATAGTACGCCACAGCTATGCAAGAATACAATGCATTGGCAAAATGTTGGCCAAATGCGAACTTTCCTAGAGTTTGTTTCTGCCCCAGACTAATGAATTAATTTGTCAATTGCTCTTTTTTTTCTGTATAGTCTGAGGATGTAAAGGAGGAAAAAACAAACAAGCTTTCACCACAGGCTCAAGACACGGTGAGCGAACATTCAACTAAACACACACACACACACACATTAACCAGACACACTCTTCCTCTTCCTTCCCTCTTTTGAGTGTGTCCATTTCCTGAACTCTGTCCTCGACCTTTTCACAGACTCTTCAGACTGCCTCAGAGGAATGTGTTTTCTCATATTTGGTTTGAAGTTCTCTGTTTCCCCTTTCACCCTCCGACAGAGAGCATGGAGGTGCCGGGAAAGAAATCACACACACCCGCACAGTAAAATTGGACATGGGTTCCCCATGGAGAAGCCCAACATTTTTATTTTGGGATGTGTCAGTCGGCTGTGAGAAGCTGCTGAGATGCAGGACGACTCCTGCAGGTCCTGTGATATCGAGGGTCGTGTGGACGCGTGACCTTTTTCCACTACGTGTGCAAACATTTCTCAATGCAACATAGATCTGAGCTGGAGACAACTGTCAGCGCTTTGTGTTCGGTGAATAATATTAGCACCATTCTTTAGTCATAATGCCGCTGGGATTTTGAGTTTCAATTTAAGCCTGCGCAGCGTTCATCTTTAATAAACTGCTATCTGGATGTCAGCATGCTGTTTTAATCAAGTGTGTTAAATGAATTGATATTTGTGTGGTGACCTGGTGACTCACTGGGTTGCACAACAATCACAGGCCTTTTGTTCTAAAGGATATTTCAGACAGCTGGAGTCCTCTGTGTTTATGCATTGTTTGTTCGCATTTACATTTTATTCTTTTAGCAAATGCTTTTATGCAAAGCCACTTGCAAATGAGGCAAGCAATTTATCTTACAGGACCCGACAACGTTAGCAGATACTGCATTGCTGCATTTCAAGAGAACAGCACAGAACTAGAGAATAGTGTAATCGCAGAAAAAGATAACATTTGTGAACTTGTAATTGGACCAGACACAGTGAACTCAAAAGGTTCATTCACATCCCAGCATGCACTGGAAGGTCAGTGGCAATCAGAGCTTCTTCCACGTGGATAATCTTTCTCAAATTTGCCTCAAATGTTATGTTAAAGAAAATAAATACCAGGTCAATTGCATACTGGAATTGCAAAACTTAGAAACAATACATGCAATATACTGCAGTTTCCAGATGAAATGAACACTTGTGGCAGTAAAACACCAACAACTTTTGATGGTTATGGGGCAAATTATCAATCAGTACAGACTTATGTGCAATACCATGTTATAAACACTTTTACCATAGTGCACAAGTGTGAATGAATACATTTTGAAGTAAACATCTCATAATCAGCTCCAAATGTTTGGCTTTTGTAAAGGCGAAACTCTGTTCGAAACTCATTTCGCTTTCATAATCGGACATACTTCAAAGGAAGAAATTCAAGGTGTGACTTTAATTGGATCCATCTGAAACTGATGGGATCATGCCAGAATGGGTGGCTTGAAAAAAAAAAAATAGGGATTTGTGAAATCATATTAAAAACAGGAATGGGGGATCAAGTTATTATATTTTAAGAAAAGATGAGATTACAAACATTTATGATGATACATCAAGATTTTGAGTTCATGTTGAATATCAGTGTCTTCAGATGTCGTGTCTGAGAGAAAGGACAGATGTCTATGGGAGCTGTAGATTACTGATGTTTCTCCATGCCGATGATATATGAGTGTTTTCCTCTATTGATCTCCTTGTCCATCCATCCATCCTTTAATAATTCCATGCTAATGCTCAATGAGGATTACGGCGCAAAGCTTGCAACACATTACCTTTTATACGCTGAACTCAAATTCTCTCTATATTTCAGTGGCAGTTAAAATAATTTACTATAAAAATCTGAATTGTGCACTACATTCCAAGTCTTTATTTGATTAGTTTTTACTTTATTTGTATGTTGTTGTGTCCAGAAACGTTGCCTTGACAAGTTATGCCAGGTCATTTGCTGTCCAAAGCAAGGGAGCATGCAGTTTATATTAAAAGCTTCAAGAAATGTCATAAGCATATTGTTTCATTGGCTAGGTTGACATGTCAGGTGCTTTGGCAGGTTGTGTATGCATTTCAGAGATGTTTTAATGTTGTATACTCTTGTGGGAGCAGAACATTTGGGCAGGAAGTGGAAAAGCATTATTTCTAATGATAAAATACAGAAAGATATATATTTTTTTAATATCCAATATATTTATTTTCAGTGAATAGCTTGTCTGCTGCTGTGACTTCAGAAGAAATGTACATGAGTTGAACGCTTTTATGATACTTTATGGTGTTTTTGTAAATACAGGGTTAGTAAACAATGACAGAATAAGTTCAAACTCACGTTTTTGGGAATAACCAAAGTACTTACTTACCAACACACACTCACATGCCATACCTGCAGCCTCATAGTGATCACAGAGATATTCTTCTGCTGTGTTTGTAGGGTTCGTAAAGAGTGTGTGTTTAATGAGCCGTGAACTGCTTATCTGACATCAGACATGAGGCTGGGGAAAGCACCGCACACAGCGTCTGTCCTCCAGAGAGGAGAAATATGTGGATGCATCAGATTTCAAGACCGAACTGAACATAAAAGGAAAAGTTTACCAATTCCTCAGAATGTCAGAAGGTAGGATCGTGATCATGTCACAACCAATGAGATAAAACAGGATAGATCCGTAAAAAAGGTTCTTTATCGGCTTTGATGGTTCCATGAAGAAACTTTAACATTCATAGAACCTTTCCACTGCAAAAAAATTTTTTTTAAATGTTTTTAAAAATATATATTTAAAAAACTAATCACTGAAAGAGTAACGGTCACCAGCTGGAGTACCCATGAAAGCCACCAGAGGGCACTCCACAACAGACTATTGTCATTCCCTCACAAACTACATCTCCCATAATTCTCTGCCTGGACTCATTAGCACTCATTGTTTTCACCTGTGTCTCATCTTCTGGTTTGCTCACCCTACACTCTCAGAAAAAAAGGTACAAAAGCTGTCTCTGTGGCGGTACCTTTTCAAAAGGTACACCTTTGTACCTAAAGAGTGTATGTTAGTCCCTCAAAGGTACATATTGGTACCAAAAGTGTACATATTAGTACCTAAATGGTACATATTAGAACCCTTTTGCGAAGTCTTGTTTAGTGTCACACTGCAATTCCAAGCATTCTCCTGGTTTCTTTATCTTGGTTTTCGATCTTCTGTCTGGTTTTCTTGTAGTGATGGGAAGTTCAGATCATTTTACTGGCTCTCTTGTTCGATCTCGTTCATCAAAATGAACAAATCTTTTTTCGAGTCATTTCGTTCATTTAAGGGGCTTTAAATGTTATACTTTTAACAGGCAAATTCCCCTAACGCATCCACCTATGCAATCTTGATCATATTCTGAATTAAGAAATCATTATGCAGTCAAAAATGATTCACAGGGAACATAAATAATTACTTTACCTTCTGAGTCTTTCGTTCATTTACTGTATCACGTGACAAACGCAATGAACGGATCGTTCAACGACTCATAACTATTTTCTTGGTTTCCTCTGTTTTTGCCCGTGCCCCTTTGAGCCTGTTATTGTTTGGACTGATTACCCGGTGTTTATGACCTTTGCCTGTTTTTGACTACGATTGTGGATTAGCTTTTCCAACAAACTGCATTTGGATCCTCAACCTTCGTGTCTCAGAGCAGTTTGTGACAGAAAGGATCTTTGAGGAACCCAAAATGTTCTTCAGTTACATGAAAATGTGAAAATATCCTTTTGGAACATTTAAGGGTGTAGTTATTCACTTTCAGTGATGCACTTTATGTCCAAACACATGTGAACACTCCCTTCTGATAAATTTGGCTGTTCCAGTAATCCCTGAGTTTCTGAGTTTGGCTATTCCAATGTTATTCCAATGAAAACAAATCTTAATGCTATACCTTATATGAGATTCTAGAGAATCCTATGCTTCCAGTTTTGTTTGGAGTTTGGGGAGGTTCATTTCATCTAAAATGACCTTGCAACATAAAATATGCTCTGATGGGCTGCTATTTTCTGCTTCGTGCAGCATTTTCGCTTTCATAGAGAACAGAAAAATGATGTTGTGCTGGAAACTTGTTGTGTCCTGCCTTTGTAGAACACTGTGCCATTCCTGTCTGTATCATTAAGAATGAATTAGTGCCGTTTGCCAAGTCAGACATCACTAATACTACTAGGATTCAAACTCTAATGATTCAGGATACAAATCGTTTGGATTCGAACTCTAAATATAAAACTGCAACTTATCCCGCACTGTTTGCTCTATGGACATGAATGGTATTGGTATATCATATTTTGGAATATTTAGTATTTAAAAATAAAATTAAAAACTAAATAAAAATATTCTTGAAAACATGGTTTCATGACCTCTATCACGTTAAGAAAAAAAATGGTTATTTTAATTTTATCCCTTAAAACTCATCTTTGATTACCAAAATTACATTATTTTTTATTATTTTCCCTTGAAAAACAATTCTCCATGCCTTAAAATACCTTGAATGTAACTCGACACCCTTGCCTCATTTAGTATACGAGGTTCTATGAATATGCAAATGAGCCCCGCCTCCACTCACTCACTCAGCTCAGAGATCCACTGGTTGACGATCACACGTTGATCTGATTGGTTACAAGGTAGTTTGTGACGTCAGAAACTGAGACTGTCTTTGGTTCACTGCAGTTTTAAGGAGGAAATACTCAGCAATGGTGTCGACTTATGAATTTACACATGGTTTGCCTTAAAAGCATATTAAAAACACCACATATAAACAACATTAAAAGCTTGATTTTCACCACAGGGAGACTTTAAGAACTTAAACCCAAAATGGTTCTTACAATATATATGGCATTGTTTTTATCTTCTTAACCTTCCTGCTTGAGCTATTTATTTCTTCTTGAATTTTGTGGCTATTTCTCATTTAGGGTCTATGAATATGCGAAGTTTCGACACATAGATGTTTTTGGAAAGGCTTTGGTTACATCAATTGTGTTTGAGTCAAATTGACCCCCATTGTATTCCGTTGCTTTGAAAAACAGCAAAGAGCCAGGTTAAAAAAAAAAAAAACAGAAAACCTTTGTCAAACACTAAAATATGAAATCCATGAGAAATTATGAAATGTAAAAGTCAAAGCTTACTCAAAATTGACTCGTCTTCTGAATCAATGAAGAATCCACACTTCAAAAATCAGTGAAAGGCTGTGTTTTTGGCTGTTAGCTTTTTTAAGCTTAATTACTAATAATCTGTTGCAGCACTGAAAATAAGTGTGAGAAACCCATTTTCCTCTCACAAGGGTTTGAGAACCTATGGAAGCTTGTTTTCGCCACAGAATAAAAATAAAAAAGGTAATTGCGAATTTTTATCTCACAGTTCTGACTTTTATCTCACAATTCTGATTTTTATCTCACAATTCTGACTTTTTATCTCACAATTCTGACTTTTATCTCACAATTCTGACTTTTTATCTCATAATTCTGACTTTTTATCTCACAATTCTGACTTTTCATCTCATAATTCTGACTTTTTATCTCATAATTCTGACTTTTCATCTCACAGTTCTGACTTTTATCTCACAATTCTGACTTTTATCTCACAATTCTGATTTTTTATCTCACAATTCTGACTTTTTATCTCACAATTCTGACTTTTATCTCACAATTCTGACTTTTTATCTCATAATTCTGACTTTTTATCTCATAATTCTGACTTTTTATCTCATAATTCTGACTTTTCATCTCACAGTTCTGACTTTTATCTCACAATTCTGACTTTTATCTCACAATTCTGATTTTTTATCTCACAATTCTGACTTTTTATCTCACAATTCTGACTTTTATCTCACAATTCTGACTTTTTATCTCATAATTCTGACTTTTTATCTCACAATTCTGACTTTTATCTCACAATTCTGACTTTTTATCTCATAATTCTGACTTTTTATCTCACAATTCCGACTTTTATCTCACAATTCTGACTTTTTATCTCACAATTTCGACTTTTATCTCACAATTCTGACTTTTATCTCACAATTCTGACTTTTTATCTCATAATTCTGACTTTTTATCTCACAATTCCGACTTTTATCTCACAATTCTGACTTTTTATCTCATAATTCTGACTTTTTATCTCACAATTCTGACTTTTTCTCACAATTGCTAGTTTACATCCTGCAATTCTGACTTTTATCTCACAATACTGACTTTTTATCTCAGAATTGCATGATATAAAGTCACAATATCAAGAAATTCTGATCTTCAGCAAATCTTCTCAGAATTGGGTGTATTTTTTCTCGCAATTCTGACATTATAACACGCAATTGAGACTTTATATCACACAATTCTGATATTATAACACACAATTGAGACTTTATATCACACAATTCTGACTTTATAACTCACAATTGGAAGATATAAAGTCAGAATTGCATGATATAAAGTAGCAAATGTGTGTTAAAAAGTCAGAATTGTGAGATATAAACAATTTGCAAGTGCAACCTTGTGACTGAACTCATGAACTCATGAACATGTGACTCTCTTCAGGTTTCCTCAACCGCTGCTAAGCACCAATAATCAATGAAATCACTTCACAGCATCTGCGGGATTGTATCTCAAGCTCAAGCTTTTTTAAAAAGACCGAGTTTAGAAGGACAGTTTAACTGAACCTATCCTCAAAACCAGATTGCCGCACTTAAAAGTGAAGAGCGTGCTTTTTCCCTGCCACTCAAGAGACATTTCTACACATTTCTATTTTTAGCTGCTGGCTCTTTGATTGGACCATAGTGATGTGTGAGATGCATACATAAAAGGGAGAAGAACCGAAGCCATGTCCTTTTCTCGCACTTTTTTTAAGAAGGCGAAAAGGCTAGACATGTAGGCAGAAGTAAGATAGAAGGAGTACTGAGGTCTCTTCACAGATGACTTTGCCACAGAGTGCTGAAGAGTGGTAAACATTATCTGCAGGAGGGTAATGGTATATGGACTACCTGTGATGTGTTATTCTCACAGAAGCTTCATATTTTCCCTCTTCTTTTGCCTGTTCTCTCGCTGAAATGGCTCTCTGTGCTATTAACGCAATTAAGTGAGTTGCAGGGATGTGTTCTTTATAGTTGTCGGTTCCACATGTACTAGTTTTATGTGCAAAATAGTGCAGCTGTTTATACACATTTAGTGGAGTTGAAAACATATTAAAGCTTTTCAAACTGTGCTTTATCGATCCATTTGCATGTGGTGCTGTCAAAACCTATAATATTTAATTTGTTGCTGATAGAATAAAGTATATTTTTATTGACAAATGTGTGTAATGTGTATTAATGACCCTTGTGAAAAAGAAATGCATGTTATTTTTGTTGAATGTGCACTTGACGTGTACTTAAAAGTACATTTTTAAAAAACTGTTCTTGTAGATAATATAATATTAATAAAATAAGGCCACTTGTACACTTTCATGACTGTTTCTTAACACATTTTTTTAAAAGTTCACTTTCTAATGATGTCAAATTGAACATTTTACGTTAAAGTACATTTTAAATCCTTCTTTTCATAATCTATTGCTGTGCTTTAAAGAAGTACACTTATTTTGATGTGTTGACTAACATACTAAAGCACATGTAAAGTTAACATTTTAAATTTACTTCATCATGACAAATGTGTGACTGCAAATATTTGAGCTGCCAAGTCAAGTAATCGCAATTAATCACATCTAAAATATAAATGTTAGTAAATATATATATGTGTGTGTGCATAATATATATATATATATATATATATATATATATATATATGTATGTATATATATAACCTTTATGTTAGATATAATTAATCATGATTAATCGATTTGACAGCACTTATTTAAATACTGAAATTTTTTTATAGAAATTACATTAAAGAATATTTCAGTTTACCATAAATGTCAGTATCGGTAGTACACTTTAACCATATTTCAAAGACAATAGAAGAAATTATGAATGATTACATATAAAGATGTATTAAAGTGGGTCAAAAAACATTCTGTTTAGCTAACAGTGTTTAATATACATTTACATTATAATAAATTTTACAGTAACAATTAAGTGTCCGAAAACATACACAGTTCACACTTCAGTAGATATATATATATTCTTTATGTAAGTACTGTATATTATTTCTGTAATAAGTCATCTTTTTAAATGTATAATAAAGTCTATTTCTATTTCGCAAGTGAGACCATCATATAATAAATTGACAACCCTGTGCTAATCTTCAACATACAAGAGCAAAGACATGCCATGACATATTTTTATAGATAACTTTTGAAATATTTGTTCTTTTATAAGAGCAATCACAGGAATGTGACAGGATTTACATTCAACTCTAATCAAAATTCATATCTATGGTTAAAATGCAATGTAAATGATGAATACTGCACTGTAATTATTTAATATATGTTTAACTCATACTATGCAAGTAAAAAAGTATTCTGCAGGCTTAATGGAAAGATGTGCCTGCTCCACTAGCCCTTTTGTTGGCAGTATTAATATCTATAATGTACCTCTTTTAAACACATATTAGAACTTGAATTTAATTTTTTTTTTTATTTTTTTTTATTCATTTAGCTGACGCTTTTATCCAAAGCGACTTACAATTGCTATATATGTCAGAGGTCGCACGCCTCTGGAGCAACTAGGGGTTAAGTGTCTTGCTCAGGGACACATTGGTGTCTCACAGTGGATTCGAACCCGGGTCTCTCACACCAAAGGCATGTGTCTTATCCATTGCGCCACCACCACTTGTTAATATTACAAGAGGATAATTAAATGCATATTAGTTATGGTGTATAAAGTATAAATGTTTAGCCACACATAAATATCCAAGTAAGGGACAGACTGTGAGATATGAGGATCAAAAACATTGACGTGAGTGAGTGTATGTGTGTGTGAGTGAGTGAGTGTATGTGTGAGTTAGTGAGTGAGTGAGAGAGTGAGTGAGTGAGTGAGTGTATGTGTGAGTGAGTGAGTGAGTGAGTGAGTGAGTGAGTGAGTGAGTGTATGTGTGAGTTAGTGAGTGAGTGAGAGAGTGAGTGAGTGAGTGAGTGTATGTGTGAGTTAGTGAGTGAGTAAGAGAGTGAGTGAGAGAGTGAGTGAGTGAGTGAGTGTATGTGTGAGTTAGTGAGTGAGTGAGTGTATGTGTGAGTTAGTGAGTGAGTGAGAGAGTGAGTGAGTGAGTGAGTGAGTGTATGTGTGAGTTAGTGAGTGAGTAAGAGAGTGAGTGAGAGAGTGAGTGAGTGAGTGAGTGTATGTGTGAGTGAGTGAGTGAGTGAGTGAGTGAGTGAGTGTATGTGTGAGTTAGTGAGTGAGTAAGAGAGTGAGTGAGAGAGTGAGTGAGTGAGTGAGTGTATGTGTGAGTGAGTGAGTGAGTGAGTGAGTGAGTGTATGTGTGAGTTAGTGAGTGAGTAAGAGAGTGAGTGAGAGAGTGAGTGAGTGAGTGTATGTGTGTGTGAGTGAGTGTATGTGTGAGTTAGTGAGTGAGTAAGAGAGTGAGTGAGTGAGTGTATGTGTGTGTGAGTGAGTGAGTGTATGTGTGAGTTAGTGAGTGAGTGAGAGAGTGAGTGAGTGAGTGTATGTGTGAGTGAGTGAGTGAGTGAGTGAGTGAGTGTATGTGTGAGTTAGTGAGTGAGTAAGAGAGTGAGTGAGAGAGTGAGTGAGTGAGTGTATGTGTGTGTGAGTGAGTGTATGTGTGAGTTAGTGAGTGAGTAAGAGAGTGAGTGAGTGAGTGAGTGAGTGTATGTGTGTGTGAGTGAGTGAGTGTATGTGTGAGTTAGTGAGTGAGTGAGAGAGTGAGTGAGTGAGTGTATGTGTGAGTGAGTGAGTGTATGTGTGAGTTAGTGAGTGAGTGAGAGAGTGAGTGAGTGAGTGAGTGTATGTGTGAGTTAGTGAGTGAGTAAGAGAGTGAGTGAGAGAGTGAGTGAGTGAGTGAGTGAGTGTATGTGTGAGTTAGTGAGTGAGTGAGTGAGTGAGTGAGTGAGTGAGTGAGTGTATGTGTGAGTTAGTGAGTGAGTAAGAGAGTGAGTGAGAGAGTGAGTGAGTGTATGTGTGAGTTAGTGAGTGAGTGAGTGAGTGAGTGAGTGAGTGTATGTGTGAGTTAGTGAGTGAGTGAGAGAGTGAGTGAGTGAGTGAGTGTATGTGTGAGTTAGTGAGTGAGTAAGAGAGTGAGTGAGAGAGTGAGTGAGTGAGTGAGTGTATGTGTGAGTTAGTGAGTGAGTGAGTGAGTGAGTGAGTGTATGTGTGAGTTAGTGAGTGAGTGAGTGAGTGAGTGTATGTGTGAGTTAGTGAGTGAGTAAGAGAGTGAGTGAGAGAGTGAGAGAGTGAGTGAGTGAGTGAGTGTATGTGTGAGTTAGTGAGTGAGTAAGAGAGTGAGTAAGAGAGTGAGTGAGAGAGTGAGTGAGTGAGTGAGTGTATGTGTGAGTTAGTGAGTGAGTGAGTGAGTGTATGTGTGAGTTAGTGAGTGAGTAAGAGAGTGAGTGAGAGAGTGAGTGAGTGAGTGTATGTGTGAGTTAGTGAGTGAGTGAGTGTATGTGTGAGTTAGTGAGTGAGTGAGTGAGTGAGTGAGTGAGTGAGTGAGTGTATGTGTGAGTTAGTGAATGAGTAAGAGAGTGAGTTAGTGAGTGAGTGAGTGAGTGAGTGAGTGTATGTGTGTGTGTGTGTGTGTGTGTGTGTGTGTGTGTGTGTGTGTGTGTGTGTGTGTGTGTGTGTGTGTGAGTGAGTGTACGTGTGTGTGAGTGAGTGAGTGAGTGAGTGAGTGAGTGAGTGAGTGAGTGAGTGTGAGTGAGTGAGTGAGTGAGTGTGTGTGTGTGTGTGTGTGTGTGTGTGTGTGTGTGTGTGTGTGTGTGTGTGTGTGTGTGTGTGTGAAAGAGTGAGTGAGTGAGTGAGTGAGTGAGTGAGTGAGTGAGTGAGTGAGTGAGTGAGTGAGTGAGTGAGTGAGTGAAAGAAAGACTCCTGTCTTATTGGACTATAAGGTTTCACTCTCTCAACGAACGGCTGAGAAAATGTTTTCACTAGCATAGAAAAACACCTCCATAGACTGACAGAAAATAATGTCTGCATTAAACTCAGAAGCTATTTTTGACTAGACTTTGACTGTGTGTGTGTGTGTGTGTGTGTGTGTGTGTGTGTGTGTGTGTGTGTGTGTGTGTGTGTGTGTGTGTGTGTGTGTGTGTGTGTGTGTGTGTGTGTGTGTGACTCACTCACTAAATGACTTCATTCATGAATCTGATATTAGAGAAACACGAGTTGTTTTGTTTCATAACCCTTATGATTTGAAACCAACTATTCAATCAGTGCTGTGAAATGTTGAAGAAAAGAGGAAGAGAATGGAAATTAATTAGGAGAAACAAAACAAGCAGCGGAAGAGACAAGAAGAAAAGAAACAAACATCAGGAATTAATGAAACGAAAGGGCAAATAGAAACTCCTGCTTAAGTTTCCAAAGACCCAAGTAATCTTCCTCTAGAAGTCAGAAGATCGATGTCTCGATAGAAGAATGTTGAGAGCTGTGCTCGGATTTGTTTAGATACTCCGATTTCAATGTGGGCATTTCTCATCAAATTCTTCCAAAAGCAAATGATCTCAGCTGCCATCCACAGTCATTTCTGTTTAATGATATTACTAGTTGCCATATTCTCAAATATGCCAAACTTGGATATTTTTTCTTATGAAAGTCTGTGGAGGATCGTTGTGTTTTGAGAGTTTTAAATGCAATTGTACAGAAATTATGCAAAATGTGCAAAATGTTCAAACTCATTCTGTCCCACATAACATACAATCAGCTTTCACCAGTTTATGAGGTTTTCTTTGTGATGGCAAGTTTTCCACAGGCGAGCACCACTCACGTTTTCTCCAAAAGCAACTAGTTTTCTTACTGTAAGTCAACAATTGTCTTTCTTAAAAAATGTAAGGGAAAGTGTCTGAGAAAATTTCATACAGAATTCTCAGTTATGCTTCATATCTACATTATAAGCACAGCAAATTCGCACACACTCACATTGCGTTTCCATGTTTTATGGGGACTCTCCATAGACATAATGATTTTTATATAGCCTACTGTACAAACTGTATCTTCTCTTCCTTTACACTAACCCTATATCACACAAAACTTTCTGCATTTGTACATTTTCAAAAAACATCACTTAGTCTGATTTATAAGCTGTTTTCCTAAAAATGTCCCCACAAAGACAAGGATTTCATATATTGCCGTCTTTGTGGGGACATTTTGTCCCCATAACATAGGGATAACCAAGACCACACACACACACACACACACACATACGCACGCACGCACGCACGCACGCACGCACACAAATCCCAACAGGGATTTGGGTTTATTGATATGAGGGGCCTCAATTAGATAAACAAAGATGAAGTCATTGCAGTCAATTACTGTAATCATCTACTAGAGCCTTCCAGAGGGAACACATGAGGAGAGAGAGAGAGAGAGAGAGAGAGAGGGGGGGGGGGGGGGGGGGATGACAGAGTCGGAGGAAAACAGGAAGAAAGAGAGGAGAGGGAAATCTGCAAGAATAATAAGAGTCATATTTTTACAGAGCAAATTTTAGATGAAACGCTGACAACTTTACATGGTATTCATAGATTTGGGAATTTGTTTTGAAAGATATTAATACTTTTATTTAGCAAGGACGCATTAAATTAATCAAAAGTGACAGTAAATATTATATATTATTTATATTATATTTATACTAATGCAAAAGATTTCCATTTCAAATGAATGTGGCCCAGTTCCTTTTGAACTTTCTATTCATCAAAGAATCCTGAAAAATCACAGTTTCCGCAAGAATATTAAGCAGCACAACTGTTTTCAACATTGATAATAATCATAAATGTTTCTTGAGCTGCAAATCAGCATATTAGAATGATTTCTGAAGCATCATGTGACACTGAAGAGTAACGATGCTGAAAATACAGCTTTGATCACAGGAATAAATTACATTTTAAATAAAACGTTCAAACAGAAAACAGTTCTTTTAAATTGCAATACTATTTTGAAATATTGCTGTTTTTACTTGATATAAATGCAGCTTTGGTGAGCATAAGAGACTAATTTCAAAAACATTAAAAAAATCTTACCAACCCCAAACTTTTCAACAGTACTGTACATCTTAAAACACATTTTAGGAGTTTGCCCTCAACTATTGCCCTCAATTAATTCTCTTAGGAACCATGTCAGGAAAAAACAGCTCATAGCTTAAATGGATAATTCTCCAAAAATGAAACTTCTGTCATTATTTACTCACCCTCCTGCTCTTCTAAACCTGTGGTTGTACGTTCATGTGTCAAAGTAAAAAAAGAGCAGAAAAGTGGGTCATACGGCTGCTGTGCACTAGAGATGCAACAGACTGCAGTTGATCCGTGATCCGTACGGACCAGACTGGAAGTTTATCATTTGCATGTGTTTTGTCTTGCCGATTTACACATTCAAGCGATTTTTAACCATTAAGTGGCGAAAGAGAACTGGCCCGCTGTAATCTGAGCGTACAGCCGCACACAAACACACAGAGAGAGAGAGACAATCCTGGCAAGTATTCTCGTAAACACAGTCGGTTATTTCTTAAGTGAACGTAACTAGTAGAGAAAGAAATGTGTATCATTATATTAGATCCGTGCATTAGGTCTTAAAGTGACAGCAGCCTTTAAACATCTGCTGCTGTCTGTCATTAATGTTAATCAATCAACAAAACACTGCTTTAACAAAGATTAATCTACTTAATTTATACAGTGAACACTATGATGATTACATTTCTGTACCTAAATACTACTTTTACACTTTACTTTATTTGAAACTTTGTTGTATTGTATTTATCTATGGTTGTAATTTGTGTCTCTGTTCTTATTTGACTGACTATTCACTCGTCTTTAATAATGTTAGGAGTTTGCGGTCGTATCGAAGTACTTAAAGTAGGCTTTAAGTTATAAATTAAAAGTTACATCCCCCACAGCCACACCCCCCAGTTATGATTATTACAGTGCTATGCATAAGTTTAGACACCCATGCTAAAGTTGACTAAAAAGAGGAATAAAAAATCTTTTTTTGGAAACTGAACTTAATGCCTTAATTGAAAAAATGAGGAAAAATCCAACCTTTAAGGACACCAATTTTCTTTGTGAATGAATAATGTATCGTAAATAAATAAATGCTCTTCCTTAAAATACAGGGTGCATAAGTTTGGACACCCCTATGTTAAATTCCCATAGAGGCAGGCAGATTTTTATTTTTAAAGGCCAGTTACTTCATGGATCCAGGATACTATGCATCCTGATAAAGTTCCCTTGGCCTCTGGAATTAAAATAGCCCCACATCATCACATAGCCTTCACCATACCTAGAGATTGGCATGGTTTTATTTCAGTTAGCCTAATAGCTAGTTTGATTTGCATTGAGAGATGATCTTATGGAAAGTACCCCATGCCAATCTCTAGGTATGGTGAAGGCTATGTGATGATGTGGGGCTATTTTAATTCCAGAGGCCAAGGGAACTTTATCAGGATGCATAGTATCCTGGATCCATGAAGTAACTGGCCTTTAAAAATAAAAATCTGCCTGCCTCTATGGGAATTTAACATAGGGGTGTCCAAACTTATGCACCCTGTATTTTAAGGAAGAACATTTATTTATTTACCATACATTATTCATTCACAAAGAAAATTGGTGTCCTTTAAGGTTGGATTTTTCCTAATTTTTTTAATTAAGGCATTAAGTTCAATTTCCAAAAGATGATTTTTTATTCCTCTTTTTAGTCAACTTTAGCATGGGTGTCTAAACTTATGCATATGTATTTATTTTTGGCTGATCTGAAAAACGATCCGATCCGTGACTCAAAAACCGTAAAAATGACCTGAAACGCGAGTTTTGTGATCCGTTGCACCACTACTGTGCACTATATTCTAAATGTGCACTATATATATTTTCTTTATTAGCGCTTAAGAGATCATTAGTATAAACTGTTGTTGTGTGGGGGGGAAATATCTGCCTAAAGCAGACATAAATGTAATTTTTGTTCCATGAAAACCAGGCAGATCATCCATCTAGACTATAATGACCATAGCTGGAAAGCACATAAAAACAGCTCCAGTCAGAATCCATCTTTTGCTGGATTTTCCAGCATTGAAAAAAAGAGATAATATAAAAAAATCAAATAAAAAGTAAAAGCATAGGCGGGCGAGGAAGTCATCCTGACCGCTAAAGCTAACATGATGATGTTGATTTTACCAGAATATGAGAATGTAAGTATCCAGAAAGGAAATGATTCCTAATGTGAGATGAATGCAGAATGAAGAGTATCACAATGCTCAAATGAAATGAACACACACACACACACACACACACACACACACAGTGGGAAAGCTTATAAAATCTCTATGAGCGCACCAAAGCCTCACACATAAACAACTGCACAATGTTTATCTTGGCTTATTATTCATGAGAAAACATGATTGAAGTGAAACCATTAACATACTCTCACATTCTCTCTCTTAAACACAAACAAACACACATACAAACTAAACAAAATCCGTATCTCTGTGCCATATGGGCGTACATGTACAAGCAACACATTTCCACATTTTACCAACACACTGAGATTTACATTTATGTATTTACCCAAAAATAAATGTTTTTATAAATAAATTATCCAACTTTGAAATCGGCACGAAACAGAAGTTGCGAGTCTGTTATTGCTTACTGTGACGTATATCTGAGTGAAACGGCTTCTCGAACGCTGAGAAATGAAGGGCGGGGCTTGATTTTATCCATTGGGAATTGATTGGATTTTGTGGTTTGTTATTGGTCGATCTCATGTGAGTGACAGGTTGCCCCGCCCTCGCGCCAGTAAACGCATCATCAGAGAAATGATGACGCAAGAGGGGAGAATATTTTTGAATAAAGATTATGAGGGCACATGAATTAAAAAAAATGATAATGATGTGCACAGATAAGTCATTTATAATGTGTACTGCAATATTCCATTAAAAATAAGAAATGTCAATTTGGATTTCATGGTGACTTTAATGTGAGATTTAGAGAGCGGACACAGGCAAAGGAAACAACATTACAGGCCTGGTAAAGATTTGAACCCCCTAGTGAGAGAGGGAAAGGTCAACTATGTGCCCTGATACAGATATAAGGGTGAATGATTGTTAAGAGGATGTGTGTGTTGGGGGAGACACACTGAATCCGGTGACATATTAACATTTGGAGATGAAAGAGGGAAAGGCCCTCAGAGGAAGCTGTTTTAGTGGAGAAGGAGAGAAATTCTTCCTCATTCTCCATCCCAACAGGGGAAGAATGCAATTACTGCGGTGTTTCCATGCCCACTGTGGGCCAGTGTCCTCTGGGACTCTCACACACACACACACACACACACACACACACACACACACACACACACACACACACACACACACACACACACACACACACACACACACAACAACAACAACTGATACTGAAGCATTCGAGGAATGCAGGTGTTCAAAAGCTAAAGCATTCGCTGCTCTTTCTGGCCCAACGTGTGAATATGTCAAATCCTCTAGACCCTGGACCTCTCTGCCGAAAAGCCTTGTTTCATTTGAGTAAAAGGCAGTTTAATGAATTAAAAAAGTCTAATGAAGGCAATTAAAGATTGTTGAGCATTTTGCAATGCAAGGAACATCAGTCTGTTGTTTGCTCATCTTTTCTTTGACCCTTTTACATTTTTCTAGCTGGATTCATCATTTGTAAGTTTCTTTAAAGAGAAGCATCTGCTAAATGAATAAATGTAAACGTAATTACGCAATCCGACATACATCCTTAGACCAGTCTCACCAGGTTTAGTTATATATTTATTAACATAAACTAACCTGAAGCCGAAAGTTAATAATAAAGTTTTGATGTTAAATATATTTTTGTTATTCATGTATCAACTTCTCAGATGTGTTTGGCACGTTACACAAATATAGTGTTCAAAATATGACTTGAAGTCGATTTCTTTTTCAAACAAATTAAAGGAAGTGCTTAACCTTCATAAAAAAGTTTTTGCTTAACTCAGGTCAAATTAAATAGTATGCTCTATGTGCTATTTTACATTTATTTTTCAATGGGGTTTGACATTTTTATACCCGTTTTTCAAAATTTAGGACACATCTGAGAACAGCATAATATTTAAATGAAAAAATAAATACATTTTCAATCTAAAATTTCTAATACATTTCGTTAATATCATTATCATTATGGTTGCATATTTAGCCTTAATTATGCTGGCACTCTGTTGCTCTGCTAGCTAATTTGGCACCAAAACGTTTGTTATTGATAAACTTTTATTTCCCAGTATTAAAAAATAAAAATACTTTTTATAAATACATTTTCTTACTATAATTTTGATAACAGGGTTGAATGGTTGAGCTTGTAACAGGACACCAAATAGTTTCTTACTGTACATTAATATTTTTAGCAGATGTGTTCTTTCCAAAACAACATAATAAAGTGCACAAATCACTACATTGGCCAAAACAAGGACAGTCAGCTGAGTAAACACACCGCACAATCACAGAGAAGAAGCTTAGTACAACTGCAGACACAACTTCAAAGAACAACTTACATGAAATTCATTTGCAAAGTGTATAGGCTACCTATACCAAATATACAGAAATCAAGAAAAAAAAACCCACATAAGAATATGAGATTTAGCACTGTAACCTACAGTAATACTCATATATCAAGTCATAAAATTAGAAGAAAATCACACAGTATAATGATGGCAAAGTTTTTCCTTCGCGTTTTTTTTGCGCACACAAAATGACTAAGACACTGTATTCTGCTGCCAGGCCAGTAGATGGCGATGTCACTTTGTAAAGAAACACTTAGCGCCTATAAACTGAACCAGAGAATGTCTAATAAGGGGAGAACTTCCACTCTCAGTAAACTTCCTTCTGAACTGGTTGCAGTTCCACTCTGGTTCCATATGAGGGCGCTCACAGGACGAGTGCAGAATGAATGGAGGTCGATGGCGCTATACCCCTCAAAATCCACTTTTCTCAGGATATCATTTTTTGTCTAGTAATTTGAATGTTGTATTCGAAAGGAGATGCAAAGAAATTACACATTGCTTGGTGTTAGATTTTTTAGAGTCACTTATTTGCTTTAAAAAGTCTTTTAAAGTGTCAATGACGTCACACACATCGTACGACCAGAGATACTGCTTTACGGCAATCCTTCAGTCACTTTGGTGCTTTCGCGCTCTGCACTTTCTTTTCTCTCGAGGCATCGACAACACAGCGGACACAGGTAAATACACAACACAGCTGACACAGGTAAATACACAACACAGCTGACACAGGTAAATACACGTGCTAGAAGAGTTTTTGTTTTGTTGTTTTAAAAGACCATGCCGAAAATACACACACACACACACGATGCCATTAAGCGGTATCTCTGGTCGTAATCAGTCCTTCACTGACCAATCAGCGTTCATTAGCAGAATGCTAGTGTGTTATGGGCAACAACAACTCAACCTGTAAGAAATCAAAAGGACATAAATACTCATTCATTCAACTTTCGACCTATAACCCATGTTGAACTTGCAAAACCTACAATCAAATCTGAGATTTCTCAACGGCAATCGGGTGAAAGAGACAAATTTAGCCGTCTAGCTCCATAGACTCCCATTCATTCTGAACTCATGGGTGATCGCCCCCAGTGGAACTCTGGTGGAACTACAACCAAAATTCGGTACAATAGGACTTAATAGGGAGTGGCCAGGCTCTCCGTAGACGGGCTCTGACTGAAGATATAATACGCATACGCATGCCGTCACCGTTTTCACAAATTCGTGCTTTTGTAGTTTACACACAATAACGGTATCGTTTTTAAAAACGTGAACATTAAAACTTGTTTTCAAAATGTTGCATTTTCAGGCCCCCAAAACGCCGCAGTCGTGTAAATGAACGACAAACCATGTAAAACGTTTTCAGTTTATTGAAAGTGGTGTAGTGTAAACGGCCCCTTAAAGTAAGACTGTAAAAATAGGCACAATGTACTGTTAATTTGAAGGAATCTTATGTATTGATTTTTCACACGTGCGCACTGTGTTTCAGGATTAAAGAAAATGTCCATAAAATTATTGGATAATGTCCTAGCAGAAAATGACTTGAACCTTTTCCGTTTTTCTGGATTTTTTTCCTTATAGTGTATAGATTCATGTCTTAGGGCATGTAAGCTTTCTGGGCAGTGAGCTGGTTTTGTGAGTTACGATAAACCTGGTTTCTATTACTCTGGAAAAAGAAATCAGGGTAAAGGAGAGGACATTTACTCTACATTTACACACACACACACACACACAAATGGTGTCTTGGGGGCCCCAATAAGCCTGCAAAGGTCAAAATATCCATAACTCACTTTGCACAAAACACCCATATGAGAAAATAGTGAGATTGTGCCTTCCCTAGCCATCGCCGATCAACACCGGTTATTTTTACACTCGCCCAGATAACGCCAGGCTGGAACTCTTCTTCCTCAACTCAACACACTTTCACTAGAAATCAAATAAAAAAAATAGGAGAAACATGATTGTACGGTAAGAGTGTATGTTTATAGCCACACAAGACACATTTGTCCACAGAAATATTACAAAAGCCTCAAAATGGGGACTTAAGCATTTGGTAAAACAATTTATAAGTGACAGAATGTTGTTGTTTTTTATATTAAAAATGCTAAAAGTTTTCTTTCTCCTACTAGACCATTGTGTGAGCTCATACATCTCTACGCTACTATACTGCCCACAAAATTTCGCTGACATTTAAAACATTTAGATACATTTTCATGGGCGAATATGTCGATTTTCTATATTGTCAGTAGTGTAGCGATGTATAAACACTGCTCACACAAAAAAAATCACTTTCAAACCACGGCAAATTTCACGTGACAAACTTAAACAGGAGCAAAATCTGCATGAGAGCTTCTTCACCCTGACACTAAACTCCTGATCGCACAGAATCTTACTCGAATGACGAATTCAATATTCAGTAATTATTATATTTAGTTTTATGTAAAAATGCATGGTATATCCTCATTTAGATAGATTAATGGCCCGTTCACACCAAGGACGATAACTATAACGATTTTTAGTTCTATAAATTTAAAAGTAAAGTAGCCTATAGTAGAGTCCTCACCAGAATTATAACAAAAACGGCACAAAGGAACAATATTGTGGGAATCACTTTCAGAGTGATTTTTCCTTTGCTGATGAACAATAAAATCATTGACAGCCAATCAGAATCAATCCTGCTTTAAAGAACTCAAGCATTTAAAGTCGTGGACGACAAAACTAAAAGATAGAAAGATATCGTGTAGTTGTGGACACTTTATCGCTATAGTTATCTTTTTAGTTATCATTCTTGGTGTGAACGGCCCATAAATGTGTGTTTTTTATATATATTTGAATTTTGGAAGTTCAGAACATTACTGTGTAGAGAGAGAGAGAGAGAGAGAGAGAGAGAGAGAGAGAGAGAGAGAGAGAGAGAGAGAGAGCTATGGATAACAGTAATCTCATCTCATGGGGAGTGTGACATGGCTCTCGTATAAATGGGTTAAAAAAACACCAACACACACACGCATATATACACTCAAGCTCACAATCCCTGTGATCTGCACAACACGTGTAGCTACACACACAAGCACAGTCTGAACTCAAATCATACTCAGTCACTGCACAAACACACACACACACAAACCTAACACAAACGGCACTTACTGAAGGACAAACAGTCATATCGTAACCAGATGTTGGGAAAAATCAAAACCAAATGATCCGGCCTTGAACGTGTGTGTGCACAAGTATGGAAACTCACACGTGCACAAGACACAGCTCTACATGTCCTCAGTTATGAGTTAGCATGTGTTATAATCACGGAATAATAAACAGACAGACAGATCACACCATGATCATATTAACTCACGAGACAAAGGCCAGAACAGCTCATTATAATATTAATCTGGGTTTCTCTGATTACTCATCTATCACCAAGTCCAATTCACTGTTTGTAATTGCATCAGAGTGGCTGTGCACATTAAGTTATGGTTAATTTCCCAGCTTAATTTCAAATGAAACAAAATGTTCTCTCTCTTTTTCTTTTTATCTTTCTTTCTTTCTTCACATGGCAAAGTTAATTTGTCTTTGCTGAAGTCAATTTAAAGGACCAAAACAAGGTAGTAAATCAGTTTTAATAAGAAGTTCTGGATGCATGGCAGTTATTTGCACAAGGGTTGAGTTTTCAAAGAGAAGTTTAGGCGTTCGGTCAACTTGCGGTCAGTGTTGAGGAGGTTTAAGAATTTATGGTAAACTAGTTTCTGACAAGAATAATTGTAAACGGAGAACAGAAAGGATGAGGTGTTACAGGGAAAGAGAGAGAGAACAGAAGGAAGCAGTGACCTTTTTTCAGCAGCCTCGGTTCCAGAAATATTTTCTTTTTCCAAATTAATTTTCTCCAAAGGGATTTCTAACAATTCGTCAACAAAAGAGACTAAATCAGCCAGCTCCAGGGTGAATCATAACATTAGAACTTTACAGGAAGGGGGAAAAATGAAAATGAAAAAAATTAAAATAAGACAAATCGAACTTTGCGAACTTTTATAGGCCTATATGAAAAAATAACAAAATGTTATTGAGAGAGTGCAAAAAAATCAAATTTTCCTTCAAAACAGGTTTTTATCCAAATACACTTATATAAAAAAAGAGCCAAATATTGATTTATGTTTTAGAGCTGTCGAGGACGGATTTTTAGATTTTGCGGTAAATTGCATAGGCTACTCTTTAACACGTGCGCGCCACCGTCACGCCATGTCATTTCGGTATAGAAAAGTAGCTCTGGCTGTGGGTAGCATGAAACTACATGAAAGTTTGTTTGAATGAGAAAAATTGACCATGGATCATTTAAAACAGCAAACTGACCAGTTGTATAAACACAGAAACCGTTATTTATGTGTCAATCCATCCGCTCTAATGAGATCGTGTATGTTTTTTTTTTACAGTCTATGGTGTGTTTCTTTCCACCGAACCTCATTCATCCGCGCAGAGGAGCAGAGCCGAAGCACAACCAACACAATGTTCTTCCGCAAGACGCATGCAGTTTTATTTTTTAACGGCTGGAGGCCCAAAGGTTACATCTTCCCCGTTTCACAGACAAGGCTTAGTCCCGGACTAAACTGCATGTTTGAGCTGTTTTAACTGAAAGCAACTTGCACTTGCACAACCTAACACATTTTGGTTTTGGCTCAATTATTAAAAAAATAATTAAGTTAGATTAATCTTCTTTTTTTTTTTTACACAAGCAACATGCACATTTCTGCTACAAATGGACACTTAAAGGAGAACTCCGGTCAATTTTAACATTGAGCTCATTTTATTGTACATTTGGAGTGCTGTCAATACAGAGAACAACTACAAAAATCGGTGTTGCCTACACCGAGTTATTCTATTTTTAAAATTTGCACCCTGTTGACTTCAATGGGGCAAGTACTAAACCTGCTTTTAGGCTCTTAACATCCTTGATGTGTCATTACAAGTGCACAGAAAATGTGAGTGATTCCTTCTGAGTGAACACGAGTGGATCTGACTGCAGTAGATGTGAAAGATATGTATAAAAATGATGTTATTTAAGCCAGCGCAAATAGCCTACCTGTTTACATCCTGTTTTTCGGTTGAAGTCCAAAGTAGTCGATTGCCGAGTTCACGCGCGTGATCATAGGTAACTAAACCTATGCGCGTGAACTCGGCAATCGACTACTTTGGACTTCAACCGAAAAACAGGATGTAAACAGGTATTTGCGCTGGCTTAAATAACATCATTTTTATACATATCTTTTACATCTACTGCAGTCAGATCCACTCGTGTTCACTCAGAAGGAATCACTCACATTTTCTGTGCACTTGAAATGACACATCAAGGATGTTAAGAGCCTAAAAGCAGGTTTAGTACTTGCCCCATTGAAGTCAACAGGGTGCAAATTTTAAAAAGAGAATAACTCGGTGTAGGCAGCACCGATTTTTGTCGTTGTTCTCTGTATTGACAGCACTCCAAATGTACAATAAAATGAGCTCAATGTTAAAATTGACCGGAGTTCTCCTTTAAAGTTTTTTTCAAGAACCTACCATTACAGTACAGTTCCTATCGTACAGTTGCACTGAAAGTGACAGAAGTGCAAATCTTACAACTTACCCCATATGTGGGGTTAACTGTAACAGACAGAGGGGTTAGTTGTAACACTTGTGTGTAACACACACAATTCAGTATCTGTATAGTTTGATATTGTTTGTGCATCTGTATAGATAGATATCCATACATCCATCCCTCATCCAATCATCCTTCTATTATGGATCAAATCATGGATAGAGATAGTAAAGGGCTGCACAGTTTTGCATTAAATAAATAAATAAATAAAATCATCAAATATTGTAATTGCTACTGAATTATATTTGTGTGTGGCAGCTGCATGCAAAATTATTATTATTAATAATAACAACAACAACAACAGTAATAATAATACAAACAAGCTCAAAATCAAATTTTAAAGGGTTTATTGTATGCATACTTTGGCATTTAAATTCCAACATTGTTTGTGAAAGTCCAACAAAGTTAAATGTGGCAAAATAAATATATAAATACTCAAACCTGAAAAGTTGTGTGGCTCCCTGTTTTCATTTCATTATCGTTGTACACTTGGCGGGTTAGTTGTAACACTGTGCTACAACCAACTCTGCTGTGTAAAAAAATGTTTTAGCCTAGCTAACAGTTGCTAGGAGTTGCTGATATGTTTGAAAATGGTGCTATGTTTTAGCCAACAAGACAGTGATTTTGTGAAGATATTGGACCAAGAGTGTTTTGACACCATGCAAGTAAATTTTTTTCGGTTTCTGCATTGGGAGTGTACATCACCAAATCTAACTTTATGATGTACACTCCCAATGCAGAAACCGAAAATTTTTTTACTTGCATGGTGTCAAAACACTCTTTGTCCAGTATCTTCACAAAATCTTATCAAAACTTTCCACAAATCAGCGGGAGGCCGTCTTCTGGCAGCGAGAGAAAAAGAGCGAAAACACAACTTGATTGACTCTGACTAACTATGTAAAAGGTCTGTGTTACATTTAACCCTGCCGCGTTAGGTTGTGCCCCGCGCTCCCCTATATCTTAAAATATGCCAGTGCCATTGTTTTGTCTCAGGATGCACACCAGCAATGCACTTTTATAAAAGCTATTTAAATGTCCTAATTGTACTAAGGCCTAATCCTGGTTTAATCTAAGCCCTGTCTGTGAAACCAGGCCATATGTAGCTTTAACATGCTTTATGAAATCCTACTCACACAAGCTGCACACATTCAAAAGTTTGCAAATTAATCATCATTTTTTACTAACCCTAAAAGATCATAATGGGATCAATTGAGAATCTACTGGATGAACTGTGTATATAATTACACACATTATAAAATATGTGTATGTTAGAATTCCAGAGGCAACACTTTACAATAAGGTTTCATTTGTTAACATTATTTAATGCATTAGATAACATGAAATGACAATGAACAATAATTTAGTTTTACAGCATTCAAAAATCTTTATTAATGCTTTAGTTAATCGCAATACAAACATTAATTGCTTGTGTGTGTTCGTTCACAGTGAATTAACTACTTAAAAATCATTTATTTAAAAAATGAGTAAATGTTCAAATGAAGACACGGAGCCACGAAAACGACTAAAAACGCTGTATTCTGCTGCCAGGCCGGTAGATGAAACACTATTGAACATGTAGCCTAATGCGCATGTGCATGACGTCATCGTTTCCATAGATTTGCATTTTTGTTGTTTACATGGAGATCGTATTTTCAAAAACTTGCACTTTGAAACCCGTTTCCAAAATTTTGCACCCAAAACGCTGTTGTCGTGTAAATGAATGGCCAAAACAAATAAAACGGTTTCTAGTTGAAAACGGTGTCACGTGAACAACCGCTCAGTTAACTAATGTCCACATTACAGAGGAAAATACTCATTAATCCTGAATCTGTTTCTAATTGTCCTTCTAAAAGCTCTTTTAGGTTGGAAAGGAATCAGTAGACATTTTCGCCTCAGTTCTGAGCCAATCATTTCTGGCCAATCACGTTAATGTGGCTAATTAATTGGGAACAAACGACTTGATGATGAACAGGTGCAGGCAACAGCAAAGCATGCTTTCCGTGGATAAAACACACACACAAGCTGTCTGGATTCATGCTGTAGTGAATTGAGTGGGTTTTAACTTTATTGATCTTTAATTTGATTTTGAAATGCCTCCTAAAAAAGCTTCTGCTGCACCGACGGCCACGATCCCAAAGGATTCTGAGGATGAAACTATTGACACAAAACCAGGTTTGCAAGCAGTTTTGTGATGTTTTTCAAATTAAAAAAATTTTTCTATTAGGATTTGTTGTAGTATGACTTGTTTAAATGTTGTTTAAGATGCTCCTGAAAGCTCAAGCACTAAGGCCGCTGGACGCAAGGTTTCTCCACACCCATCCACCATGGAGATGGTGAAAGAAGCTCTGAAAGAGCTGGACTCCAGAAAGGGTGTTTCAGCTCAAGCAATCCGTAGCTACATCAAGGAGAAGTACAAGACCGTGGATGAGACCCGGCTGAAGTTTATGGTGCGGAAAACCCTGAACAAAGGCATCGAGACTGGTGTGTTTGTGAGACCTGCGAATTCTGGGGCAACGACGACAGGTGCTCAAGGGCGCTTCAGGGTAACTTCCATTTCTCTTGCGCCGTTCTATGAATGATTGTTAGGAATTTCAATATAACGTAATGCCTGAATGGTCACCATGTCCTCTTTCAGATTGCTGCCAAGACCAAAGCGAAGGTGCAGTCAAAGGAAAACGCTGATCCAAATGTGCAGAAAGCATCCAAACCTAAGAAAGCCAAGGCAACTAAAGCCAAGGGTGAAGGTAAAGTTTAAGTGGGCTATTAAAGTGTTTTAAACTTGTCTTTCAAGGCATGTTTACACTAAAGTTAAGAATTGTTCTAATTCTAAGAGAATTGCAAGCATCCACAATGAAGGCATGAGAGTAAAGGTGTTATTGGGTTCACTTGCAAGGTGTTTTTTTTTTTTTTTTTTTTTTTGCAGTGGCTATTTCCACTAAGTGAACAGCTTTTTTTTTTTTTTTCTTTTTTTTTTTTAACGATAGACTAAGTTTAAATGGCAAGTTTAGTGAACATTGCAGCATTTTCTTAGAATCTATTCACTATTTTTACGTAGTAAATGGCATATCGCTATGTACACCAAATAAAAATGGCAGTACGTTCTTTGCAATGTGTAAATAGTTTGATGCTATTTATACTTGCAAATAGTGGCAGATGTTATTTGCACCTCAGTGTTGTACGTTAAACGGTATGCCGTGATAACTGAGTTTAAATATTTCGGTGTTTTTTTTTTTTTTTAAATAAAGCGCAAATTTAAAACCAACTGCCGTTGACCAATGTGCTGTACAAAATAATTTAAATAACCATTAAATAAAATGCATACAAAGACACAAGTAAACAACAAAGAATTGAACTCATGAATTATAAGCCAGATCAAATAAAAAAGATTTTAACTTGGACTTAAAAATGGATATTGTGGGAGCAGTTCTGATTTGAACAGGTAAACCGTTCAAAGTCTCGATGCGGAAAATGCCGTCATCCCTCGACTTTAGTCTGGATTTAGGGATCACTAAGAGCCTCTGATTGGTATACTAAGAGCTCTCCCTGGTTTAAAAAGCCTCTGCCAATAGGTGGGCTATTTGCTCTTGGTGTAAATAGAAAGTCCTTTTTCTTTTCTTTCTTTATATTAATGTCAATCTGTTGTTGTGCTGTGGGTATGTTGACATCACTGCAGGTTGCACTTAGAATAAACCAATCATTGTGGTCCATTTGTGTAGATGGGTTATGTTTTTGGCGTGAACTGGTCTTGGGACTGAAAGCCCTTTGTGTAAACCTTGTCTATATAGAATAACTGCTGTGACAACTATTTTAGTAATGCCATGAATGCTTCAGTCTTTTTAATGGTCCCCCCTCCCTTTCAAGGGACAAGCAAAGAAAAGAAGCCCACAAAGAAAAAGGAAGCCACAGATGTGAGTTGTCTTATTTTCACCTTATACATTCTCAGCTGTGAAGTCAGAACGCACATCCACCCTCTTTCTAACTTCTCTTTCTCTTAGGATGCTAAGCCTAAGACGCCTGAGAGCGACGCCACCGCCTCAAAGGTGGCCCCTGCGAAGAAGCCAAAGGTGAAGAATGCTGCAGGGGAGGGTGGACCGGAGCCCAAACCCAGCAAAGCTAAAAGAGCCTCTAAAGCATCAAAAGAGGGAGCTGAGGAACCAGCCGCTAAGAAAGGAGGAAAGAAAACTGCAGCAAAGGCAGAAGAGGGCGAATCTGGAGAGAAAGTCGCTGCAAAAGCCCCAGGGAAACGAGGAAAAAAGTGATGCGTGGGCTTTTTACTGTTTTTACTCATTGTGTAGTGACTTTTATTCAAGCACTTGTATACCAAATAAAGCTTTTTACGTATGTTCAAGAGATGTCATTGGATGTCATTGAGCTAGTTTGGTGTGAAATGAGTGCTGGTTTAAGGCTCTTTTGAAGGCTAGGTTGATGGCTGCAACGTTAGCTGATGGTTAACCAGGTTCATAGTATTAAACTGTCTGTGTCCTAAATCGCATATTCCCAGAGTACATACTAATTCACTACCACTAAAGTACATTTCAAAGGCTGTTTAGACCAATGTACGTGACTGTTTACATGATGTGCACTACTGGTGAAACCCTTGACAACACCCTAAGCCCTTGATCCCTTGGAATCTGCTATGTAGGTTTTTTTCTTTTTCCCAAGGGACTGTTCTTTTTTTTTTTTTTTTTTTAAAGCTACACTGAGATATTTTCCCCCATCTAGTGGTGAAATTGTATATGACTGCCCAGTGAATATTAGTTTCTGTTCCTTTCAATTTCGAGGGTGTTTAACTCCTACGGTGGCCGTATTATTCCAAGATTAACATGGCTTCCAGTTCGACTTCGTCCAATTGCGCCTTTAAAACTATCACCTGTGATCCGTCGCAGCACAGATTTATGTTACAAGGTAAACAATACTTTTTCACCATTGACGTGAGGAAAAGTAACGCAAGAGGTCGTTCTGGCGTTATGCACAACCATGCTATGGTTAGACAAGCAACTATAAAACTTTGAATTTACACAAATAGGCTGAATTACCTGTCGAGAAGAAAGCAGGCAACTTCGGCGTCCGTTTTAAAATCTTTGCTCCTCATGAGCTCTTTCCATCTGGGAAAAGTTACTCCAGTATTGACGTTGGTCTTGCTGATTTGCCTGTCGCGTTGACGTTTTAATTCTCTCTTTCGCTTCCTTGGCGACTCTGCTACATGCCCTCGAGAATAGGTGTGATCCTCTATCAGCAATCTTTCAAATCTGCCGGCAGTCGCGAATAATCTCCCCCTCGCATTCGTCTCTGAGTCACTGAGTGTAAAGCGCGAAAGGCGAAGCTTGAATTTACAGGTATGTCCCTCTTTGGCTAATGTAGTTTCAAGATGGAGGGGCAACATGGCGACCGGCATTCGAACCCCTCACCCGTATGTACTTTCAATGGCAGATTATAAACTTACGAGAATACTTTATTACTTGAAGTAAATATACATTAATGAGCGCATATATTTTTGAAAGAACTAAGTGTTTTTTGCTAAGAATCAACTAAAAAAATTACACTGTGTAGCTTTAAGGGGCTACTGGAGGAGTTTTGAGATTTCTAGTCAAAAAAGGCATGACCCTCCCCGATAATTTAATGATTACTTCTGTACTGGGTTACGCTTGGCAAAGATGTTCAGATAACGTTAGCCATGTTTTTTTTTTTTTTTACAGCCATGACAAACATCTAAACTCCTGCTTTCTCATCTTACACACACTCCACTGTTATGGTGGCCATTTCAGTAGATTTACTCGCTAACATTGTTGTGGAAACACTAAGCATGGAAACTAAAATATGCTAGTATCGTGCTACAGCGCACATATCAGCTGCAGTTCTGGCGCCTCAGTCCCAATACTGTGAAACTCGATGTACATTCACATCACACATGTTAAAGCAGCGGTAGAGTTACACTCACAGGACACTGCACTTATTCGCAATCACAAAAGTTCATTATTTGCTCGTGCATTAAAGCTTGGCCTGGTAAACATTTCATTGGCGTTCTGACATGATGCACTTTTTCTGAGCGTGCACTGTCAAACAGTGCCAAACTGGATTTTTGTTGGGTCAGACCCTATTTTCCTCCGGTGGTCCATTCCATAAATACCGAACGGTCCCTTATTAAATAGTTACACACCATTCTATAGACCTTATAGCCTACACCAGAGAAACGAGGGCGCCGCCATCTTTAGAATATTGTCTTTTAACTTCCGTTTTTGCAGTCACTCTGTATATTTCTATGGCGCTGCTGTCCAGAAGTAATTAGCTTTTGAAGTGGATTTACTTAATGTAAAGTACGTTCATAAATAGCCTACGCATGATCGCTGTGAAAATACAGACCGGAAGTCAAAAGACAACGAGCGCAGCGCTGAAAAGGGGCGGAGCTACATAAGGTCTATAGGCCTGTGTATGTTTGGGCCGTTAAGTTTATGTAAAAATTAAATACACAAATGTAAATAATATAAACTCTGATAATGTCAACGTAAGGTACAAGTATTAAATGTCAAAATAATGCCAATATCATACGCTAGAGTTGTGTGGGTTGGGAGTACATGAAGCGCGATCTGCTGTGACGTCACGATCATGGTCTATGGATCTGTCTGAATGTACAAAATTGAGGGGTCGAGGGTCTGTCCGAATAAACTAACCTCATCTACTTGTTGAACGCTCTTCAAATGTCGGTGGGGATTCTCTGTGGGGAAGTGCTTGGGTAAGTTTGCGAGTGTGTCTAAAAGTGGAGTTAAATGTAGGCTATGAATGTACTGCATTCACCATTCGCACTTCACTGCCATTAACAAACTCTCCCGTGCCTTGTGGGATAGAAAGTGTCCATTGTATGTGCACTTCAGACTCTCGCCGGATGTACTAGGTCATATAGGCGCTTTTTGAGTAGGCCTACTGTGAATTCAGATGTAGGCTACTACTCGTAATTTATTATATATATTTTTTAATTTGCATATAGGCTAGTAGAGAAGTGTTTTATTTCAGATGCAGCCAATGTTTTAAAAAAAACTGTTTATGGTTCTAAACTCGGCAGCTATGGCTGCCAACTTTAACTAAAAACAAAATGCATTAAAATTATTTTAGTTTTATAGATTGAACTTGAATTCACAGTATTTTTAATCATCTGAAATTGTGTTTTACATTGCAAATTGTTAAATTATTCATGCAAAATATATGTTAGCATTTAGCAAGTAGCCGTCAAATATTTTTCATTTAATCTGTGTTTAAACTGCAATCACTGTCATTCATCTTAATTTTGGGTTTGACTCACGGAACGATAATACAGAGTCTAATGTTGGTCATCTTAGCAGCGTGGGACAAACAACTTCTATTCAAATTCTTTCAAATAGAAAGCGAGCAACGAATACTCTTTATAATCGCCTTTTAGCACTTCTGGTTCCATTTGTCCTGAAGTCAATGGGTTTTTGGTTAAATGCCTGAATTAATTTCTGTATACAAGTGAAACTCGAAAAATGAGAATATCGAGCAAAAGTTCATGTATTTCAGTAATTCAAATTAAAAGGTGAAACTAATATATTTAGTATATATAACTATATACATATGCATGATTATACTTTTCAGAGGGCCGACATTTCTGTATTTAAAATCCTTTTTTTATTGATTTCATGTAATATTCTAAATTTGGGGTTTTCATAAACTGTAAGCCATAATCATCAAAATTATAACTTTTGCACGATATTCAAATTTTTCGAGTTTCACCTGTATATAGATATATTCAATTTTTTTTCTCTACGACATAAAACACATCAGTAATACCCCCTTGTGCTTTTAAAAGCTGTTAAGTGTCTTGAAAAAGGTGGTTTCTAACAAGTGTCTAAATGGGACTCAGAAGGTTTTGGCACCAAATGGGTAAACTCATCTCACTAGTCGCTTTCACAACCTCATTGTGTATAATCATGCTGTTGCATACTATTGTAACTCAAACTTTCAGAGAAAATGTGTGTTTTAATAACTGAAACAGTTGACTGAAGCTGGTGATGTTGTAGTCATGTGACCGTGCTGCTCTTTGTGCGTAGCTTTTTACTTCTGCCGTTTGTTAGTCACAGAGATTATTTCCTGCAATAATCCATAAGTCAATGGAAAAATTAAGCAAAAAAATTGTCAAAGGAACCAGGGTGATGCTAACTTCTGGGTTGGCCGACAAAAATAAGTCATGCTCTATAGTTTTAATTGAGTGTGTTTGAGGGTGCTTAGTGAATCACACCGATTTTCTCCATGTTTGATGTAATTGGCTGTTCGCTATTCAGGTCACACTTTCCAGTGCACATGCTATTGAGATAATTACAAACTCCTGATGAAATCCCGAGGTAGTTTGTAGCAAGTGTTGTGTGGCTTTGTAAAACAGGCTTCTGCAGGACTAGTGTGGGTTTTTACTCAACAGGGATGTATGTTGATATCTTCATGCTATCTTTACAAGGATAAAACGTATTTAGGCTAGCTAAAGCTGATCCCGTATCAGAGTTTAAAACCAACCCCCCACCCAGGTTAAGGGAAGGCCTGAGCAGTCAAGACAATCACATTAAGACTTGCTGATCCGCAGGAAAGAGACCCGGATCAGAGGTCGCCTGACAATGAAATTCTTCACTCTGGGACTGAGACTGATTGTGAACGTTCGGCCCCTTGAGGGAAGTTTAATAGACAGTTTTAACTGTGCAGTTTCCACCACGCTCGGGTCCCCGAGGGCCTGCGGAAGCCTGGGGCGAACGAAGGGCCGATTCAGGCGAAAATCCCTCTGATTATCCTCTCATTAGTGCACGGCTCCCAGCCAGGTGAAATCACTGAGGAGTGGGATGGTGGAAGAGTAGAAGAAGAGGAAAAACAGACTAAATGACCGCAGGTGGACAGAGGGAGGACAGGAAAACAGATTGATGAGGTGGATGTGTGGACAAGGAAGATGGATTGAGGAAGTGAAAACAAATGGAGTGATATGAAAGAGGACAAATAGACCGGGCTTTAAAGTTAAGACAGACTGATTGAAAGAATGATAGAGGTGGGCAAACACTAAACCGTACGCAGACTGAGAGAGGCATGGACAGATTGATGGAGGGAAGGAAAGATAACCTCAGGCTGAGAGAGAAGCGAAACATCTGAGCTGTTCTTGAAATGCATGCGATGTTGAAGGGGTTCTGACTCCTCCGGTGTGTGTGTGTGTGTGATGAGCTACTGTGAGATGAGGAAGGGCTGTAACCACCATAGACAAGATCCCAGCAATAATCAGATATGATGCTTTTGATACTGCTCTGCTGGATTCAATTATGCAAAACACAGCTTGTTGGTGTTAAGATGACAAAATAACATTTTAGGATAGTCTGTCTCAGTGGTCTAACAGCGCTTGTCAATGTCAAACTGACTGAGATGACCAATCAAATCAAAGAAGGCGGGGCTTACTTTTCATAGAAGTTAAAGGAGTATTCCAGCATGACACTTCAGTTTTAAAGAGTGCAAGGTAAGATGTAAGTAGCTAAACATCTAGTATTAGACGACTTTTTCACGAATGAAGTGTGACAGTGATTGAAGCTATAAAATGTTTTGTCAAATTTCACATTTTTGAATGGACCCATTTCACAGACTGATACATTTCCAGTCATTAACCTTGTAAATCTAGCAATGTTTTTTTTTTTATATTTAATTTAATTTTTATTGTTTTATATAATGTACATTACATGTTACACTATACTTTGTGTCATTGATTAGACTGGTCATCTGATCAGTAATTAGTCTTTTGATATGCTTTCCTCTTTTATAAAGTCCTAGAAATGCTATTGTGGATTTTTTTGTATTTTGTATTTGTTGTAGTTTCTGTTCACAAGTTTACCCAACTATGACGACTTCCACTTCTGAGAAATGTTTAAAAGGTCCATTGAAAATAGGCATTGTAAATATATAATTTACGTAGGCTAATTCATGTAATCCATAATTGAATGTGACATGTTTTCGGCATATTAGGCATACGAGTAAGAGTGAATGTGTGCACATTTTAAAATAAAAACTTGGTTTGGCCATCCCAATGTTCCAGACATGCTTACGGCTTTGAAAAATTATTAGACTGGAAAAAAAAAATTAGACTGGACTCTATGTTTGTGAAAACGAACTAAAGACATGTCACAATAATGCACTTTCATTGGATGTACAAGTGCACAGGAGAGTTTAAAAGCAGAAATGTGTAGCTTGTATTTTAATAATGTGTACCAGATAATAATGTGATCTATTGAATTATCAAGTTGATGAGCAAAGGATGCCCAAACAAACCAGTTAGGAAGTAAGAGTACCATCTCTTGCTTTTCGGGCCAAGCTTTCCTATGTTTTCTTGCCTTCCTCATCATCAATTAGTATGCTGAAGTTTACCTGGTCACTATTATGCTATATCCTACCGGTCAACTCGCACTGTTAAAGCTGAGGGCCCTCTTGTCTTTGGCAGATGATCCTGGCAGTTGTGCCCAATGTCCCGGTCCATAATCCAGCCCTGCTACATCATCTTTTTCTTTTTTTAAGTAGGACTACTTTTCTAGGCGGATTAATTTGAGACTATACATTACCTGTGGTGGATTTTTTTCTGGATTACAGAGCAACATTTTACACAGATCAGAAATCGTAATTGTTTCTGTGTCTCAGATTCTGTCCTCAAAGCTTAACTTGTATTCAACTTGGAACATTATTTTAACTCTTATAATGACCAGCAAATCCCCCTAAAGCATGGAATGTTAATAATACACACACCCCTTATGGAGTGTCTGGTTTTATATCACTCTTATCTCCGTCCCCTCTTCAGTCAGGTCTACCCATATGCTTCACTGCACACAAGAATGAACTAGACATAAAGAGCTGAGTGTTCTCACACACACACACACACACATCTCTCTAATAGGACAGACCTCTGTCCTTATCTTCCCCGTCGTTCTATAATGGATGGCCATTCACACAAAGGTCACATACACACTCTGTCAACACTCAGGCACCAGAGACGTCCCTCTGACAAGTGTGTCACACACAGCAGTATACACTAAACACACACCAAAGCACAAGAGAATGACCTCCTATAAAACAGACCAGTAAAACAAAGAGACTTCAAAAACTAAATTACAGCACTTGTTCGTCAACGTTTGCCGGATTTTGTGAAACAACTTTGTTGTTGTTTTTTAAGCCCATAATTAAGTGAGTATCCTATACTTAATTTACAAAAGTGTGCTTAATTGACAAAGACTGTTTTTATTTCCCAATCCCCTTATTTTTGTGTTCGTGCAATGAATTTTTTAGAATGATTTCAGTTCCATGAGCTTTCTAGTTTGTGCCACAATACTCCTTTTAGAAACTGTTTACAGCTGGTATTAAGATGCGTTTTGGTCGATCGGATCACAAGTGGACGACACTAAATACTAGTGTAAACGGGGTCTAAAACGCTTTGAGCTTGTCCACTTTCGAACACTTCCAGAGGTCATGGAAAACATATTCGACCGGATTGCTTTCATAGTGTAAACGCTCATGTGATTGAATGTGTTCAAATAGACAGAAGAAATGTTTCCTGATCTAATGCGTGAACATTATGGGAAGAGCTCTAGCCAGACGGGATTTAAACTTTGTCGGCTGGAGACTCAAGTTTGGTTTGAAGATAAAAAACGTACCAAGCACAATGTTCTCTCAGCATTCCTGATTTCTAACACACACTCACAGTGTTCGGCGTGATCTTGCGTCTGTCAGAGCAGAAACTAAAGCTGATGCTCTTCGTATGTTCTTCCGTCGTCTCCGGTTGTGTTCATATGTAAATTGTGAGAGCTTATTTTGTCCATTAGACCGAAAGATCTTAAAAAACCCATACATTAACCCGCCCATAGACAAAATCAGGACAGAAGTGGTTGAAAGTGGACAAAAGAGACGGATTAAAACACCAGGTGTAAACGGGTCTCCCTCGTCTACTTGTGATCCGATCCACCAAAACGCATCTTAATACCAGATGTAAACAGGACCTTAAAGACCTGAACCTGAAATGGTTTCGGGAATGACATTTTCTTTCCTGTGTTGACCAAAAATGCGTAGCCCCTATAGCATCCGTTAGTTTTCTTCTTCTTCTTCTTCTTCTTCTCCTTTTCGTGGGAAAATGATGAAATTTGGCACACTTGGGTGGACAGGAATAATCAGTTTTTATATTATATAATATAATCCGTTTAAATATCAACTTTTCAACCCTTTGTCCTAAAATTGATTCATTACCGTGATTTGACATAATGAAATCTGAAAAATGTCTTCTTTTTTCTTGCTTATAGCTTGTGAAATGTTTGACAGAAAATATTAATTCCTCAGGTCATGCTGAATCTGTTCATCCCAATTTTGCCAGAATTGGTCAAATCATCATCCAACATTTAAACATTTGATGTAAATATTGATTTCTTTTAACCGCTTCGACACACTGGCACGAAATGTGGTAGGGATCATCAACAGCATGACCTCAAGGTATCTGAGAAGTTTAATGTCAGCGCCACCTAGTGTTCCAAAGATATACGCCTTTTCACCACGCTTCAAAATATTGTCTTGGTGTTTCTATGTTCCTTGGTTCCTGTATGTATGGATTATTTTTCCCCAACTCCAACTACATCATTATCATTGATCATAAGCAGGACTGCTTGCATCATCTCAGCACACAATATAGATGAACCTTATGAACGTTCATTTTACACTTAAATCATATCCTCAGGTTTCACACACTGACTATCAAACACATCTATACCGAGCTTACCTAACTAATAAATTACTAAAGCCACAAAATACTAATTTAAATTTTGAAGTCAAGTCAAGTCAATTCATCTTCATTTATATAGCGCTTTTAACAATGTAGATTGTTTCAAAGCAGCTTTACAGAGAAGGCTATGCTAGCTTCATGATTTTTCCTATTGCAGTATCTGAACTGAAATTGTCAGTGGATTACTTTCCCTTTTAAAATGTAGTTTGGCACATAAAACTTAATTGCTTATTGTTTAAGCATGAGAGTTGAGAACTCAACATTATTCACAGACACTTCATTGGGGAGCTTGCTAAAGATGGGAAGTGCAGCTTTTTGGCTTGAGTAATGACTGAGGAAGATGATAAGTCCATATGCGAAGGAAGAGAGGAGAGTGCTGACTTCTGTCTTTTGTCCTGCAAAGGGATGCATGGTAAGAGGAGAGTCTGGCGGGCATTGTTTAAAGACAAAGATTGGAGTAGGGGGTGGGGTGGGACACTTGAGGAATGTGCTTTGTGTTCTTCCTCGAAAGATAAAGGCTCCTGGAGCAAACAGACACGCAACTGAGACAGACAATCATAGACCCCAGAAACTCAGCACAGCAACATGTAATTTACTAAAGCATTCAGAAGAGCTTACCACAATCATAATCTCTTAACCACTCTCCCGCCCTAATAATACGGACCCAATATTAAAACTATTTGTATTTGACATAAGGCTTCTTGTTTCAGTTTCTTGCAAATGAACAACTTGGTCCACATAAGTTTAAAATGCAGCTTAAAAAAAAAAAAGAAAAAAGCTTTTTAATGTAAAAAAAAAAAAAAAATGCGGTCATCAGTCATATTTCATTCCAAAATAAAAATAAGTAAATTAAATTTTCAAGACTACTCCCCAACCCTCCAACTTATTACTGTGATGCAACTCTCATAATGCAGATATTTTTCTTCTAATAAACAATATGCATTATGAATATCGTTATTATTAGTGTTTTTTGTTATTTAATTTATATTATTAGATTTGTTCTGGGCTATGTTTACACTTACAGCTTGTCAGTTAAAAAAAACGATAACCGATTGATTAAAAAGTTTCTTTAGGGGAAAAAAAAGATATTGGTTTAACTAATTATTGGTGTTTCTTTAGTCAGGACACAGTGATTTTCATTACTCTATTTCTGTAATGGGAGTCGAAGGATAATTATCTTTGAGAACATAGATAATTATCTATGAAAATTAGAAAGAACTTTTAAAAAGTAAAACACTGAGGCACATCACATTAGAATTCCAGGGGGAAACGTTTATAATCGTCTTTAAAAGAACGTTTCTAAATTACTTTGTGTCTTTATGCAAAATCTAATTTATTATCTTTTGATTCTAGGATTGAAAGTGTACCTAAACACATTTTCATGAGATTGACCAAATACCACTGCGTCTGAGACGCGTTTGCAAAGAAGGGATGAATAAACTTACAAACAGACATGCAAGGAAACTGCAGCATGGGAGGAAAAAGAGAGGAGGCGAAGTCAGAAGAAGGTTTAAGTCAAGGACATTTTCAAGGAGTCTTGGGAAAGAACTGGTTCTTTCTTCTGAAGGGATTGGGGACAAGAGATCCATTGGTGAAGAGACACAGACGGGAAGGGGGGGGGGGGGGGGGGACTCTAAGCCCCATTCCCAAATCTCACTCGCACCTCTGCCGAGGAAAGAAGGTCATTGTATCTTCAGGGAGGAATGCTTAAAACAAGAATGTCCAAGAAATCGGATAACCCCAAAACAATTATGGAAATATGCATCCAGTAGGTGTGTGTGTGTGTGTGCAGACAGCAGCATAGTCAGTCACAGATAAAAGGATCAAAGAGAAACATGGGAGAACGGGAAGAGAGCAAGAATTAAAAGGGTCATATAAAATTTGCATTCATTTCGATTTTTCTCTGAGGTTGACTTTTAATGTTTGCGAGAGATTTATGTGCCAAAAACATATTTAGTGTGTCATGACCATTTTCCACCCTCTCTCTGAACCTTAGAATTAAACAGGCTTCTTAATTCAAGATTATGTTTCTGCTGTGCCTCGACTACATATGTAAATGTGCCCTTCACCTTGAGTTTGTTGCCCCATCTTTCAATAACATCCTCTTTTTTGCAAATCTGCATTACATAGCGAAATGTTCACAAAAACAACCCAATCTGGTCCTCTTAAATGGTTAAGATCAAACCAAAATTATCTCAAAAATTTTTCCAGCATTTTGGACACAGCACACAGGAACATCACACGCTTTGACAGACTTTAATACTTCTAATCTTATCAAAGGTTCTTCTGGTGTTTAGGAAAAATTGTATTTATCATACTTCCTTACTTCACATGTGCAGTCACATTTACCACTGTTAGGCGAAGTTTCGCTGATGAAACAAGATAGGAAATCCACACGATTGGGAATTTCCCCATGCAGATTTTGCATCAGCAGGTTCAGGTTGGTCACATTGAGTTGCCATGTTGACCAACGAAAGCTGATTGGTATGAAAGTGACTTCAGTGTGAGCTGTGCTTTATACATCACTATACTATTCATAATAAACAATGGACCGTTTTGAAATATCGTTAATGTCACCACATCTTAAGTTTCAACAAATGCTCTTTTTGGACTAGGGAGGACATTACAGTCTCTCAGGCTCTGTTTACTCCTGGTATTAAGATGCATTTTGGTCGATCGGATCACAAGTAGACGAGGGAGACACATTCCTTTTTAACCACTTCTGTCCACTTTCAAACACTTCTGTCCTGATTTCTTCGAGGGGACGGTATATGGGCGGGTAAATCTATGTGTTTTTTTAGATCTTTCGATTTAATGGACAAAATAAGCTCACACAATTTGCATATGAACACAATCTGAGACGACGGAAGAACATACGGAGAGCATCAGCTTTAGTTTCTGCTCTGACAGACGCAAGATCACGCCGAACACTGTGAGTGTGTGTAAATCAGCAATGCTGAGAGAACATTGTGATTGGTACGTTTTTCGTCTTAAAACCAAACTTGGGTCTCCAGCCGACAAAGTTTAAATCCCGTCTGGCTAGAGCTCTTCCCATAATGTTCACGCATTAGTTCAGTAGACGGAGAGTAGACGGTCTTCTGTGGCGGTTTGAACACATTCGATCACATGAGCATTTACACTACGAAAGCAATCCGGTCGAATGTGTTTTCCACGACCTCTGGAAGTGTTCGAAAGTGGACAAGCTCAAAACATTTTAGACCCCGTTTACACCAGTATTAGGTCGTCCACATGTGATCCGATCAACTTCAGACCGGTCAACGGTCTTAATAAACTCTTTCTAATCAAGTGAAATTCGTTTCCTTGTGTTATTAAAATAGAAGCAATCAAGAAAGAACATTTTAAAACTAGACTAAATGTATACATTTTATTGTAACAGAAACACAGATTACACTGACAAAGAAAATGAATCTTTTTACATAAATCAAGATATATTTATACAAAAAAAAAAGAAGAGGCAACAGAATAAAAGTCCCTGGTTTGTTCTTGTGGATCTCCAATGTGAAGACCAAATCCTCCTACCCATAAACCCACGCGTGGTTTGAAAGGGTGGCTTTTGAATCTTGTGGTTAGTTGATGATGAACACCAGCTTCAAGTTGGTGAGTCAAACCAGCACAACATTCCTGTAATAAACAAACAGTATGGCACGCGTTCAAAGGTTGTTTCGAGTCTTTCAGCCACTCATAAAACAACAGACAGTCTTTTATTTGGTCTCTTTTTAGTGCCACTCAAGTGTTGCAGATCTCTACATATATGTGTGTGTGTGTGTGTGTGTGTTTGTATAAGCACGTATGTTTCGCATATGTCGTTCACCAATGGAACCTCTGCCTCGTGTCTTTCTCCTCTGAAAAAAAGTGCTAAGACTTTTGTGCTCATTTTTCTTATTGCTGCTCACATACACACACAGAGTGCATCCTTTAAAAAAATACCATTTTCCTAGCACTTCAGCCACGTGGTGTGTATCTGTGTGTGTGACCGTTCGCGCACAACACATCCTTAAAACGAAGGATCAAAAGTCGTCATTAATAATCACTTGTATCCACATTCTTGCGTTATAAAGATCATATGTCTCGTCTTATGCTGCGTTCTCCTCCTTCAGTCTCTTCGGTATCAAAGTCTCCTTTAGAAAAATACTCTGCAGAAATGGAAATACGTCACTGTCTTTGCATTATGATGTCAGAGCAAGTCTTTTCTTTTGGATTACATCACATGGCTCCCCGAAATGCTGAATAGGGTGAGGTAACATCCCGTATGAGACCCGTTTGATATCACAAATGAAGCTTTGTAATATTAGTGGTATTACAGTGACAGTTCCCACAGGTTTCCGGGACTGGTCCCCTTTAGGTAGTCTTGGAAGCAAGTATTCAATCTTGATCCTTAAGTGACCCGGTAGAAATGAAGTAGAAATGTTCCTGATTGTGAGTGGACAGGTTACATGAAGGTTCTCCTGCAAACTCGACAAGCGTTTGCATGTGTGTGAGTGTGTACGGTTCACTCAGTAGAGCACATTCCCTGGAGTTTTGTTCTGAATCCCAAGAGCCTCGATGCTGGACAGAATCTTCTTCTGATGACCAGCCAGAGTTATTCCCAAACGCAGCAGATCCCTGAGACACAGAGAGAGAGAGAGAGAGAGAGAGAGAGAGAGAGAGAGAGAGAGAGAGAGAGAGAGAGAGAGAGAGAGAGAGAGAGAGAGAGAGAGAGAGAGAGAGAGAGAGAGAGAAAACAACAGAATTAGACCTTAGCTCTTAAAATAATAGTGGACATGAACACAGAAAAGCTTATATTATGTTGTTTGCATATGTAGAAATAATACATTTATGTAAATATACAATACAATTCAAAAGTTTGGAAGTTTTTTTGTTTTTTGAAATTTTTTTTGGTTAAAGAAATTAATTTGAACTTTTATTCAGCAAGGATGCATTACATTAATCAAAAGTGATACATTGTTCCAAAAATTTCTTTTTTGAAGAATTAAAAAAGTAAAAAAAAAAAAATATATATATATATATATATATATTATTTTTTTTTTAATAAATGCTGTTCTTTAGATTTTTCTATTCATCAAAGAATCCTGAAAAAAAAAAAAAACGAGGCACAACAGTTTTCAACACTGATAATAATCAAAAATGTTTCTTGAGCATCAAATCAGAATATTAGAATGATTTCTGAAGGATCATGTGACTCTGAAGACGGGAGTAATGATGCTAGAAAATAGTTATTTTAAATTGTATTTACATTTTACAATATTACTGCTTTTACTGTATTTTTAATCAAATTCAGCCTTGGTGAGCAGAAGAAACTTCTTTCAACATAATATATATAACATAATATAATATAATATAATATAATATAATATAATATAATATAATATAATATAATATAATATAATATAATATAATATAATATAATAAATTATATATATAATATAATAAAAGTCCTTTTTATGAAGTTTCTTCTATTTAGTAGTGCTGGGAAAAAATTAATCGCGATTAATCGCATCCAAAATAAAAGTTTGTGTTTGCATAATATATGTGTGTGTACTGTGTATAATTATTTTGTATATATAAATACACACATATGCATGTATATATTTAAGATTTTTATTTATTTATATATAAATTATTTATATTTATATATGATATAAATTATGTATAAATGTATATACAGTATATACATGCAAATATTTTTTAAATAAATACATGCATATGTGTGTATTTATATATACAAAATAATTATACACAGTACACACACATATATTATGCAAACACAAACTTTTATTTTGGATGCGATTAATCATGATAATTTTTTTCCCAGCACTACTATTTAGTAACATTTATTATTTATTTTTATAAATTTGATTGTGAATTAATTTATTTCCTCTTCACCAAAGAAGTAGTTTTTAATCTTCCTTGTAATGCAGTTGTATTTTTCCGAATTTGCTCTCTATTATATCTGTATTTCAGTGTGTTGTTGGATGAAGGTGATAGTATCTTCACTCACTCTGTGTTGATGTGGGCGAGCAGCTGCATGGACGTGTAACCGGCCTGTAGAAAACTCTCCTCGTAACGCTCCATCTTAATGGCCCTGAGCCAGTCGCCCACTGTCCCACAGGATGAGGGCGTCAGAGGGGAACGCTGGTCCAACAGAGGGTGAGAGGGTCTGAGGAGGAACACAGGGGACCGTTAAAACGCACGTAATTGCCCATATTAAGATGACGTCTTGAGTCAGCCTGCAGCAACACAAATCTAGAAAGGCTGCCAACTAACAGCTTTCCCTTGAGGCGAGGGGGAGGGGAGAACAAAATGTGACGGACAGATATGAGCCCAAACTGAGACTTGATTGACAGGCTGACAGGCCAACATGCCGAGAGGGGAGGGGCAAGACTAACATACAAGAGCCCATACTGTGAGCTAATGAAATGATGGACGGAATGAGATCTGACTAAAGCTAAAACAGACACTTCTATGTTCTTGATTGACAAGCATTGTTGGGGCAAATGCATTACTGTAATCGCATTACTCTCCTGTGACCAAGTAACGTTTGAACTATTTTTCAGTAATCGTGTTACTGCACAACATTAACTCTTAATTTGCCAGCGGTTTTGAAAACAATTGTCAGTCACCGCTAGCATTTTTGATCATTTTCACAAAATTTTCTGAATGTTTGGTTGTATAAATATCTGAACATGCATTATATTTTAATATCATAAAAACACAGACCACTGCTTTCAAACAAACAAAAAAAACATTTTTTCTAAAATTTATTCTAGCTTCATGCATTCTTTTTTTGTTTATCAACACTTGAATGTGGGTTAGTTTAATTAAAAAAAGCAACATTTTGAACAAAAAGCTGAGAAAATCACAAAGACTACATCTGGAACAGATTCAGACAGATGATCAAAACACAGATGGAGTAGATCAAGTCCATCAACACCCAAAGCTTCACAGTCCTATAGCTCGTCCTGGGTCGACATTTCATTCAGTAACATTAGGCAGTTTTGAATTATATTCTGTTTAATATTGGTGATCACGTTATTTTACATATGCATACGATTACTTATGATATCATTTGTTTCTGCTTCTTTTCGCATGTGCTCTGATCAGGAGATTCAGTACTCTTTCAGAAGATGCGTAATAGCGCCCCCTACCGTACAACAGTGAAAAAACAGAAAGCTGGAAATTTCCGTCAATGGCGGGAAAGAGTTAATTGTTTTGGTTGACATGGCAACATAAAACCAATAGAAATACAACTGACATAATGGGTAACGCTTTTATTTGAGTCCACTTAAGACATTCTACAAACAGTATTTAACTACGTCAACCAGCAGTCATTAGAGTATTAGTAGTCTGTCAACTCGATATCTGCTTTATTTCTGATTCTGATATATAATATCTGCTTAAAGGTGCTGTATGTAGTTTTCAGCGACCTCTAGCTGTGATGTTTCAGATTGCAACCAATAAGTTTACAAGCGCGTGCTCTTGCACGTGCTCGAATTTATGAGCGAGCACTGTGGGTACCTTCAGACTGAGACGCAACACACCGGAGAAAGCATCACACAACATGCTGGAAACTTAGGTAAACTCCCACTGCAACGTTACAATAATAGGCTACTTTTATCAGCTTGATGTTGAACTAATGCTCCATGCTCGTACCATGATAAGTATGGAACCCTATCAACCGTGCCAAATTTTGCCACTGCAAGCACCACTTCACATTTTCTTCAGGAAATGTGCATTCTAGGTTTGTAGATAAGGTTTCTCCATGATTCAAATGCCCTGCCGATGTTGAGCCGTGTTTTTTCACCCGAAGGTCATGCGATTCACGTCTGGCCTTACGAGCTTCAGCAGAAAAATTTTGTTTTTTGTTTTTTATCAATATGTGGAGTTTGTGTTGGAGTCTGTGTTGTGCTGGGAGCAGGTCGTTTCTTAGTGTTATCAGACATGTCATAAGTTGCATAAGTCATAAGTCCATGTCATAAGTTGCAGTGTCGTCGCTGTTGAGTGCAAAGTCAGTAGGCTAGACGAGGCGAGAGGCTCGGGAGCGCGCGTGCAGGTCACGTCACTGGATTTCAGGGTAAATCCGACCCGGCACCTTCACATAAAAATAAGATTACTTGCTTTCCGAGGTAATAGCAAAACCCGCAAAGTGGATCATTTTAATGTGAGATTACAACCCATTCACACACAGGCAATAAAAAAAGGATTCATTTTAGTAGAAAAGTTACATACAGCACCTTTAATTTCTGCTTTAATAACACTTTATTTTGATGCTTCCCCCAACAGACATTCTACTGACTATAAGTGACTTCTACTAACACCTAACAGTCAACTAATACTCTAAAGAGACTTAGTTGACGAGTTACTTATAGTTATTAGAATATCTAAAGTGGATTATTGAAATGTAACCGAAATATGTCCTAACATTTATTTGATCCAAAATAAAGAAATCAGTGGGCAATTTGATGCATGCTTTCCATAGTAATTTTGTGTAAAAATTAGAAATTGTTTGCAATTTAAAAAAAAAACTTTTGCTGTATTCAGCTGCAATGCTCTTTGAAATAACTGCAGTCATTGATATAGATAATGGATGTGAAACTCACCCTGCCCCCTCTTGGGCGGTGATTTTAAGTGAGGCGGGGTTGCGGATTAGCTTGTCGAGTGCTGAGACGATGTTGGAAAAGCGTGGCCGGGCCGTCCGCTCCTTCTGCCAGCAGTCCAGCATCAGCTGGTGCAGGTATGTGGGACAGTCAGGGGGGGGCGGCAGCCGGTAGTCCTGCTCGATGGCATTGATCACCTGATTGGGTGAAAGAGATTGTGTTAATAAGCGCAGGAAGAAAGAGAGGAAGTGAATTGATAATGCAGGGTCAAAAGAATGTATTAGTGAAAATATACGTATAATGCATAATGTCAATATTAGCACTTTTAAAATGTTATTTTTTGTTTCGGTCAGATTAGGGTGATATTGGAAACATAATGCACACTACCATTCAAAAGTTTGGGGTTGGTAAGATTTCCTTTTTGAAAAAATATGCTCACCAAGGCTGCATTTATTCAATCACAAATACTGTAAAAACAGTACAATAGTGGAATGTTATTACGATTTATTTAAATATATATTTTAAAATGCAATTTTCAGCATCATTACTCCAGTCTTCAGTGTCACATGATCCTTCAGAAATCATTCTGATATGCTGATTTGCTGCTCAAGAAACATTTCTGATTATTATCAATGTTGAAAACAGTTGCTTCTTATTTTTGTGGAAACTGAGATGCATTTCTTTCAGGGTTCTTTGTTGAAGAAGAGTTAAAAAGAACAGCATTAAATGAAATGTGAATTATTACTGTCACTTTTGATCAATTTAATTCCCTGTTAAATAAATCATACATACCACACACTTTTTGAACAGTAGTGCAACTTAAAGCAATATTTGCAAACATACCAAACATAATTATCAACCACTGCTAATGGATCATTTTCTATATCACCGCATCTGCTTTAATCTAAAGTAAAACTGTCACAATATTAACCAAAATGTCATCATATTAAAACACAAACACTTACATCCTGGTTGCTCATGTCCCAGTATGGTCGCTCTCCAAACGACATCACTTCCCACATGACAATTCCGTAACTCCACACATCTGATGCGGAAGTAAATTTCCGGAATGCAATCGCCTCGGGCGCCGTCCAACGGATGGGAATTTTACCACCCTGAAAGAAGAACCAGATCAGTTACGCTCTGATAAACAGTGGAAATTAAGATCATGATGCACGTGTTGCATTCCCCCCCGCCCTAAAAATATTGAGTCCGTGTGAAGTGCTTCACGTCGCCCGAGCATTTGCTCTCACCAGTGAGCTTGTGTATGTAGGATCGGAAGAATTCTCTTGCAGGAATCTCGACAGACCGAAGTCGGACACCTTGCAAACCAGGTTACTGTTGACGAGAATGTTCCGTGCGGCAAGATCCCGATGTACGTAACTCATTTCGGAGAGATACTTCATTCCCGATGCGATGCCGCGCAGCATGCCGACCAACTGTATTGGAGTAAACTGGCCATCATTGAGCTGGAGAGAAACAAAGATCATGTCAGAGAGTCCTTGTGTATGAGAATCACTGGCTACGTTTACATGCACTTCTTTTGTTTCTGAATTCATTCCGATTGATGAATCCAAATGTAGTGAACGCTAATCATGTGATCAGGTTAATGTGCGCGTTTATATGTCACAAGCTTCAATATCTTCAATATAAGTCCTTTCAGTTTCGGTTTTCAATCCGATCAAGTGTTCACATGTTCTCTCGATCGGATTAGAAAAGGAATAAATCACCCCTTTCAATCCGATCAAAATTTCATTCGGATCGAGCTCAATCGGTTCGATTAAGATGTTTTACACGAAGACTTTTCAGTTCGATTGAGCCGTCAATACGATTGCTAATGGATTATTTGGTTCCATGTAAACGTCGCCACTGAGATGTTACGTCTCCAAACACGTACCACTAGATCCTACGCACACTTACTCTCAGGAAGGAGTCCAGAGCTCCGTTCTCCATGAACTCTGTGAGGATCATGACGGGACAGCTGGCTGTTATTATGCCTTCCAGGTGGATAATGTTGGGGTGCTGGAACTGGCCCATGATTGAGGCTTCGGAAAGGAAGTCCCGCCTTTGCTTGTCTGTGTATCCACCCTTAAGAGTCTTAATGGCGACGTAGTTCTCCTTCTTCCCAGGAATCCTCAGCCGTCCCCGACAGACCTCGCCAAATTCGCCTTGAAATGGCAAAACAAAGCACACAATTTGTAACCATTTTTTAGTCCAACCAAGCTGCGACTGTAATAAGAAAAGACGTTTTTCGTGAAATCTCTTAGCTGTGTGTTAAATATCAAAGACTTTGCTTTCTGTGCGAACAGAAAATGATCTAAACACCTTTGTTATATCGGTAACACTTTACAATAAGGTTCGTTAGTTAACATTAGTGATAACTAATAATGAACTGCACTTATACAGCGTTTATTAATCTTTGTTAATGTTAATTTCAACATTTACTAATACTAATACTATTAATGCACTGTGAACTAACATTAACAGCTGTATTTTTATTAACTAACAACAAATACAGAAACAAATGGATTGCTTGGTTAGTTAATGTTAGTTAATACAACTAATGAACCTTATTGTAAAGTGTTACCGTTATATCTTACAAATGACTGAAACCGAATATGTGACTGTACTGTCTGAAAATAAATCATGTGTCCAAATGAAATCAAAATTTTGTGTGGGAGGAAGACTTACCCGCTCCAATAACCTCTTCGATTTTGACAAATGAGACATCAATCTCCTTAGCAAACTCTCTCACGGCCTCATTAGGGTCCTCGTAAGTGAATGGATCAATGTAAACTTTCACTCCTTGGAGAGAAAAACGTGTCAGTTACTCCATTAATCAAAAAAGCCACAACTTAAACAGAATGCATAATTATAATAAGACAAGAAGTTGCAGTGCTCACCTTGACCCATGAGATACTGGCCATTTTTATCACTCAGTTCTGGATCTTTGAAATGATTTTGCTTCCTGTGAACAGAAAAGGAAAAAATGCATATGAATAAGTAACATTACATAACATTCCCAAAATATGTAGGTCTTTCAGTGGTAAACACTGGTGAACATGCACAAACAACAAAACTTGTTTTAGGTTTTTAGACATTAATGCCCAGCAAAACTCTAATTACATTTTCAAGGATTGAGGAAAATCCCATGGCAGCGTGACGCACGCTTCAAGCTATTTCACAGCTGAGTGAGTTGAAGTTTGACTTAAAGTGTTTAGCTTTTCAGTTCAATCCGTTTTTCTCCACATCCCAAGTCACAGACTGCCTGACGCTGCATGCTAACTGCTGGTTTGGTGCTAGTTTAGCAGATTTATATTGTCGTTGGCCACTTAGCAAGGTCTTTTTTGGCTGCTTGACCACAGAAGTATTGCTGGTTAAGCTAGTTAGCAAGTCTGGTTGGAACACCGAAACATGCTTGTCTCTTCAGCAAAGTTGGGTAATGTTAAATAGCTAACTTTGAGTATGACTTTGAAGAATCTTATGCAATCTTTCAATGCAACAAAAGAGTGCTTGGAAATGATGTTGGACAGTCGCTGTCTGAGATGTTTAGGAGTAATTTGCTTTATGCCTTTACACACACAGGTTTAAGCGGGAACTGCCAAGCCCAAATATACTGCTTTTGGGTCTCACTGACATTGCTAGAAAAGGGCAAAAATAAATGCACTGTATACATTGCATGGCCGCCGAAAGTGCATTATTGCCTAGCTTACGGTTTCCCAAACGGGGGTTGATAAAAAGCTAATAATTAATAAAATGGAATGTAACATTAAAATGGATGGTAACACTTTATTTTAAGGTGTCATTGTTACACTGTAATATAAAGTAACTACATGTACTTACTATAGGGTTAGGATTAGGCTTTGGTTTAGGGTTAGTTGCATGTATTTATGCATAATTTTTCTATAGTAACTACATGTAACATATGTTTTACTTGCATGTCGTGCGACCATTAACCATCGTCAGAAAACCGTGAATATGCGAATGTGCTGTTAAATTATTGAAATATTAACTTCACGTAAATATTTGTTTTTAATTTTTAAGGGATCGCAAGTTCACTTCCAAACGTAACTTCTATTTCTCAAATTCTAAGATTGGATCGCATGTTAAAAACGAAAAACACATGTCAAATTGTATGAATTGTGAGTCAGCTGCAGTCTGACGTTTTTAGGGAGCTCGGAAAAATCCGGGAAACTTGTTGTGTCATGCCTGGTTTGGGCTCGGTGTGCTTGTTGTGTTCCATGTTTTTGTTTTTGGTCTTTTGTTGTCATATTACTCTGAGTAAAGAATGAACTGAATGCACAGTAAATCCCTCTCTCCGCCCCGTTCTTCCTCTTCCTGTGTCTTTGTCTCTTACCTCAGGCTCTGGTCTCTTATTCAGACAGTTTCATGGTGTATTATACTCGAACTCAGTCTTAAATTACTCAGGTCGTTCTAGTTATTCTTGTTATTTTCTTCTCTCTGTTTTTCACTGTATGTCCTTCTCATTCTTTCTTTGTGTTTTGGACTTGCGGACGCTCGCTTACGGCTCAAAACTGCGCTCACAGAAACTCACTGGTTTGCAACTTAAGGTTGAAAGGAGAATGAATGGACTTTGCTTAAAAGTTATCCTTAAAACAAATTAGTTTGAAAGAATTCAGTTTATTTATTTTTTACCCCTAAAGACACTCAAGTCTGTATTCTAAAGTTTAGTGAAAGTCGATTCAGATTCTTTCGTTATTTAAAAGATCTGAGCTATACGTTCATTTTATAGCAGTCTGTCCTATGTTCTGTTTCTTAAGGCATATTAGGAGATACATCCGAAACAAAAGTTAATACTTAGAAAAAAACATAACTGAGAACTTCATAGCTTTCCACGTCTATCTTTCTCCCTGATTTCCCAGGATTAAAATAGCCACGTTTGTCCCACCCAGTGCTGATGGCAGGTCTGGACCGGAGGCTCCCGGTGTGTGTGTGTGTGTGTGTGTGTGTGTGATTGATTGTAGGGACTCTCCATTTAACTGGGTGTGAAAATTTGTGTATGTAATGTGTGGAAATGTGAACAATATATGTAAATATCCAAACACACACGATCCTGTAATCTTAGCTTTTCATATGTGGGCAAATATACGGCCCATTTATCAGCAATATCTGCATTTGCATGTACACTGGAGTGTATGTTCATTGTGTAAATACACTTGCGCTTAAAGAAGTGTGTGTGTGTGTGTGTGTGTGTGTGTGTGTGTGTGTGTGTGTGTGCGCTACCCCAGGGTCATGACTATTGTTCTGCTGATTTGGCCTGTGGAGACTGGGGTGGGACAACTGTATCCTGTCTCCACTTCCCCTTTCTCTCTCTCTCTCTCTCTCTCTCTCTCTCTCTCTCTCTCTCTCTCTCTCTCTCTCTCTCTCTCTCTCTCTCTCTCTCTCTCTCTCTCTCGCTCTCTCTCTCTCTCTCTCTCTCTTGCTCTCTCTCTCTCTCTCTCTCTCTGTCTCTGTCATTTTTATTAATTAATGTTAACAAAGATTAACAAGTACTGTAACTAATGTATTGCTCATTGTTAATATCAGTTAATGCATTAACTAACCTTAACTAATGGAACCTTATTGTAAAGTGCTACTATTATTTATATAATATTATAGTATTTATTGATATTTCGAATTGGTTCATAGTTTTTGTTTAGTGAGCCTCTGTCACTTTTATTATTAGTTTTGGATATATTTATACTTCTATTTAGCCTTAATTTAACTTAACTTAAACTTAAAAAAACTTAACTGAAATAAAATAATTTCAAGTATTTAATACAATTATTATATAATTTTTTTTCAATTTTATTTCAGTATTATTTTAGTATCATTGACATACTTTTTTTTTTCAATTAGCTTTTCATTTTCATTCATTTTAATATTTAACTTTTATGTGTTTTTTTATTTTATTTTTAAATATTTCTATTTAGATTTATTTTTATTTCAGTTTTAGTAATTGTAGTACTTTGTCAATTGTAGTATGGCAACATTTCTAATTTAATTAATAATTTTTATTATCATTACTCAGTATTTTTTTATCTAATATTTATATTTTATTTTAGCTTCATTTTGAAAATGATTTTTAATAGTTTTAGTGCAAACATTTCGTGCAAGCATAATTTCCGAACAGGTTTCCCAAACACTCCTTATTCATAACTCAATAAAACAAGTAGTCCTAAACTCATACTATTGACTGAACCAGATGACATAAAATAAACCTAAATTAACCTACAAAGAGCTTACTTACAGTTGCCTTTTATTAAGCCAGGACACGAGAAAGTATCATAACAGCACATTTATACATGGTAAAAAGTGCTGAGATTTTGATAGTTGTATTGCTTGCTGATTGGAAGCATTATTAAAAATAGCCCACTTATTTAATAAGCAAGCATGCAAGGGACAGTGGATGTGTGAATGACGGCTGTTTGAAAACCGAGGAAATCTCTGGAGCTTTCTGCGGGCATGCAGGCCCAATTATAACAACCTCACACTCTCTATTGCTTGTTGGTCTCTTGTTTTACCGTATACAGTAGATAGCAGCAGCGATGACGATGATGAGGAGCAGCATGCCCACGGCTATGAGGATCCCGGTAACAAGCAGCGGGGACGAGGAATCATCTTCTAGGGAAACAGAGAGAGGCAGACAGCCAAAGTGAGAGAGAGAGGGTTTAAAAACAGCAAAAGGTGTGATACGATCTCAAGAGAGAGAGAGAGAGAGAGAGAAAAAAGGCTTAAATCTGCACAAGGAGAGAAAAAACAATCAATAAAATGCCTTCTCACACAAAACTCTAGGGCACAAAAAGTTTGGCACTAATAAAGTTCCACATTACTAAGTTAGACCCTTTCTTACCGTCAGGCAGGGTTCGAAAGACGATAGCTTGACCGAAGCTGCCATAGCCGGCCAAAGTGCGAGCGCGGACCTGGACCTCGTACTGTGTGGCTCTGCGCAGGTCGCTCAGCACAACCTTGTTCACACTGCTCTCCATATAATGACAGGAGTTCTCCTCAAAGCCACGCTCCTTTCAAAAGAACACACACCCATATCTTCCATTTAGCTGATTCTTCACGTACAGTTTCTGAGCTGTTTGAATATATTAATTGTTAATTAGTCTGGCGGGTTTGTAGTGTAAACAGTGAACAGCTGCGGCACAGAGAGCGATCAATAAAACACAAGCGGTGAGAAAAAGCGGAGCGAAATAAAAATAGACTGTATTTCAGAACCGAGGAAATGGTGGTATAAAAACAATACCGAATTACAGTGTGAGAATTCACATTTTCCTGAGTAAACGTGGTGTATTGTGACCAATGTGAGATATCTGGATTGTAAGCAATGCAAGCTTTAGCATGCTTTTAAAAAGCAGACTATAATGCACTCAAGTGCAAACTGAATGTAATGTTTTCAGACACTTAAATACATGCTAATCGCAAATAAATGAAAACGTACTATAGCTTAAATTTGTTTTTAATTAAACGAGTGCTTTCTGACCTACTTAGGGAGTGCATCTTTATATGTAATTTCATAATTACTTCTATTGTCTTGAATATGTGAATACATTGACAAGCATTTATGGTAAACTAAATTATAAAATGTATTGATAAAAGTACATTTAAAATGCTTTTAAATGTAATATCAAACAGCACACTACAGTTAAGATTATAATCAAGTACTTTACATGTGCTTTAGTGTGTTAATTGGCTTCATCAAAACAAGACTTAAGTGTACTTCGGTCTGTTAATAAACAGTCATGAACGTTTACTCTCTTTAAGTGCACTTAAGTGGCCTTTTATTTAATTTATATTATCTGCAAGTAAAAACATTTTTATATATACTTTTAAGATTTGAAGTGAACTATAAGTGCACATTCAATACAATTAAGTGGACTTCTGTCATTTAGAAAGAACAGTATAGAATTTAGTATAGAAGAGTACAGTAATCTATAGTGCAGTATAGAGTTTTATAGTGTTCTAGTGTTGTGTAATATGTGACCCTGGACCACAAAACCAGTCACATGGGTCACAATTTTGATATATAGATTTATACATAATATGAAAGCTGAATAAATAAGCTTTCCATTGATGTGTGGTTTGTTAGGATAGGACAATATTTGGCCGAGATACACATATTGAACATCTGGAATCTGAGGGTGCAAAAAAATCGAAACATTGAGAAAATCTCCTTTAAAGGTTTCCATTTATGTTCACTCACAAAAATATTGGTTTTATATATTTATGGTAGGAAATTTACAAAATATATTCATGGAACATGATCTTTACTTAATATCCTAATGATTTTTGGCATAATAGAAAAATCTATAATTTTGACCCATACAATGTATTGTTGGCTATTGCCACAAATATACCCGTGCGACATGTGACTGCTTTTGTGATCCAGGGTCACATGTGAATAATGAAGAGTCATATAGCATTGTATAATGTAGTCTAGTGTAGTTTACCTTCTCACAGTAGCGTAGTTGGTACTGTAGGATCGTGTAGTGTGATTGTGTCGGTGTGTTCCAGAGCAGCGTCAGACTGGATTCTGTGGCTGTGCTCTTCCTCAAACCCGACACCAGTACAGGAACTGTACAGTACAGGAACACACACATATACATGAACAAACGAAAAATAGCGGTGAGAATCACGATTCAATTTGATTCTAGAGGTCACGATTCGATTCGATATGTGCATTTTGATTGTAGTTGACTGTTTTGTGTTACTTTTCTTATTTGACTGCGGTAGACATTTTAATAAGTCTAGAAGAAAAGAAAATCCTACTGAATTAAATGTGAAAGTGTGCAAGGCATGCAACATTTTTTTATATTAAAAATAGGAACAAAGAAGCAAATTACAAACAATAGGCAGATATAATATACAAATTAAATAAACTTGAAGTTTTTCAGGTACAGTAGCATAGGATAATTAAACATGTTGTAAGAAATACTATCGAAATTGAATAATCAAATGTAAAAATAAAACACTGTATAGTCTTCACTGTATGAATCAAATTGATTAAATTGATTCATAATAAGGATAAAAAAGTGTTTCAGTCAAAAGCAGTGAGTGTTATTAACATTAATGAAACGGATGGCAACAGTTTATGAGGCTGCTGTCCCTTTAAGAATGAATGCACGGATATAGTTACAAATCCAATTTTCACCCATTTCTTTTTGTTCGCGTAGGACATAACTGACTCTGTTTACATTGAATCCTCTAAAGTCCACACGATGTGTGACACAATTGTGTATCTGTGAAAGAGAACTGAATACGAGATCGGATGCATGTGATATGTGGCATCTGTGCGCGTACTTCGAGTCCTTATTCGCGGCTTATTGTGATTAATAACTTTATCAATAACTTTAGGTAACTTTAAGCAGTACTGCAAAGTTAAAGAACTTTAGAAAATCGATTTTTGAAATTTGCGAATCGATTCGAATCGGTAGAAGATATTTGAATCGTTTTTTTCCCCGCACACCCAATGAAAGCATTGACTGATGACAGGCTTCATTAATACGAGCTGCAGTGTCTCACCGTTGGGCCTGGTGGTGATGTTGATGGTCTCCACCGCGGGGGCCAGGACACTCAGAGCCGAGACCCCGTTCAGGGCCGTCACGGTGAAGCTGTAGGTGGTGTGAGGTCGGAGTCCCCAAATGTCCACGCGCCGGCCCTGGATCCCGGTCTGAGAGGGCCGATAATTCACACCGTCCCCGCACGGCACGCACGGGCTCCTGGGGGTCGAGCACATTCGACACTCCACGCTGTAGGTGAGGTCCGATCGGCCCCCGCTGTCCAACGGCTCGCTCCACTCCAGCGTGAGAGACGTGTCATTGACCTGAGGAACAGGGTTGCGTGGGGGCGAGGGCGGACCTGAACACACCACAACAAATACACGCCGTTTGAATCAGAGCTAAAAACGTCTGCGATACCCAGAATGCAACATAAAAGCCAGAATAGCTATGTTTCCATCCAAAGTTGCGGATTTAACTTTGGAATATCGTTTGCGAATAAAGTACGTAATACGTGGTGCGTCGCAGACCAGCACAAGACGAACAATTGTGGTTAAAAAGTAAATAAATTTGGATTTTTTTTAGAAAATGACCAGATAAGACCCTATTCCTCAGCTGGGATCGTGCAGAGCCCTTTGAAGCACTTCAGAGCCCTTTGAAACTGCATTCATTTGAACTTCAACATCTTGGTTGCCATTGAAGTCCATTGTGTGGAGAAAAATCCAGAAATGTTTTCCTCAAAAAAAATAATTTCTTTTCCACTGACGAAAGAAAGACATGAACATCTTGGATGGCATTGGGGTGAGTAAATTGTCAGTAAATTTTCATTTTGAGGTGAACTAATCCTTTAAGCATTTCAGAATTATCAAACCAACATTTGAGATGCTGTGCGATGCGATTGGTCCGCTGGTTAGTCCAGTTATCCAATCACATCCACTTTTTGTTGCACATCAAGGGATTTGTTTGGTAACTGGGTTTCCATCATAGTTTATGTGCATGTCTTCGTATTGGATCAAAAAAACATCCACTTCAATTGAGGACATACGTTTTATGAACATTTCTATCATTTATGAGCATTTTTATGCTATATCCCAAAATTTGCATGAGAAAAAAATGGATGGAAACAGGTAATGTAGACCATAACAGAATGAAAAGAGGAAGGAATAATATCAGTCGTCACTCTATATCTCCCAGTAATATGTCTTAGTAAGATGATATTTAAATGCTTAGTTTTCACTGTGGGGGCAAAACTTGCAATTCAATGATTAAAAAAATGAACAAAAACAATTCTCAAAAGTCTGATTCATCATATGATACTCTCATTTTAGCATGATTTTTCTAAACAAAATATGTATGGATAATCAAGTTAACCTAAGTTGCTTCAGTCCAGTAAGTGTTCATCTTGAAATATTACTAACAATATAAAAGTTATTCTGTTACCTTATAGAAATCAGTAAAGTTTCACAGCAAAAAGACACGTGAACCACGACCTGAAGGTGGACATTTGTACAATTGTACTAAAAGGCCTTTTACTTGCTAACTAAAAAAAGTCTAAACTATCGATCAGACGGCAGAAGGAGATCTTTACTCACGTGTGCAGGGTGTATCGGGACTGTCGGTGGGAGCGCGGTGGAAACCAGGCCGACACACACACGATGAAGAGCCCGTCTCTCCTGTGTGACTGGAGTCAGGACACGCAGAACACGGACCGGGACCAGAACCCATCTTAAAATGCCCCGCAGGACACGCTGGACACAGACACAACGCTTTTATTATCAGCAACTGTTAGCCTTTACAGGAAATACACATCAAAACATCCTTCTCGTTCTGCCTTTGCTTTAGTTTGAACAGTTCAGTATGTTCACCAGCGCACACTAGTGTTTCAAAAAGAAGTCTTCTGCTCACCAGAACTGTAATTATTGGATCAAAAACACAGTAATATTGTGAAATATTATTACAATTTAAAATAACTGTTTTCTATGTGAATATATAAGCTGAATTTTCAGCATCATTCCTCCAGTCTTCAGTGTCACATGATCCTTCAGAAATCATTCTAATATGATGATTTGCTGCTCAAGACACATTTATTATTATTATTATCAATGCTGAAAACAGTTGTGCTACTTCATATGCTTCGAAAAACCATTGTTTTCACCTTCAGGATTCTTTGATGAATAGCTTTTGTAACATTATAAATGTATTTACTGTCACTTTTGATCAATTTAATGCATCCTTTTTGATAAGCATTTATTGTTATTATTATTATTATTTTAATCCTTCTGGTGCCAAACTTTTGAACAGTAGTGCCATTTGGATTTAGTCAGTGATTTTCACATTGCTATGCTGGTTTGCTAGCTAAACCAGCACCAACCAGCATAAACCAGCATAAACCAGCCTGGACCATCATAAGTCTTTTTAGGGCTGCACGATATTGAAGAATATGCGATAACTCATTAAATAATGCAATATTCGATATGCGATATGATAATGCTTCAAGTATGTAATATTTAAAATTATATAACCTACATATTTCACATTCTTTTTGTGACGAGAAAACATCCCTACAGCTTCTGAAAGTGAACGTCAGTGTTTTACTGTAGTATAAAAAGAGTTATTTTAATATCAGTGTAAACCACAGGGTTTAGGGGTTTCAGGTTATCCTATAGGTTTATTTAACAGCAGAAACTGAATAATCAAATGTAAAAATAAAACACTGCATGGATGAAATATATCCTGATTCTTATTAAAGCCACAAAAGTTATTCAGCCGAGAGCAGCGAGTGATTTTCTCTTCGTCTTTTGTTCACGACCCCAGTTATTGCAAGCCGTTGCGATATGCATATCGCGATATATACATTTGCGAAATTTCGATAAGTTGGATATATTGCGCAGCCCTATAAAGCAGAGAAACAACATGTTTTGAGAGAATAAGCACTGTATTATCATTAAACAAACACACTTTCCCGGCAAATAAACACACACTCACGCACTCTCTGCGCAAACCTCATTCGTCCTGATGTGTCAACATTAAACAATCATTTAGACAACCATCCAAACAAGCGCCGGTGTCTATTTCAGTCGACGCTGGTTTAATTTAGGATTTAAACCGCTTCTGAATCTCTGTGTGGCAAAGTCTGCTGCATGATATGGAAAATGATCATGTTCCTCTACGACTACGTGTTTAGCAGCTCAATCACTTGATTTACAGCCGGCCGTCTGACACCGCAGATAAAAGCCACACACATTCAGGTTGCTCAAGAAACTCGAGTCTTTTTCTCCGACGTGACATGTAGACACATACAGACACACACATGTATGAATGAGCGATGCGGAGTCTCATGAGACCGGAAAAGACAGGGTTACAGACCAGTTTCATTTCATAATCAGTTCTCCACAACCCCTGTACTGATGGAAACACATCTGGATTTGATTAACATCAGTTTCACTCAGACCAAAACATATGGTCTGAATTATCCTGCTAGTTAAAGCAGCTTTACACTGGGGTGTGTGTGTGTGTGTGTGTGTCTCATTTGAAACATTTCCATAATGAATGTCTCTGAATTTCCTCGCTGAAGGATAAAGATCTTTCTAACTTCAGCGCTGGTTTTATAGACACGAAGATGCTTTTACTGCTGCTGACATCCATACCACTGTACTAGAGATTAATTATGAATCCATACCATTTTTAAACTAAATAGTTTATAACCTATTTTTAAACAAACAAACGAAAACTACCGTTTAAAAGTTTGGGTTCGGTAAGATTTTTAAATGTTGTTGAAAAACATTGCATTTATTTGATAAAAATACTGTAAATATTGTGTAAATATTATTACAATTATTATTACTATTTTCTATGTGAATATATTGTAAAATGCAATTAATTCCTGTGATCAAAGCTGACTTTTCAGCATCATTACTCCAGTCTTCAGTGTCACATGATCCTTCAGAAATCAGTCTAATATGATGATTTGATGCTCAAGACACATTTATGATTATTAACAATGCTGAAAACAGTTGTGAGCTTAATGTTTATGTGGAAACTGTGATACATTTTTTCCCTCAGGATTCTTTGATGAATAGAAAGTTCAAAAATACAGCATTTATTTGAAACCGAAGTCTTTTGTAACATCATAAATGTCGCTTTTGATCGATTTAACGCGTCCTTGCTGAATAAAAGACTAATTTCTCTCTGTCCCTCGAAAAAAAATCGAACCGACCTCAATCTTTCGAACAGTAGTGTTTATAACTTGAATACTTTTGACCTGCCATAATTTGTGTTTCATAGACACACATTGTGATTAGAATCCCATCTAAATTGAAAATGTCTGTTTTTCTCGCACAACCTCAGGAAAAAAAATTACTGAGCAAATTACTCATGTTTTCTTTTCATACCAGAAGGTCCTCTGAGAAAACGAATCTTGTCCAGATAGGAATCTCTGTGATTGCGGTATGTTATTGTAACTCTTCTCCTCGTTTATTTCAAACCCTCGTCAGACACTATAACTAAAGCTAATTTTCTTGTTAAACAGCCTGGGGAACCATTTTTGCCAACGTTCTGGGTTAGTGGTACCGCTAGTGCTGCTGGCATTTCATCCACAGTAAATCTGATCTCAGAAACCACTGTACAAGCAGCGTCAGGTATGATCATTATCCTAATGCATTCCTTCCCTTAATTGCATACATAATGATATAATTATAGAATTAATTCATTGGGTTAGTGATGCACGCGTTCAGAGCACATGACGGACACTCCCATCTTAGAAACAACCACAAATCTTCCAATCCCATTCATATCTGTGCATCAAAGCATCCTGTTTTAATAAATGTAGCTCAAACATATTTTAGAAAACAAATCCAGTCCAAAAAGAGCATTAAAAAGGGCATTCAGCTTTTAAAATGAGTCTTATATGATCTCCTTCCATTGTCAGCATAAAGTGATTATTAAAAAAAGTTGCACTCTATTTTAAGGTGACATTTGTATAGTGTAATTACGCAAATCAGTACTAAATCAAATTAATTGACTAAATGTACTTACTAAAGGGTTATAGTTAGGGTTTGGTTGAGGGTTCATTTCTTGGTAATTATGCATAATTTACCGTTATTGAAAGTACATGTGCAACTACGCCACCTTTAAAAAAAAGTGTTATGTAAAAACTGTGCTCCAATACGGTCACCAATTTATGTACTAATCAAACTTTGGTAATTAGTAAGATGGTATACTTTGAAGTACCTTGGAGTAACACTACTGTTACACTACTGTTCAAAGGTTTGGGGTCAGTAATATACTTAAGAAATTAATACTTTTATTCAGGAAGGATGCATTAAATTGATCAAAAGTGACAGTTAAAGGAGAACTCTGGTAAATTTTAACATTGAGCTCATTTTTTTGTAAATTTGTAGTGCTGTCAGTACAGAGAACAACGACAAAAATCGGTGTTGCCTACACAGTGTTATCCTCTTTTTAAAATTTGCACCCTGTTGACTTCAATGGGGCAAGTTTTAAACCTGCTTTTAGCCTCTTAACATCCTTGATGTGTCATTACAAGTGCCCAGCCATGTGAGTGATTCCTTTAGAGTGAACACGGGTCAATCTGACTGCAGTAGATGTGAAAGAAATAAATAAAAGTGATGTTAATTCAGCCAGCGCACATACCTGTATTTACGTCCTGTTTTCGGTCAAAGTCCAAAGTAGTCGATTGTCGAGTTCACGCGCATTGGTTTAGTACCTATGATCACGCGCGTGAACTCGACAATCGACTACTGTGGACTTCGACCGAAAACAGGAAATAAATACAGGTATGTGCGCTGGCTGAATTAACATCACTTTTATTCATATCTTTCACATCTACTGCAGTCAGATTCACCCGCGCTCACTCTGAAGGAATAACTCAACATGGCTGTGCACTTGTAATGACACATCAAGGATGTTAAGAGGCTAAAAGCAGGTTTAAAACTTGCCCCATTGAAGTCAACAGGGTGCAAATCTTAAAATGAGGATAACACGGTGTAGGCAACACCGATTTTTGTCGTTGTTCTCTGTACTGACAGCACTCCAAATTTACAAAAAAATGAGCTCAATGTTAAAATTGACGGGAGTTCTCCTTTAACGACATTTATACTGTTACAAAAGATAAATGCTGTTCTTTTGAACTTTCTATTCATCAAAGATTTCTAAAAAGAATCATGATTTCCACAAAAATATGAAGCAGTGCAACCATTTTCAACATCGTTAATAATCAGAAATGTTTCTTGAGCAGCAAATCATCATATTAGAGTGATTTCTGAAGGATCATGTGACACTGAAGAATGATGCTGAAAATTCAGCTTTGATCACAGGACTAAATTACATTTATTTTACAGTTATTTTAAATTATCATACCATCACTGGTACCACCATAGTTATTTCACAGCTAAACAAGAAGAGATTGTACATGTGTGAATCTGTATGCGGCTAATTAGAGTCATTAGTGCCATTAACCTCACCCGCACACACATTTTCTGCCCTTCCTGCCCTTCACCTGTGACCCCGTGACCACACACACTCTCCATTCGGCCTCTCACCTGCCCAATAAACTGCAGTATACTCTTTTTCTTTCTCTCTCTGCCCATACCTAATTGGTCATGTCATTAGAGCGGCTTTGTACTGGACACAACCCTGCCTGCAGGCGCCACTATTATGGCTTTGCGCTGCCTTTGTGTGTGTGTGGGTGTGTGAAAGAAAGGGATGAACAGCAGATGTAGTGTGTTTGAGTGGATGAATGCTGAGTAAGTCATTGAGTGTGTGTGTGTGAACTCCAGGGGTTCACGCCCACAGAAAGCACAGCTGCAGTTTAACACACACGCAGGGCCTTTAACACTCGCTCTCTCCACCCATCCCAAGAAACATCATTAAAGAGCTGAAGTCATATTTGAAAACTGGGAGGATTTGGACTGATCCACTTCACTGAGAGACGGCGATTACTCGAATTAAAGTAGATCAGTCATGTCCTTAAATGAATTTTCCTGGTTAAATCCTTTTCCCGGTCAACTTAAGCTGCACGCATGCAACATATGCTGTCGATTACCACAGAAAATCATTGCTGAACTTTGTAAAAATTAAGGAAAATCGTGTTTGCAGTAACAAAGTCTATTAGGCAATCGTTCCCGAGGGTTCAAAAGCAGAAATGTGAAGTTTTGCTCATGCGCTTCATAAAAAACGTTTGTTTTATGAGAGGCATATGAACATTAACCTCCTGTTAGTGTTTAATGCTAACACATGCAATATTTGTGCTATGGTTCTACAATGAAAAATGACAATGAACTAATTAATGTTTAATTACTCTAGTGCTTCAAGCCTACTAGGCTTCCATTGTAAATGGATTAATTTGAATATTTTGTAAGTGACAGGAAAGACATTTATCATGAAAAAATCTATTTCAAATAAATGCTGTTCTTTCTATTCATCAAATAATACAAAAATAGTCTGCTGTTTTCAACATTGATAATTATAATAAATGTTTCTTGAGCAGAAAATGTGACACTGAAGACTGGAGAAATTATGCTGAAAATTCAACTTTTATCACAGGAGTAAATAACAGTTTTAAATATATTCAAATAGAAAACAGCTGTTTTGATAATATTTCACATTATTTCAGTTTTTACTGTATTTTTGATCAAATAAATACAGCCTCGGTGAGCAGAAGAGACTTTGTTCAAAAACATCTTACCAAAAAATCACCCGAACCCAAACTTTTGAATGTAGTGTATGTCTGATCTATGTTTCTGCGGTCTCATTCACTCTTCAAACGATGGCAGTCATATGTGCAATCACACTGCAAGACCGTGACCCCAAATTTTGGACACACAGGAGACTAAAATTGATCAGAAAGACAATTAATCTGCCATTTGTGAGCATGTCATATAAAGCGATCAAAGACTGGTGATTTCGCCCTTCGATGAAAGAAATCTTTTGCAATTTCACCACGAAACTTGTACAGTCGCTTTGTACAAAAGTGTCTGCCACATGCAGAAATGTAAATGTACCCAGGATGCACAGCAACAGTAATGTAACAGCGAATGAAAATGTGTCCAGCCGTAGGACACTGATGAAATTCACAGTAATCCTCTCCTGATCTCTCCACTTCCTCCCTCTTTCCTCTAGTTTAAAGGAAGACCTTCATCTCACCTCTCTCACTCACTGTTTTCTCTCTGTCTCAGTGTCACAGTCTTTGTCTAATTCAGTCCCATCTGTCCTGTACTGTCTCTCTCTCTCTCCATCCGTGGCCTCTTATCAGTGCTGAAGTTGCAGTCATTGTCAATATAAACTTCCTCAACACTTCTTCTTAAAGTAGAAAGGCAGTGTGTGTGTGTGTGTGTGTGTTTAAAATATTCTGAACTCAACATTCTCTCAGGCTCTATTCACAGCTGGTATTAAGATGCATTTTGGTCGATCGGATCACAAGTAGACGAGGAGACACATTCCCGTTTACACCTGGTGTTTTAATCCGTCTCTTTTGTCCACTTTCAACCACTTCTGTCCTGATTTCTTCGAGGTGAGGGTCTATGGGCGGTAAATCTATGTTTTTTTTTAGATAATTCAATCTAATGGACAAAATAAGCTCATGCAATTTACATATGAACACAACCGGAGACGACAGAAGAACATACGGAGAGCATCAGCTTTAGTTTCTGCTCTGACAGACGCAAGATCACGCCGAACACTGTGAGTGTGTGCTAGAAATCAGGAATGATGAGAGAACATTGTGATTTTTCCTCTTCAAACCAAACTTGAGTCTCCAGCCGACAAAGTTTAAATCCCGTCTGGCTAGAGCTCTTCCCATAATGTTCACGCATTAGTTCAGTAGACGGAGAGTAGACGGTCTTCTGTGTCTGTTTGAACATGCGGATCACATGAGTGTTTACACTACGAAAGCAATCCGGTCGAATGCGCTTTCGACTACCTCTAGAAGTGGTTGAAAGTGGACAAGCTTTACACCAGTATTTAGTGTCGTACACTTGTGATCCGATCGACCAAAACGCATCTTAAAACCAGCTGTAAACAGGCCATCAGTTTCATACTTTTGTGATAGTAAGTATATAGATGGAAGTGTATGTTCAGAATGGCGCATTGCTGTCTGTTGCGTACTGTGCACAGCATGCATGGATGATGTAGTTTAGTTGAACTGAAATGTGTCTCTACAGCTCATCATCTTCACGTCGAGCTCAAATTATCTTCTGAGAAGTCTGTCGTATTCCCTCTCTCTCACCTCTACACTCCAGATCTCCATGGCTGGCCTCGAACCCCGGCAGGCAAGTGCAGGTGGTGGTGGGCTGGTCCACCCACTGTCCATCTTCTCCACAGAACATCTTAGGCGGTCTGGGATTTGGTCCAAACTGAGCTGCGTTTGCCACACACTGGCCCACTGCCTCCTGCACCAGCGAGCGAGGAACCGTCTCCGGGAACACGGATAGTGAGCGCGTGAGAGCCGGACACTTCTTAAAGAAGACGCGCACGGATAAAAGGGCCATGCACGCTCCCTGGGCCTGGAACGCCAAGTAAAATCCACGTTTGGTCAATGGGCCCAAACGCAGCGTTTTGATGTTCGACTTCTTCTCTCCACCCGCACGGAGCAAGAAGTCTGCGGCCACCGTGTCCACCTGATGGAAAACACAGATTCGGGAAAGTCTGGTGAGATCCATAGAAGAGGAAAATCACAAATATGATCTCTTTCACATCTCGAGTCATTAATTCATTAAGAGTCATTTACTCAACTGTCATTAATTTGCACTCAAGTACAATTGCTCATCGCTCTATTATATATTCAGATGACCTTCACTGGACTCATTTTTAAGGACTTAAACAATACTTTAAACAGTTCAGAGATTCGCCAAGATACCAAAGTCAGAGATCTCTTGTCAAACATTTCTTGTCAAAGTCTCCCAAACCTAAATAATGTGCACTTGAAGTGCACTTAAATGTATTGAATATGCACTTGTTGTGCACTTCAAATCTTAACAGTCTATTTAAAAAAAGATACTTGCAGATCATATATTATTATTGAAATAAAAGGCCACTTAAGTGTACTTAAAGTACACTTTCAAGACTGTTTCATAACACTTAAAAAAGTGCAGTTTGTAATAATGTCAAAAGAAAAGTTTTTCTTCAAAGTGCATTTTAAATCATTATGTTTTAATAATCTTTTGTCATGCTTTAAAGAAGTACACGTGTTGACTGACATTAAAGCACTAGTTTATAATTTTAACTCTAATGTTTTATTCAATATTTAATTTAGAGTTCATATATTTTAAATGTACTAACTTGCATTTAATTTAGTTAACTATAATGCTTGTCAGTTCATATCTCAGTACACTTCTGCCATATTTAAGACATATGAAATTACATACTAAGATGTACTAATTAATAGGGTCAAAAACTTATTTTTCATAAAACACATTTTCATCTAATTGCAGCCAACATGCAATTAAGTGTCTGAAAACAGTACATTCAGTTCACACTTTAAGTATATTCTGTCAAAGTTCTGTAATAAGTACTATTTTTTTCTTTTTTTAAATATGCTAAAGTGTACTCATCTAAAATGTATATGAAATCTATGAAATTTTCCTTCAAGTAACGTTAACAACTATTTATGCAGTTTTACATTTGCGGTCGAGTGTGTATGAGCACCTTGGTGTAAGGGTTCTCCATCCATGCGGGGTGGCTTGCCGTCGCGTCATCCGTGTCACTCTGGTAGTAGTAAAGGTTAAAGGTCTCTTTGCAGGATCGGTGATGTGTGATCCGCGAAGAACATTCGATCATGGTGAAGAGCAGCTCCACGTACACCTGAGACGCCCCTCGCCGGTCGATGAGTTTACTGCGCAGCCAGTGACTGGACGCGCCGTCGGCCTGGCAGATCTGATAGGTCCTCACGCTGTTGTTCTCCTCATCCAGGCCACTGACCTCGTCCCACTGCGCACACAAGAAGTGGAGATCAGTCGTAATCATGTACAGTTTGCACATGAGCATTTGCTCTACATGTAGGGTCAAATCTGCAGGTCTCACCTCAGGTTTACTTCGAGAGAACGTCGTCCACTTCAGATCTGATGTCTCAGTCTTTGTATTCATCAGGACCTCTGTCAAAACAGGGAGAAAACATAAATACAGAAAAAATGAGATCACGATCTTTAATGTCTCCGCCTGAAAAGAAGTGTGCTTAATTGTGTTCAATGTGCACTTGTAGTGTACTCTTTATCTGTTAAATACAGAGGAATGAAGACTTATGCTTGCAGAAGACTCTGTGATTGCGCGTCACATCTAAAGACTTCAACAATATTTCAAACTGTACAGAGATTTGCAAACAAACCCAAGATATCAATATGAACTCAGCGAAGTTTCCCATGTCCAAATGACTCTCTCTCTCTCTCTCTCTCTCTCTCTCTCTCTCTCTCAATAAAGAAGTGCACTTAATTGTATTGAATGTGCACTTATAAATGTACTTCAAATCATAAAGTATAATTTTTAAAAACTGTACTTGCAGATAATGTATTATTAAAGGCCACTTAAGTGTACTTAAAGAGAGTACACTTTTATGGCAATGTTTAAGTACGTTTTTAAAAACACAAACAAATATTTGCACTTCATTTTTACTTTAAAGTACAGTCTTATAGCTTTAATGCTCTTTTGTCATGCTTTAAAATAAATACACTTATTTTGATGTGTTGACTAATGCACTAAAGCACATGTAAAGTGCTTGATTATAATTTGAACTAGTGTGCTATTACATGCAGTCCTCATGATGCTTTTTTAACTAGTGTGGCCGAACCAGAAAGATCAGCTTCACCACAGAACATGTTTTTGCTGAAGAACATCGTAACTATACTAGTCCACCAGCAAAAGCGGCAGCGAGCATCACAACCCATCGACGTTCATGCAGATCTGCGCTGTTTTTCAGCACATAACATCTGAGGAATGACATTTTTCCTGCGAGCACACAGAGGGCAAGGGAACTTCCCTGAGGTTTGATGGTTTGGTTATCGAATCATGGCCAACAGAAGCTTTAGCAAAAACAACTAGAAACTGCTGGTGATTTTCTCTCATACTGACGTGCATTGCTCCAGGGAAACCGACGGACATGGGAACAATGGCACAGCCTAATTTTACACTCGCACACATATACAGTGCCAATACAAAATCACTATATAGAGTTTCAACCCAGCGGTGAATGATGGTCATTTAATTACCAGTGAACATCCTTCCTTTCCATTTCCACTCTCTCTGCTCTTGATTGCGTTTTTGCTTGAACTGGCTGTTGAACATTACTTATTGATGGTGGTGATGGGTTTTAATCAGGCTTTCATTCAGTCACCCCCCCCCCCCCCCCCCCCCCCCCCGGGTGGTCATGTGACCACCCGAAGCCACCATACAGTTCAAACCGGCTCCAATCACAAAGATCCTTTGATCTAAAAATACTAGCAACGAATAAATTTCTCCCTCTTTCCCCTACTGTTATTTGTTCAAACTCCTTTCTCATTCGTGTCTCTAAGGAGAAACACCTTTATTGCTCTTTTTTTTTTTTTTTTTCATGTGCTTTTCCCATGAGTGTTGGAGTTTAGCATACAGAGATGGAATCAATGCGTCTCTGTCTGTATGTATCTGGGTCGAGACTTGTTGGTTTAGACCTCAGAAAAGCATCAATGACAAGAAGAAAAAGATTATGTTTGAGCCCTGATGGCCTTAGGGAGAAATGTTTAGAATGGATATTGCATACTGTGCAGTGTATACTTTTTGATATTGAGATATTGTGTGTAAAACAGTCAACAATAAAAATAATGAAAAAAATTAGTATGCTACACTACATGACATAACTATGTTGAATGTTTAATTCTGAGAGTAAAATTGTTTTTCTTTTTTTTTTAAATCACGATGAAAAGGACGTAGCGATAGATTTTTCGTATTGTGCTGAACATCAGAGTGATATAGATCATTGAAAATGAAAAAATGTGGTTCAGCCCATCAGTTGTTGACTGGATGGAGGAAGATCTGAACGCAATCTTGCAGTCGATTGTAAGAAAGGTGCGGGGTTTAAGAGGACTAAATGAAGTCCAGAAGATCAAGTAATGATATTTTGATTAATGCAAATATTTGCTTTTATTAATTACTTAAAGCACACTTTAAGTACTTCGATACCACAGCAAAAACTACAAGCCTAACTAATACATTTCAAACTTATTAAAGGCAAGTACACAATCAGCAATAAAATAAGAACAAATACACTAATTACAATTACAGATCAACAAAACACAACAAAGTTACAAATAAAGTCTAAATGTAGTATTCAGGTACAGAAATGTAATAATTAGGCCTAACTATAAAACAACACTATAGTGTGTACACTGTATAAATTAAATATGATCAAAGATTCATCTTTGTTAAATCTGTGTTTTGTTATTTGCTTCACATTAATGACAGTCTAAAGAATAGGCTTCATTTTCTTAAAGTGCCCCAATTATGCTTTTTTACCTTTCACATAGTTTTTATTATCGCTGTTTGTGTTTGTAAAAGGTCTGCAAAGTTTAAAGTGCGGATAAATAGAGTTACAACAGAACAGAGTTAAAAATCACATCAGGCTGGGCCATCTGACCAATCAGAGCAGAGCAGGCTCTCAGAGAGGCGGGGTTTATAGACACCGGATCCTTGAACCGTTTCAGAGAAAAGAGGTGATGCTTCATTGTATATTATGAGAAAAATAAAGTGTTTTTTGACCTTGTACCTTGTAAACCTGTTGTAGAAGACACCAAAATAATATTAGGAGCCTTTAGAAATAGCATGACAGGGGCACTTTTTGTCTTTTCTTGTTGATGTGAAACATAACATGGGCATTCATCCATGAAGTTTGTGTGTATGGTACCAGGTTACTGAAGACTACGACGTGTGTGGTGTGATAGATTAGTGTCTGTTTGACTGTCTGTGTGTGTGTGTGTGTGTGTGTGTGTGTGTGTGTGTGTGTGTGTGTGTGTGTGTCGAACTTCACCAGAGTTTGTTTGGAAGCGGAGCGAGACTCATCTTTTCAGTGTCTCGGTCCACTTGTTTGGTGCACCAGGGTCCAGATGGCAGCGTTCACACTTATTCAGATGAAGCGCACTAACAGAGCAATCGCACCAGGGTTCGTTTTAATCCAACCAAACATGCCAAGTGTGAACACACCCTAAAACTAAAAGCTAAAATCTAATTCAAAAGCAATGATACTTAAAATAACACTGGCTCTGGTTGTATATTCTGCAAACGTTGTATGTCACGCAGGTATTTCGTGTGCACAGAAAACTAGCATACGCCGCACAGTTGACACACTGCATAACTAGTACGAGTAGCATAGTAGCACACCACTCCAAACACCTGATGTGCCTCTATCTGTATGTATCTGGGTCGCAACTTGTCTTGGGGACTGGAAGCTTCCCGTTGTTGGTTTTCACCCTTAGAATCACATCAATATTAAAAAATCAAAATCAAAAACTGTTATTTAAGCCTGTATGGCCTCAGGGAGAAAACTGGCATGTGCTTTCACTCAGCGACACCTACACACGCCATCCATCTTCCAGACATTTCTCCCTCTGTCTTTCATTACTTTCCCCCATCACTTTTGCTTTTCCTGCTTTCAAATTTCACATTCCTTTCTTGCCATCCGTCCGTTTTCATTTCTCTTCTCAATAACTCCGTATGTATCCGTCATACTCTTTATCTCTCCGTGCCTCCCTCTATCCTCCTCTCTTCTGATGTCGAGAGGCTGTGGACGGCTGATAACCGGCGTCCAGCTCTCAGAATCAAAGCGAGTGACGCCCGGGAGGATGAAAGAGGGATGAGAGGAGGACACAGGGCGGGAGCTTTTGCAGGAGAGGGCAAAAAAGAGGGAGAGATGGAGGCCGAGGGATGAGGCACCGGATATCTGACGGTGATTTCCCACTGCGAGTTTCCCTCCGAGTTCAGAGGAAAAACAAATTACAGGCTCATCTAAATTAAAATGCACACACATGAATCTCATGAAACCTGTCCACGACATGCCCAGGTCATATTTCACTAGGGATGAGTCCCGAAACCCAGTATTAAACGGCTAAATTATGAAAGATCGCAGTATCGATAAGCTACGACGTTACCGGTTCTGCTGTCGGTAATAGAGAAATTAATATTTATTAATTATTGCTATATAGTCGTTATCTTGCTAATTCTATCTTGCCAGTCAATTCTATACGCAATAATATTAAACCATTTGTCTGTGATGCAGTTTTGCTATTCTCAGTCTCTTCTGTTGCTAAGTTTCAGGACGTGTTTGATAGTGGTTCAACGGATCTCAAAACGCACGGTTCGGGTCATATTACGGATTTTGTTTCACGGATCAGATCATTTTTCAGATCAACAGGGAAAAAAAAATGTGTGTGGGGGAGGGGGGTAAATATTTGCTTTTATTAATTACTTAAAACACACTTTAAGTACTTCGATATCACAGCAAAAACTACAAGCCTAACTAATACATTTCAAACTTATTAAAGGGAGGTGAACACAGTCAGTAAGAAAATAAGAACAAATACACTAATTACAATTATTGATCAACAAAACACAACAAAGTTATAAATAAAGTCTAAATGTAGTATTCAGGTACAGAAATGTAATAATTAGGCCTAAATATAAAACAACACTATAGTGTGTACACTGTATAAATTAAATATGATCAAAGATTCATCTTTGTTAAATCTGTGTTTTGTTATTTGCTTCACATTAATGACAGTCTAAAGAATAGGCTTCATTTTCTTAAAGTGCGCCAATTATGCTTTTTTACCTTTCACATAGTTTTTATTATCGCTGTTTGTGTTTGTAAAAGGTCTGCAAAGTTTAAAGTGCGGATAAATAGAGTTACAACAGAACAGAGTTAAAAATCACATCAGACCAATCAGAGCAGAGCAGGCTCTCGGAGAGGCGGGGTTTATAGACACTGGATCCTTGAACCGTTTCAGAGAAAAGAGGTGATGCTTCATCGTATATTATGAGAAAAATAAAGTGTTTTTTGACCTTGGACCTTGTAAACCTGTTGTAGAAGACACCAAAATCAGATTAGGAGCCTTTAAAGTAGCATGACAGGGGCATTATTTGTCTTTTCTTGTTGCTGTGAAATACGACCTGGACATTCATCCATGAAGTTTGTGTGTATGGTACCAGATTACTGAAGACTACGACGTGTGTGATGTGATAGATTATGGTCTGTTTCGCTGTCTGTGTGTGTGTGTGTGTGTGTTCATTTATGTAATTACAGTGGACTATCTCCTGCTGTCTACTCTATCATTACTTATAATGGGGCAGGAAAAAGTGCATGTGTGTGTGTTTCCCCTTATGGCTCGCCTCAAAAAAATAGGTTAGACACAGCGAGACTCCAAAGTTGACACATGGATTATCATTCACCTGACACACACGCACACAAACGCACACACCTGTCAGTGAGTCTTTGGCCTGATATCATCATCAACACCGGCTGCTGTTCTGATGGATTAAGCTCCCGGTGGCCAATTTCTGTCCGAGCTTGTTTTTTTGACCCATTTAATGCAGTGGTCCCATTTAGACACACCGTACCACATGACGCTTACTCTCTTTAGTGATAAACATGAGTTTAAATGGAGAGCTAATGGTGACTTAAAGTCGATTTTTGAGAAAAAGACCCCAATGATCTCATAAACCTGTCTCAAATACACTCAAATTTGCCTACATGCAAAGGTCTGCAGTGAAAAATCAAAAATGTTCATATGAACATTTGTCATCAAGTTATCTGAGCTATGTTTTCCAGAAAATCCAACAATTGTCTCTTCTTTCTACAGATGAATTTTAAGAGAAATTTGGTCAGGAAGTAACAGGTACACTACCATTCGAAAGTTTGGGATTAGGAAGATTGTTTTTTAAAGAAGTATCTTATGTTCATCAATGCTCCATTTATTTGATCAAAACAAAGTAAAAACAGTCATTTTGAGAAATATTACAATTTGAAATTTGAATAATGTAATTTATTCCTGTGATTCAAAATATTAGTAGTAGTATAATTACTCTTCGGTGTCACATGATCCTTCAGAAATCATTACAATATGCTGATTTGATGCTCAAGAAACATTTCTGATTATTATCCATGTTGAAAACATATTATATTTTTGTGGAAACTGTGATGCTGTGATCGTCAATGAATAGAATGTTGAAAAGAACAACATTTATTTGAAATATAATCTTTTGTAACATTATAAATGTCATGTCTGTCACTTTTGATACATTTAATGCATTAATGTTGAATAAAAGTATTCATTTCTTTCAAATACACACAAAAAATGTACTGACCCCAAACTTTCGAACAGTAGTGTATGTGTTTGAATAATCGGATATTTCCTGACTTTGATGATATGAAAAAAGGCAAACAGGACTCTGTGTTTGTGTCTGAGCATTTTGGCATGTTAAGACGCGTGTGTGTGAGACTCGTTTGTTTCTCACCTCTGCAGTCGAGAATGAGTGTTTGTCTGCTTCATGTTTCTGTCTAGTTTATGACTGTTTTCTGTATGAGTGTGTGTCTAGAAAACACACCAGCCCATGGAAAACTATTGCTCAGAGGTTGCTTTTCTTCTCCGCAGATTTAATTGAGCTCTCAATATATTTAAGTCAAACAATTGTTGATATACAGTAGAAGTATAAATCTGCTGACAGCAAGAAAGAGAACAAGCTCACTAAGTCCTGGGAGATTTTGATGAGAAATTTCAGAAACATTTCAAATCAAAGTCTTGGTATTTTGAGATCCGAGAACATAAACATTATTGAGTGAGATAGCAAGGATATTTTTTCCCAAGACTTAAGCAAAAGCCTCTCTACTTGATCTCCAAGCTATCTTAGAGAAGTTTAAAGTGTTTTTCTGACAGGAATTTTTGATTGTAAAACACACTGTGGTACGTGACCTTGAGTTGGATATCATGCCTAGAGTGTTTCCTATCTGCACTCCCAAACCTCTGTAATTATAGACACATCCTCACTTTCTCTCAAAGGTAAATGACAGAAGACCAGCACCGGGCTACAATTAGTCTTTCGCTTTAATTAAGGAAAGGAGACAGTGCCAATTACTGAAAGAGAGAGAACGAGAGGAGAAAGTGAAAGGAGGGGGAGGCATGTAAAATGGAAACGGAGTGAAAAAAAAGAGGCCAAGGAGAAAGAGCGGCAGAGGAGAGATGAAAGGGAAAACAGGGATTAGAAAGAGATGGATGGAGATGAACAGATAGTGAAGAGAGATGAGTACTATAGCGTGACAGCACGTTTGAGAGTTTAATTACCGAAGCACACCTGGACGACTGACGCTGCCAGGGATGAACAAAACTACACCTTTGGAAAACCATTGTCTAAACGATTAGTCGTGTTAAAGTCAACAGGAGATCAAAATGGACCGTATTTACTTTCTCAGTAAACATTCCTCCTCTTATCGCCAACAATTCATCAGTTCATCTTATTCCAAAGAAAACCAGTTTGTCCTTGTAATCTTTCATCAAAAGCGATAACTTTTAACATGAACAGTTATTACGTAAATAATATACACGCTGAATGTAATGCTTTCAGACAATCGTTAAATGCAATTAAGTTCAAATTGATGATAGTTTCAATTTATATTAAATGCAACTATCTGGAATTTCGAGTGTTTTTTGACCTACTAAAGTAGGGCATCTTAAGTAACTTCATAATTGCTTCTACTTTTGAAATATGGTTCAAGTGTACTGCTAAATAAGCATTTATGGTATGTATTATGGTATTTAAAATGCACTTTTAAGAAAGTACACTTTTAAAAGTGTACTTACAGTTTTTTTTTCCAATTGCTAACACACTAAAATGACATGCACAGCACAATTATTAAAACTGACACACAGAGCAAAACCTCTTTTCAAGTCTCCAAAAGTCTAAACACATTTTCTGCTTTACACACATTTTGCAATTCAAAATGGCACTTTTTAAAAGCACTGAACACGGTTCTCTGCGTAACACACAACAATCTGACATAAAGTCACATGTTTGCCATTTCAAAACACTGCCATTCAAAATGACACTCCATGAGCTGATTGGCCGATACATGTGTCACCTGACCAAACACCTCAACGCTTCATTGTTAACACTTCAATCTTTTTGTGAGCATATTTTTGTTCAGTCCAATGTAAATATTTCTGCAGTGCATATGTTGCACTGACTTGTTTGGTGAAAAATAAAAAAATAAATGTTTCAACAGCATGTGTATCTGCAAATATTTCTGTGCATGTGAACAATCTGAAGAATTTTCTAGAATTTGAACTATTTTAGTATTATGGCAAAGCATGTTAAAGATGAGAGTGCTTTTCATTATGCCAACAGTGTGTAGTTGGTTAGACAAAAATCTGCTAATATGAATGAAGTGTGTGCCATTTCGTGCAAAAGTCTGATTTTGATAATATATGTAGTTTTGGTTGCAGTGCTTCATTCTGCAGGATATATGAGGTATTTTGCAGTTTGGGTGTGTGGCTTTGATAAAAACAGCCTAGTTTGCAAAATTGTGTGTTAGCAATTGGAAAAAAACTGTAAGTGTGTTAATTAAATGTTTGTAGCAGTGGAGCTTTCAAAGGTATCAATATAGAGAATACATTTTTAAGAATGCTAAGAATTACTTTTATTAGCTAAAAATAGTATAATAGTCAATATAATTAATAGAAAATCTCACAAGTCGACTTCACTTATCAATTAGCCAGGGACTGGACATAAAGTTGACCATCCGATTATTAGCTTCTATTCCCCTAAGAAAGAGAGCCAACAAGTAAGATATCTTTAATATTTTATTTGGCTTACTGAGCTATGAAAAAGCAAACTGTGAGCATTTACAAAAAAAAAAAAAAACGTACCAAAACAAACATCCTTTCACTACATAAGCATAAGCCGACCTGCCTAACTCACTGAAGCGATGAAACATCTGCAACTTCTCAAGCCATCTCATGAAAACAAGGCTTTGTCTCTGGAATAGACCACCATGAGAAATAATTAGCTTCTGTTTTTTTTCTATAGCGTCATTAGACAGGGACATGTGAAAGGAAAGTGGACCGCTCCTAAGTCCACGCTAAACAAATGAACAATCCTTCTCTCGTCTCAACTCGTTTACATACTTCATTTGGCTGACGCATCTTTGAATGTGGATTCGTTTCCTAGCATTCAGCCGATGAGCAAACACACACTAGACAGTGTTTGCACTTGTATTGCTGTTGGGGGAAAATGAAAGAGAGAGAGAGAGAGAGAGAGAGAGAGAGAGAGAGAGAAATACAGAAATTGTTTGCCTTTTGACACACAAAAAAATAGTAAAGCCTGAAACATTCTCTATGTGTGTATGCAAATGCAAATGTTTGCCAAGTGCATTGAAAGCGTATGTCCCTGTTGTTCATATTTAACTCGTGTTATTGCGTTACTGTGGCAATGGCAAACTTCAGTGCTTACGACACAACCCTGCAGAGATTACATATTTTTGTAGGCCGACCCGGAAGGTAGTGATGAAGTTTAATGTCCCGACAACCTCTTTAGTCCCATTTAGATATTTATTAGCAACTGCCTTTTTCAAGACAAGTAAAGCACAGGGGGTATTACTGATGTATTTTATGTTGTAGAGTAAAACGTGAAAATATCTTGAGCTTTTGTTCACCACAGACCTTATTACAGGCATTTAACCAAAACCCATTGACTTCAGGAAGTGCTAAAACTCGGGTTTTGTCTTACACAAATACGTCATCTCTGCAGCCCTACATACGAGTTTGCTTCATTTGTATGATAGTATATGACCTGAAACAGTAAACTGATTATTGCTATTGTGTGTGTGTGTGTTGAATTCACTTCCATTGGATTAAGTATTTCATTTGGATACTTGAAGATACTTGAAATCGAGCTTGGGTAGTTCGAATCGTTACAGTTCAGACCTAAATAAGTATGTTTTGGGCCTTCGCTGTCAGAAATAGGGGTACAGTAGGAGTCCATTTCTGTCCCCCAAGGTACAATCTACACTAACGTACCCCATAGGGCTTATTATTGGACCTCAAGGTACATATATGTACCTTTTTGAGGGTCAAAAAGCATTAAAAGGTACATATATGTACCGTATCTTTTAAAGGTTAAGGTACAATATTGTACCCTTGAGGGTCCAGCCCCAGTGACAAGCCATTGTACCCCTAAAGGTACAATTATGTACTTTATTTTCTGAGGGTGTTGAATGTTTTTCTTATCTAAAAGAACACCCATGTCCAAAAATAGATCATTATTGTAGCATATATGTACTATGCACAGCATCTGTTGGCTTATATTATCTGTATAACGATCTACATTCACCTAAATGTGCATATATACAGTACTACTGTATCCCAAACGCCAATGCGCTGAACTTGACATTTCCAACACCTATTTCTTGATTTATTAATCAATAATCAGGTAAAAGTTCAATATTTTACACACAAAATTGTATAAAATAGCAAAAACTGTTCAAATATATACCAGGCCGTATGCAGTGTATTTTGAGAGCACATATGCTGTAAACTAATATTTCATTCCCAGCATAGCCAAGGACTTCCTTTGCAATCTGTTGAACTCTCGAGCTCTATTGATGTGCAGGCCATCAGCGAACATCACAGCTTTTATTATCATTATATCCCCATATGGCTGCTCACACGGTACATCATGAACACACACACACACACACACACACACACACACACACACACACACACACACACACACACACACACACACAAAACTGACCCTTAATCATATCCACACACACACACACACATTGAGTAAGTGTCAGTGGCAGCCAGAAGCCGTGCTGGTTTGATTGGTGTGTGAATAGAGAAAGCAGACTGTTCCTGTCTGTTGCACGCGCACACACACACACACACACACTGACCCAGTATAACCCCAGCAGATATCTGATACATAATACACTCTCTGCATGACTCTCCTCTTTCAATCTTTTGTTTCCTCCATCTCCTTTCTTTCCTGATCCCTCAATTTCTTCCCCAGCTTTCACTGAAGATCAGAGAGCGAAGGCAACGTGTGCTTACCCAGAACGAATCTAAAATCTCACACTTATAAAAACACATTATGCATTATGACTTCGCATACTGACCTCTTCAAGTCGTGTCATGTGTGTGTGTTTATTTAGCTATTCTTTGGGGACAAACTTGTACCCAGAAGTGATCTAAATATGATCAAACCTCCTCCTTTGGGGACTTCCTAATTTATAAAAACAATGTTTTTGTTTTAATTAAATGGAAATGGGATATACTTAGGGTGTGAGGTATTCTGTAGAATTTATAATTAACTTTATATTAAAAACAATTCTGGCATGCCCTCATTGAGCTAAATAAATGTGTATACAAGTCCACGTCGTAGCTTTTCTGAACTATAAAAAAGCAACAACATATTTTCGTTGCTTATGGGACCGTTTGAGCCACAAATATGAAGAAATATGAATTACTTTAAACTACATAAAAAACACTGTTAGACCAACAATGGTTGTTACGAATTGAAAATTTCCTGAACAAGAAATCTGAAGCTGCCTTGATTCATTTATTGGATGAATGAAGCATTTTAACAAACACATTTAAATTGACAAAAAATTAAGTGTTACTTAGGAGCATTTTAAGACAGAAGTTGAGAGAACCTAAAAACATGAATGCATCATGTTGCGTTGAATTTTTGTGTTCTCTCAACAATTCCTTTTTTACAGGGTGTGTATGGAAACCTCCATGTGACTGTCAATGCCCCCCCCCCCCCCACACACACACACATCTGACCTGTTTTAAAGGCACTCAGAGACCTTAGTGAGGAACATTTAGTAATGTGTCTCTGTTTTTCATTATCTGTCTAAACAAAGGGTCTTCATGATTAAATTATGCCTGCGGTTTATCTGTCAACGCATTAATCAGTGTAATTAATTCACAAGGACCTATGTTCATAGTGTTTAATGTGATTTACCAAAATAGGATGTGTGCAACATTCACATCAACCAATCAATTTTTTTTGACATTACGTTTAGGGCAGCTTATGGATTTAAGGCAAGACAAAACATGTGGCTTAAAAAAAAATGAATAGATATCACCATACTTTCCCTATAGTCGATTAATCACGGTACATTAAGGCATTTCTTTGTTATTCAAGTTTTCTGAAATGTTGTATAAATATGCCAATTACGCATTTCTAATTAACTCTTTCCCCGCCATTGACAGAATTTCCTGGCTTTCCATGTTTTCACTGTTATAGGCGGTGTTATTACGCGTCGTCTGAAAGAGTACAGAATCTGGTTACACTTTATTTTAAGGTGTCGTTGTTACAGTGTAATTATATATTTAAGTACTGTGTAATATTAAGTAACTACATGTACTTACTCTAGGGTTAGGGTAGATTAGGGTTTGGTTAAGGGCTATTTGCATGTAATTATGTATAATTTACTGTTATTACTGTAAGTACATGTAACATATGTAACAAAGACACTGTAAAATAAAGTGTTACCCAGAATCTTCTGATCAAAACACAGGTGAAGAAGAAGCAGAAACAAGTGGTAGAAGCATTGCTTATGCACGTTGTAGTCTTTAACCAAAAAACTTGTTTGAAAAGTTGCTTTTTTTAATTAAAGGGGTGATGAACTGAGAAATTTTTGACTTTTGACATATAAGAGGTCATCATACTATAAGAATATCCTGTAAGTTTCAGAACTGAAAACTTCCTTGTTAGTCCAGTAAAAGCTTTCATTGACACCAGGCACAGCGAACGACAGGTTTTTCAAAGTGGGCATCTATGACGTCAAAGGGTATCAAACCCCGCCTCCGCAGAAGAAGATCAACGCCTACTTCAACACTGCCTGTTTAGCCCCGCCCACCGATTCGCGCATTACATGAAACTCATTATAATATGCAAAACTGTTATCCAATCATAGCAGAGGGCGTTTACTTCCAAGTCTTCAATGCGGCACGCCCATAAAAACCGAGCGTTTCAGGAGCGAGGCTCAAAACCAGGGTGGAAAATAGCCTATTACTTATTCATTTTGATGTTTTTGAATGTAATAACCAAGCGAACGTCATAAGTGTACCTCAGACAACAATATAAATTTTTTTTTAAAGCCAGTCCATGACCCCTTTAAACTTAGCCACATTCGTGTTGCTAAAAAAGACTGAATGAAGCTAGAATAAAAAGTTTTTGTTGTGTGTTTGTTTAAGCAGAGACTCTGATCTTTCTTTTGATGTATTGCATGTTCAGATATTCTTTCATGCAACAAAATATTCTGGGGGCCATGAAAGTTTTTTGAAAATGATAAAAAAATGCTGGCGGTGTGAGGGAAACGCTGTCGGGGAAACTGCACTAATCTGCATAAACTTCCAGAACAGAAATATGAACATTGGATAAAGCCAGGTTGACGACATATTAGAGTTAAAGGTTTTTACAAGGAGGATTTTGGATATCTCTTAAATTATTATCACTCCCTTAATCAGAAAATACTGTCCACAGCCAGAAGTAGAAAAAAATCCCCATATTTTTAGGAGTGCAATCTGAAAAAAAAAAACCTCCAGGATTAAAACTAAAGTTTAATTTGAATTGTAAAGTGCTTCTGAAGTGGAGATTTCCGGCTCAGTGCAGGAGAAAAAAACTCAAATGGGCTTTAATGATACGTATTGTAATTGAATCTGCAGATGCAAATAGATAAAGTGTAATAAAATAAACACTTAAATGTGTATTTTGGACGTTTTCTTTCCACTAGTCTAAAAGAAAACAAGTTATGGAAGCAAAATAGCCCAAATTGGCTCAAACTTGACCAGTACAAAAACAATGTCTTTGCCTGAAGTGTCTTGCTTTAATTAGCATTCTTATCATACACAAGTCACAAAACACAACCAGTAAAGATGGATCGGGAAAGAAAAGGGAGGGGGTCGCGCAGGTATACAGGACAGAGAGAGAAGGAGAGCAGAAACAGGAGGAACGTGCTGTGAACTGCAGAGAAGACGAATGGCTTTGAATGTGCAGTCCCCGGCGGGGGGGAAGTGGGGGAGAGCAAGCTCGGGAGAAGCACAGAACAGGCTCATTTTTGGGGGGATAACAGAGATCCCACACTGGGCCGTAATGGGAGAACTAACACACGGTTCAGAGAAGAAAGCCTGTGCTGTGTTTGAAAAGTATGTGATATATACGACAAGATTAGTGGAAAAGGTTCATATTCCTAAACACATCGTTTATTTCCTTGCAGCTGGTTTGCAGATTTGTAGATGTACGTGATGCAATTCTAAGAGAAAAATTGGTCAGCAAGTAATTTGTTCATCCCATGGGAAACTAAGAGATAAAGAGAGTTGTAATGATGAATTGAAACAGGATAAAAGATGTCAAGATGATTTTGCAACAGGACAAGAGTTTTTAATGGTGTTTTTAGTGTTTAGTGATACTAAAAGTGTCTTATAGTAAATCTGCAGATTAACCAACCAGTGGATATATAAAGGATTTTCATAATCAGAAATGCTTTTTTAGTGTGATGTAAGAAAACTGTTTGGCAATTTAGCTCTGGTATGGAGAGAACAAATTCAGAGTACTAATATCTTTGAAAGAGCACACATTTTGGTGTACTGTCAAATACTACACGTCGCACAAGCCAAGCGTTTCAGTTTATTTATATTAGGTATATTTCAGGAGCAGCAAAACTGCCTGAGCTGCTCAATTAACTAATACCAGAACCAACAGTTCATTCCTATGAAGTCTATCTGACAGACTGAAAATGTGGAAGTGAAGGGATTATTTCAGACGGGCATAACGGCACTCCTTAGGGTGAAGAAGACAAACTGGCTCTGGCAGAACAACAATACTATCAAACAATCATAGTTTCAAACCTAATCATGACCCTAGCCATACCACAAACATTATAGATAGATGTTCCAGCTGTTCCTGGTTGATAAGAATGATGTTCCAGGACTGACAATCATATGTTATACTCGACTAAGTGGTGTTAAAGTGAAAAGTCTGTCATTAATTACTCACTCTTGTTGTTCCAAACCCCTAAGACTTTCATTCATCTTCAAAACACATTCATATATTTTTAATGTAACCTGAGATTTCGGTACATCCATTGGAAGTCCATTCACCCAAAACTTTCACACTTTAAAAAGTTCATAAAGAGATTGTAGAAGTAATCCATGTGAATAGATTGCTTTATAAATGAACAGATTTTTATTTAGGCTTTCATTCACATATAAATAGTGATAATCAAACATTTATATTCAATGATCTCTGTGTATGTGGCTCGATCAATGGATTCAACTGCTCGATATATACGGATTTATTTTACAATCTCTCTATGAAATATCAAATATTTGTTGGAATGGACTTTCAATGGAGGGACAGAAATCTCTCAGATTTCATTCAAATGTCTTCATTTGCGTTTCAAAGACAAACAAAACTCTTATAGGTTTGGAATGACATCATGCTGAGTAAATGATTACAGAATATACTGACACTTTCTGAGTGAACTAATCTTTTAAGTCTGGCACAAGTTGATTCGGTTTGCACAAGTTGAAACAGACCCGACATGTTGACTAGAGGAAGAAGTAATCGTCAGCGGCACACCTAACTTCAGCAAATATTATTATTTTTCATAAATATCTGTACACTGTAAAAAGTTATCAGTTGACAACTTAAAAAAGTGAGGAAACCAATTGCCTTAAAATTAGTAATTAAACCATGCGTAGTTGAATTTTTTTTTTTTTTTTTTTTGTTATGTGGAATTAAGTTCACATAACTTAATTTTTTCAATTACGCATGAAGTTCTTAATAATTTTAAGGCAACAGGTTTCCTTACTTTTTAAAGTTAAATCTTTTTTTCTAAAGTCACTTTTTACAGACGCCCATAAAACAAGATAAAAGAATTTGCCAGTGAGGTCAGAAAAACTTAACTCAAGATTTTCTCAAAGCAAATTTGATTGTTACATAATTTTGCTCCAAGGATTGTGCTTCAAGGATATTTAGTCATTTTTACAGTTAACAAGACTGGAAAAAATATTTCAGGACCTATTTTTTGCAGTGTGTGAGGGTTGCCATGATCCAATCAGGGCTGTAAAGTGTCCCTAATCGGCTCTATAGGTTTGGTTTGAATCAATCCTGGACAACTGTTGGAAGAGTGAGGCAAGCTGGAATTGGTTGGATTACATGACCATGATCCTTCCAAACCTTTCTATGCAACTCTATACAATGAAATGTGTCACCACACAAATGCCTGCCCACTTACAGAAATGACCCACTACATTATTAGAGTTCCTCCATCATCTGATCGGTTCTCTTCCTTTTGCACTGATTGTGAAGGGTTAAAGGTCTCCTCTCATGCTAAATGGTGTTTCTCAACCGCTTGTAGAGGCGTGTAGGAGGGATTCAATGATGGTGACAGAGAGAAAAAGGATAAAAAGAGAGACTCTTATGCTGTCAGCCCCTCATCCATCAGGGCGGTATTGACACTGATGCACTGGCTGAAGAGACATGAAAGAGAGAGAGAGCGAAAGAGAGAGTCCAATCCCAACAAGAGCTGCTTGAGCTCTGTTATCATCCTATCAATCTGCACAGTGTTTGGATCAGCAACCGGGGCAATGCCAACCACACACTCAAACACAAAAACACACATTTGAAAAAGTTGAAAAAGGATTCCTTCCACATGAAATCCGCCATGCACACAAACACACACAGGAATCTCTCTGGGTTTGAGACAAACATACTGTTGAAACTCTGTAGAGAGTAAAGGTGCAGGATTGATGATTAGAGATGAAGCGCAGAGCTGCAGTTTAAATCTTCAAGCGGCTAATCACAGGATTAACAACCAAAGAGAGAGAGAGAGAGGAGAGCGCTGCTTTAAATGCAAATCCCCGTCTTATAAAAATCAGTTCCATTTAATAGGATTTCTGGGGAGGGATGTGCATTTCTGCAGCGGGAGAGGAGTAGAGGAAACTTCACCACGGCCAAAAAGAATGGGTGAACCACAAAAAGAAGAGACGAATTTTTTTGCATCACTACACTTAAATAAATTGGCGTGGAAATAATTTGAACTCAGAAATTGCTGATAAATTTAATAGACAATCACAAAGAAACAGACAGTAACGCATTGAATTAAACATGAAATTCTAAATTAGATAATAAATAAAACGTCTCAATCTCACATTTGTAACAACCACAGAAATACCACGTAAAGGAATAGTTGACCCAAAAATGAAAATCCTGTCATCATTTACTCACTCTCAAGTTGTTCCAAACCTGTGTGAGTTTCTTTCTTCTGTTGAACACAAAAGAAGATTTTTTTTAAAGAATGGAAGTCAATGGCTAGTCAACTGCTACCAACGTTCTTCAAAATATCCTCTTTTGTGTTCAACAGAAAGAAACTCATACAGGTTTGGAACAACTTGAGAGCAAGTAAATGATGACAAAATTGTCATTTTTGGGTCAACTATCCCGTTAACATGTATGTTGAGAAGGGCACATGACAACTATTCTTACTATTACTGTAGTAAGCAAGTTTCTTGTATGCATTTAATACATAGTTGACCTTCTACTTGGTAAAACTGAAGCTAAATCACATGATTGGACTGCCAAAATTGGATTAAAAAAGGTAATCAACTATTGCTTGTAGTTTGGCCATGTGATAAGAGTGTAGCTACTGCATGAGAAGTTAATTGTATACCACTTCACATGAAGTAAAAAAAAAAAAAACAGAAGACAGTAGACACTGCATAGTACACTAGTATTCCATTCCAAACATAGCAAATACATGAGACTGAGCACATGTGCGTATAACAGAGAGACACACACACAGATGAGATGAGTGAGACAGTGAGAAATATGCGAATAAGTGACAGAAGGTGAAATGGATAAGCTCTTTTTTGCTCCAGGGTAACAGAAGACGGAAGACAGAAGAGTTCCTGAGCTCTGACCTCACATGAAAGCCATTGTTACCTCTCTCTCTTTTTAGCTGATATTTCCTCACAAAGGGAATTAGAGATCAGTGCAGTGATCCTCACAGATCTGGCATTAGTTTAATCTCACACAGGGGTTTGAGTTACTACAGAATCAAATCCAATCTCCCCCCTGCTGCTTCTGTTACTGACTTCACCATATTAGTCTTTACAACTTGCCAAAGCAACCCCTCCCCAACCTCAGACAATTATTGGGTACAGTTAATGAGTTGGACATTCATTTGAGCAAAATTCTGGTGTGAAACCAGGGCCAAAATTGCAAATGACTTGCCAAATGAGAATAAAACGACACATAAAAAAGAAAGAAAAATTGTTTTCTTTATGGCGTAAACAACAAACTAATCAAATCACAGATAGGGTCTAAAAACGGTCACAGGTCACAACTTAAGTTGCTTTAAAACATGCTTGTCTTCAAGTTTTTAACTTTTTTCATCATTTTCCAAGAATAGTTCATTGCAACAAAACAAAAAAAACACATCTACAACAGTAAAAGAGAATTTTCGGAGAAGCTCAATGTGTTAATAAAACAACAACAACAGAAATTGTGAGAAATATAAGCAATCACCAATAAAGCAAGTAAAGTAAAGAGGTTAAATTAGAGTTGCTTTTTAAAGGTAACGGACAACAAGTTTTTCCTTGGAAGCCAACTGTTTCCAATGGAAGCTTGTTTCTGCCACTGAATATAAAAAAAGGTGATTGCGCCTCTTTATCTCGCAATATTGATGCTTTTTCTCTGAATTGAATGATATAAACTCGCATTTGTGAGAAAAATGGTCAGAATTGTGAGATAAAAAGTCACGATTATCTTTTAAATTGCATTATTCTGTAGTGGAAACAAGCTTCTTTTACTGTCACAATTCTAAGTAGAGACACCAAGACGAATATTCGAATAAATAAGAGGTTTCATTTTACCGCGAAAAAGGCCTGACGCAGGCGCTACTACACAAAAAAAGAAAGGGGAAAAGTTATCTTTGTTAGGCCCTACTTAAAAATATAGCTAGGCTATATTTAATTAAGTATTGCAAAATACTGCTTCGTGTACAGTACATTAGAGTTCTTAACTCAAATAGCATAAAGAGATCTCTTCTGCAGTCTCCGTTCCGGATTGAACGCGTTGCTCACTTGAGAGCGCAAGCTGCGGGGTTTCTGACACTCATCTGCTAATTACCGCGACAGAACTGCGTCAATAACTCATTAATTGGACAGCGTTGCTGTTGGAGGAGCATCACCTGTGCGTGTCTGTCACACAGGTCGGTTAATTGATTTCGGCAAGCGGGGAGCAGGTGTGTGCACAGCGCCATGTAATGCGGAACTAATCCGAATCGTCCATCCGCCATCGATTAAGCAGCCTGCGGCAAACCGGTAGACTTACAACAGGTATGCGTGCAGTCACCTTTACCACATCTCCTCAAACCCAACTTTCTCTGTCTTTTTTCCATTGCAGACTGAAACCTCCATGAACAACCATTCATCATTCTATTGATCAAAATGACTACTTATTGAGGTTACTGGATGGAATGTCCCCCGACAATTACAGGACTCAAATTTCTATCGACCCAAGACGTCCATATATCGCCCATCCTCTTTGTAATTTAACATTTGCGTGTTACTTGAGCTGCACTTATTGTGCCTCCTGTTTGATCCACCCAATGGCAGTTTTCAAAGGACTGAAGAAGACAAAGAAATGGCTTAAGAATGAAATCAATGTTATTAAGTGCATAGTCCATAGTGATTACTGGAGCATAGTAATTATATTGATTATTAAAGAGCACTTTAAACGGGAAGATGTGAATGCAGGGGTGTAGCGACCATTATAAGTGCACTTCTACGTTGTCTCCACTTTATATTCGCTCTTTCTAGGAGATAATTATTACTTTTCAAGTGACACCCCAAACCAACCCGTTTGGAGGAGTCCCTTTGTATAAAAAAACGGATTAATTTAAGGAGAAATAAAACAATAACAAAACCAGTCTATTCAATTGTTCCTTGCATCAATAAAGCTAAACAAACACGCCAACTACAACAAACAAAAGCGTTTAATAACTCTCAATCTCACAGTGCCTCTCCTAACTAATAAAACAGACCATGTAATAAATTCAGTATTTAGCCTATACATAACCCAGAGTAGGCTACTGCTAACTAGCCATCGAATACACTTTGAATGCTTTCTCAGTCCTGAGCTTGTAAAACATCAGGTCTTAATCCCAGGTAGCACAAATAGGCCTACGTCTTCTAGATGTCTTTTTAAGAGCGCTTCATCTGGAAAATATCTGTTGTGTACTAACATCTAATAAACATCTTTTAAAAAGCAGTTTTACAAATTGTAAATCATAAACTTCTGACATCTTCTAAATGTCTATAGGCCTATAACATCTGACAGGAAACATCTTATAGACGTAGGATATTGCAGATGTGCAAACACATAAAAAAATGAATCTACGCACATCAAATAGACATCTTTTGCTAGCTATGTGTGCTATCAGGGATGGCCAGACAAAACATTGCATGCATAGTGAATAAAAAAAATTGCTCTTGTTTTATATAGGGCTTCAGCCCATAGATCATTGGTTAACATCAAATGTTATAACACTTTTATAAAGCAATCCGTCTTCATCTTTAAGGAGCCAACAGGTAGTTGCGTTTAATAAAATGAGTGAGTTACCTTCCTCCGCCACTGATTTGAGCAGGAACTCCAGCAGGATAATCCAGAGCACGGACACATTCCTGGAGAAGAAGAGCTCCATCGTGGAATCACGAGTGTTTCACTGGGGAATGTTTACAAAGATGGGCAAACAGTGTGAAGGTTCAAGAATCGTCAGCTGGGTCTTGTACCCATCAGGAATGAACAATCGCACGGTGGGATTCTTCACAGTACAGAGAAAAGCCTCCAAGTCACGAGAGGGGGGAAAAAACTTCTAACTTCAGACTAAACGAAATCAACTGTATCAGTGAAGTTTGTTACAGAAACACAAATTCAGCTGATCAACATTTAAAAAGATAGGTTAAAATAAAAAGAGTTTAAAAATCACTTATAACTTTATATGCTAATTGAATGGCAAAATAATGTCTATGTCTTCAAATACCACAAAATCTCCCAAACGACCTCTTTATCTACACGCAAACATGTGCCAGTTTTGCCAAAAACATACGGAGTAACAACATGCCGTTCGCTCGGCTGTGCGGAACCCCTTTGTGAGGGGTGTCGGTCGACTTGTCCTAATTTTCCCCTCTGAAATGGGATGGCTTTTTAAAATCCACCAATTAAAACAAATCCGATAGGCCACTTCGTTCACGAGCAGTGAGAAATAAATGTTCGTATTCGGCTGGGGTTTAAATCACATCGACGTCCTCATCCAACCACCGAATTCTGATATCCGACAGTCAATACACCACGACCTTTGTAGCCGATCTTTAAAAACATAAAAATCCTGTGAAATAAAAGCGATGTTTGAACGCAATCATGTGCCAACTCAACGAGCGAACATCGTGCTGCTTATCAGATGGCGAATGCATGAAAATCGCAGAGTAGTTCGTCAAAATAATCGCGAAAGCCGCGGCGAGCGCGTTCGAGATGAGAAAAAAAAAAAAATCTCGGCAAATCCAAGAAGTTGGTACGAGGTGTTCAGTCCTCAGCTCGCAGCAGATGTGTGGTCAATGCGACTGGAGGAACAGTCTCCTCCTCTCAGAGAACCTCCTCCACAAGCACCCCTCCACTATAGGACAATTCACCATGCCGGTAAAAAAAAAAAAAAAAAAGGAAAACACATTTTGGGACGAAAAACAGCCGACATACTTTTAGATAATATTTTGTCCGTCTTCTCCGGTCAGTAAGGTCGTTGTATTTAGGTTGTGCAATGTTGCACATTTTTAATAACTTATCACAAGTTATGCTCTGTGATAAATAGCGAACTATTTAGAGAGATCTTTAAATGGACTTTTCCCTTTTAACAAAATGTTTTTAAGAAAAAGTCCAATATTGAAATTGCTATACCTTTACTGATCTAATTAGCCTACAGCTTTTTGGACATGTTGCCTACCATTGTATTCTTTGAAGTAGTCTACTTGCAGGGTCCCCCTGCATGGACAATTTATAAATATCAGGGAAATAAAAATAAAAAATGATCAAAAAAAACAAAAAAACAAGTCCATTGTCTAAAGCTGGAAAAGTCATGGAAATTATGGAATATATCAATACAAAAATCATTCTCTGGGTTCATGATTAGTGGAAACAATATGGGAAAGTCCACTCTATTCCCGTATAGCTACCTTTGGAGTAAATAGCATTGTACTGTAAATAATCATTCAGTAGGTATATCAGACTATCACTATCTGATATCATCACTGTACCATGAAAACACTATACTGAACTTTTAGTAGTAGTAACCAGGGCTTGACATTAACACCCGCCAATCCACCAAATGCGGGTGTGTTTCAGCAGTGGCGTGTACTAGCCACTTTGGCGGGTTGATTTTTATATTATATATTCATTTTTGATTTAGTCTTTTAAAAAGGCATCTGAAATAATAAACTATAAGTGCAATGTAGTGTTGTCAAAAATACAGATTTTTCGATACATATCGATACTGAAATATCTGAAACTCTTCCAATAATCATTTTAACATACATGATAACAGCTGCTCTTTCTCACTCTCTCATCTCTCCGACAGCGAGTTACACACAAACCCACCTCTCCTCACTCACTCGTTTCATTTGCTCCGGATGAATATTGTTGGTGTTACAGGGCTTGAATTCGACTGAATTCGTTTTTTAACATAATGTTACTCATTCCCACTGATTTTGTGCTCACACCCAAAGTGCGGCACATAAAGCCGCCTCTCAGTTCTAAATTGAATTCTTTTTCTCTGCTTATTGCGCTTAAATAGTCAAATATACACAAAATAACGTCAAAATGCCGGTCTTGGCGAGTATTCACGTTAACACGGTCAGTTAAGTTTAAAGTGAACGTGAACAGTTGAGAAAGAAAACGCATGTGTAACAGTATAATGGATCTGTGCATTAGGTCATTACGTCAATATTCCTACTGCCAAATTATGAGATAATGTTAAAAATATCTTTAAGGCAGTTTTTCCCCATGATATTGATGTCAAAATTGTGGCCAGTGAAAATGCTGAGTGGCTTGTATCTTTGGAAAACTACTTACCAAAGTGGCTGGTGAGCAAAAAAGTTAATGCCAAACCCTGTAACTCTTATCAGCACTTAGATCAGCTCTTCTGTTGAAAACCCAGAGCACAGCAACCTCTGACTTTAGAGCATAACATCTTCAAATAAACTGTCACAACCTTTTTTCTTTACAAAGTAAGATGAAACCACACATAGGGAGCTTTCCCCCCCTTTTAATTCCGATGCTAATGTATCTCTGGAGCCCTCTTCATCACACCTATGTGGATTGGCGTGTTATTTGGCTCAAGGATTGCACATTGACTCAGGTTCTTGTCATGTTAATTCAAGCACTTGTCTTCTCGCTGTAAATCATTAGCTTCTGCAGGAAGGGCATAAAGGAAAAGTGTGAGACTTAAAAAGCTTGGAGAGAGAAAGTGTGAGGGCCGTTGAGAGAAGAGCTACTGGAAAAGGAAGCGGAATCATGCCGTGACTTGTTTTGTTTTATGTTTGACAAGTTTTAAATGCAGATGAGGACGATACTATCAAGTGTGAGAAATTTGAGGCTACCTCATGTAATGTGTATGAGGTTCTTCTTTTGAGGCAATGAAATTCTTATGTGATGATACAAGACAGAAATGACCGTTACGGTACATTTGAAAGATTGTGGAAAAGGACAATGTGAAGGGAATTTTTGATTGAAGCATGACAGGGTTGAATTCCATGTTTGGATATTTATACTATGGTCAGATATGTATCTCTAGAATGAAGAAGTTTGTATGAAAAATGTTTACAGTGTTTAATAACAGAATCTCATTTAAATGTGGCTCTTCTTTAACTCTTCCCCCAGAGTTAGATAAGTCCATACATACCCTTCTCATCTCCGTGTGTGCCGTAACTCTGTCTGACGCACCCACCGCTAGCCTAGCTTAGCACAAAGACTGGAGGTAAATGGCTCCAGCTAGCATACTGCTCCCAATAAGAGACAAAATAACGCCAACATTTTCCTATTTACATGTTGTGATTTGTATAGTCACAGTGTGTACAAATAACAAGGTCACATGAGACACAGCCATCTTCTAACCGTATACATACTGTGAACTATATTCGCAGAAGGCGAAGCACTTCTACTTGGGTGGAGTAGTATGCAAATCACAACATGTAAATAGGAAAATGTTGGCGTTATTTTGTTAGTTATTGGGAGCAGTATGCTAGCTGGAGCTGTTTACCTCCAGTCTTTGTGCTAAGCTAGGCTAGCGGTGGGTGCGTCAGACAGAGTTACGGCACGCACGGAGATGAGAAGGGTATGTGTGGACTTATCTAACTCTGGGGGATACGGTGAATAAGCTAAAGTCCCAAAAAGTCGGTGTGTTCCTTTAAGCGGCGTCTTTGGCTGACATAGCTAAAGTGTCTCACTATGATTGGAAAAAACTCAGTGTGTCTGAGCTTTCTTGTCCTCCTTCAGAAACAATTTCTAATTATATTTTGGTGAGTATGTGGGTCAAAACCAGTATATATGAATCCAGACCCATTCCCAGAAACACACATGCAATCATAAGAGATGCACTCATTTCGGCTGAGCTCATCATGACAGCATGCAGCATATCCAAACTGGTTTTAACCACTTCCCTCCATTCACTTTATCTGGTGTGTCCACCGCATAAAACTAGCACGCAAATATTATGGGGGAGAAGGACTGAAATCATCATGACTGAGTCATTTCCAAAATTTGAGGTTTACTAGAGCTCTGCCCTTAAAGTCAACATGAAATCAAAATGAATCCTGTTTCATTTTTGTATTTTATTTTATTGTGCATGATTCAGATCGTATGAATGGGATACAATTCAGCCACCATTTTGCCAAAACGTGAGATTGTGTTGGGAATAAGCCTCTGAATTGTCTTCTCATGTCTGACATCCCCTCAAACCATTGCATATGTTACACTTACAAGCAGCTTTACTTCCCAATGACTTTAATATCAATGCAAACAGAGCACCGATCAGACAGATCAAAGTAGCATCAGTCTGTGGTCAGCTCTCGAGTGAATTCTCAATGGAAGTTTCTCTGTCTCTCTGGAGTGTGTGGTGGACTCCAGTAAGTGTGAAAAGCGGGATAGTGACAAACGTGTGTGAGGAGAAACCCAGTGTGAAGTCTTGGGAGTCTCAAGGAAAGAGGTGCGAGAGGAAAGCGTGAATGGACCAGTTCAACTACAGTGTGTGTGTGAGGCAAGAGACAAAGAGGCAGAGAAACCTGCATTGCTATAGTTTTCTTTACAGATTCCAGGAGTGACGTATTCTACATGAGGACATGTGGTTCAATAAATGTATGATATTTCACACGCATATAATCGCACCCCACCGACTCTCAACTACAGTTTAAGTGAAATGACGAGTTATTCCTGTTAGCGCTGCTCACACCCTTTAATTCAGCTTGCGGCTACTGTTTCCTCTATAGGACGAGTCTACAGTTTCATCTCATATGACGGCTCTGCCTTGTACTAACACTGGTGTTATTCTCATTCACATCTCACATAAAGTCTGGTCCACATTGCAGTTTTTTCTCATCAAGAACGGCCCACGCTGACAGGAAGTCTTCTTAACCGACAACCACAGTTTGTTGATTTTGTGGAATGTTTAGAGGAAGGGAAATATGAAATCAGATATGAATATACAGCCACAGATATGTATATTGTCTATTTGCTACTAAGTGTCTCAAACAAAACTATTTCTTCCATATGTTTAATGGCACAAGCTCTTGCAAACTGTAGCAGGAACCTTCATCACGACTTGTTTCACTGATAAAATTGTGAAACAATAGTCAAGAGTCTAAATTGCCAGCCAATCATCTCAGTGTTTGCTACTATCAGAGCAATTTCCATCGGATCTGATGAATACCCTCACTCTGACTTCAGGCTACTGAGCACAGATTTTGACAGAATGTTTTTGATTGATATGATAAACGTCATATCATTCATTTTAATATATGCAAATGGTTTGATGACATTTTGTTCTAAATGGCAGAACTGCATTTTTAAAGGATAATTCAAAAGTGAACATTGTCATGATTTTCACTCACCGGCCACTTTAGGTGCACCTGTTCAACTGCTCAATAACACAAACATCTCTTCAGCAAACCACATGCAGCAACTCGTATTTAGAGATGATCAAGATGATCTGCAGAAGTTCAAACTGAGCATCAGAATGAGGAAGAAAGTGATTTTGAACATGGCATGGTTGTTGGTGCCAGACGGGCTGGTCTGAGTATTTCATCTGATCTACTGGGATTTTCATGCACAACCATCTCTAGGGTTTACAGAGAATGATCCGAAAAAGAGAAAATATCCAGTGAGCGTCAGTTCTGTGGGAGAAATGCAGTGTTGATGCCAGAGGAGAATGACCAGACTGATTCAGCTGATAGAAATGCAAGAGTAACTCAAATAAACACTCGATACAACCGAGATCTGCAGAAGAGCGTCTCTGACACACACCAATCTCTGAACGCTCAACACGTCCAACCTTGAAGCAGAAGAGCTCCAGCAGCAGAAGACACACACCGGTGTCGCTCCTGTCAGACGAAAACACAAACTGAGGCTACAACACGGACTCACCAAAACTGGACACCAGAAGATTGGAGGAACATCGACTCTGAGTCTGGATTTCTGCAGTGACGTTCAGATGGTTGGGTCAGGGTTCGGTGTAAAGATGAAAACATGAAAGCGTGGATCATCCTGCGTTGTATCAGCGGTTCAGGCTGCTGGTGTGTAACAGTGTGTTATATATTTTCTTGACACACTTTGGGTAAACACCACAGCCGACCTGAAGTGTGTTACTGACCATGTCCAGTCTTTTATGACCATCTTCTGATGGACACTTCCGGCAGGATAACACGCGGCCACAAATCATCTCAAACTGGTTTCTTGAACATGACAGTGAGTTCACTAAACTCAAACGGCCTCCAGTCACCAGATCTCAATCCAGTAGAGCAGTTTTGGGATGTGGAGGAACAAGAGATTCACATCATGTCTGAAAATCTGCAGCAAATGTGTGATTCTATCGTCAATATGGAGCAACATCTCAGAGGAATGTTTCCAGAGCCTTGTTGAATCTCTGCCATGAAGAAATAAGGCAGTTCTGAAGGCAAAATGGGGTCTAAAACAGCACTAGCCCGTTACTTGAGCTGAATTCACTCTCGAGCAGAATGGTAACATGCTCTTCTGAATTCAGCCTTCGCCTGTTTTTGCTCCAAATAAGTGTAAATGTTGTATATTATGCAGAATGTCTTCAGTCACTCTTTTACACACAATGAGAGTGAAAATGGCTCAAATTGAATTTATTTGTATAGTGTTTTACATAATACATAAAAGGATATGACTTTTGCTCTGATTTTTATAGTCATAGGATAGTTTGCCCAGATTTACTGTTCTCCAAAAATTGGAGAATCTCCAGAAATGTCAAATCTCATATGCATTTGCATAAATTTAAATATGCATGTCAAGATTGTGCCAGGTTTGACGGCAGTGACATCAGATGTGGGATATTGAGGAACAAACCATGACATCACCACTTTCCCTTGATTAAGTGCCTCAGTAATTAGTGAACTCTTAATTATCTCTAATCCAAAGTCTCTGAGCTTTCTCTTAAGATCGCTGCAGAAACACTGGATCAGCGAGACTATACAATCCATAAAGAACACTACAAATGTACGTACAAAATGTTTATTTTGTAAACAAAAACAATAATTTGCAGTTAAAGCATTGTGATTCAATGTGAAACCATATTTATGATTACATATTTGAATGTGTTTTTAATCAGATTTTAGATGCAATTAAGCGCATGAATCTGTGTGATTATTTCTTTCTTTTAAATGGATGGATTGCACACAGTAAAGGTGTTGATGTTCCCCTGTGCCTGACGGAGTCTTTACACCAGTAACAGTCCTCGGGAATGTTATGTAAATGTTTCTGTCTGTTTGAGTATGCGGTTTTACTGCAGCAAACTTGCCACATCTACTTATCCTTAGTGGCCTTTAAACATCTACATACACAGGCGTGAAACACACACACACGGATTACACCCAACCAGACCCGTTTAATCAGGGACGTTAGGATGGAGACGACACATGAAAATGCTCTGTTGCCATGGTGACCAGCCAGGATGGAGAGGTGTAGTGAGGGGAATTTTCTCTCTCTCTCTGTGTGTGTGTCTGTGTGTGTGTGTGTGTGTGTGTGTGTGTGGGACAAATGCACACATGCATACATACACAGTCTCAAAACCCGTGTTTCAACCTGATCTGGTGACAGGTATCAGTATCACCTGTTTGATGGCATACCGGCAAAAAAAGAGTCTGTGTGTTTCTCTCTCCCTGCAGGATTACCCAGAACACACTGCTGCGCTAGACTGACCCCATTCTGACTATAACACCTCAAGAGCAGAAAGAACAACCTGAAACCTGAGAAATATTAAGTCCAACTGGTCCTCAAACTGAGAAAGAGAGAACAGGATTGGATATTTTAACATTGGAACTTTTTTTTTCATCTTTAAAGAATCAAATAGCCAACTCAAGAACAATATAAAATGGTTCTTGATAAAAGATCATGGTTCTTGAACAGCAAAGAACCATAGAAGAACCTTTGTTTTTTTACAAGCCTATTTGTGAAACCATCTAGACTAGAGAAAGGGCAATGGAGCAGCTCCTTCCCACACACACACACACACACACACACACACACACACACACACACACACACGTTTACCACCGTTCACCCCCTGTTGTTCACACTGCATGACCTATTTCCTGTTTCAAACAATGGGCAGATGACCCAATCAGAAGGCACTGGAAACTGTGTTTGTGAGAATGTGTGTGTGGGAAGTTTCCCTCAAACTCAATGACCATTAGGAATTACTAGGTGATACCACACACTTTTCCCATACCATAATGCCAAGTTTGCCATAAATGCAAAAAATAAATAAATAAATAAAATATCACAGGTTATTATTAAGTAGCCTATTTGCATCTATTTTAATTATTTAAATCATATTTTCAAAATGTATAGCCTATATTCAGATTCCTTATGATCCACATTAATCAGTTAATTATGAAAACATTTAAATCCATTCAGTTAAAGTATGAACATGGTTCGATAATGGTTGCCTCTGAGTGAGTTCACGTAGTGTAACAGCGCAGCGCTTCTATGTTGTACGTCAGAACGGAGGCTCACTATTGGCTGACGCTGGTCATGTGTGTGATGCTGGCCAATAGTGAGCCTCCGTTCTGACATACAACATAGAAGCGCTGCGCTGTTACACTACGTGAACTCACTCAGACCCACACAGAAGAAAAAGTATTCTCGTCGCTTGATAAACTTAAGATTGAGCCACTAGTGACTTGGACTATTTCAACAATGTCTTCATGGGCTGAAGATATCGATTACCTAGAAGCCTGAAGGAGTAAGACAGCTCTCAGATTTCATCAGAAATATCTTAACTGGTGTTGAAGGTGAACGAAAGTCTTACGGCGTTAGAACAACATGAGGGTGAGTGATTACATTTTTGGGTGAACTAACCCTTTGTGTTCTTCTTTAACTCTTTCCCTGCCAGCGTTTTTTAAAATAAGTTGCTAGCCCCCATGAACATGAATATGGCAAATATATCAAAAGAACAGAGCCTCTGCTTTTAAACAAGCTTCATGTATTCTTTTTTTAAATCAACACATGAATGTGGGTAAGTTTCATAAGAAACATTTTGAAAAAAAGCTGAGAAAATTGCTTTTTTTTCCAAAGGCAACGAGCACAAGCAATGTTTTGCTTTTTTCTGCTTCTTCTTCGCCTGTTTCAGAAGGTGCGTAATAGCGCCCCCTACCGTATAACAATGAAAACATGGAAAGCTGGAAAATTCCGTCAATGGTGGGGAAAGAGTTAAAAACGCTAACTTTAGGCCCTCTAGCGGTTAAAAATAAATCTGTATGTGTCTCGCGGAAGAACATTGTTTTGTTTGTGGTTAGGCTCTCCTCTTCTGCGTGGATTTGTGTGGTTGGAGACACCGTTGGAAACATGCAAACATGATCTTATCAGAGCGGATGGACACGTAGGCTAGGCCTACTACAGTTTCTTTGTTTTTACCTCGGCGAGTTTTGCCATTTTGAATTACCCATGGTCATTTTTTCTCATTCATTGTAACAACTTGCATTCAACTTCACGGTTCAGGCTTCCCACAGCCAGAGATAGGCTACTTTTCTCTGAGTACGGACATGACGTGGCACGCACGGGCGAATGACGTATTAGTGCAATTTCCCGCGCAATCTGTCCCGACAACACTAAAATATAAATCAATATTGTACGTTTTTATCAAAAAAAGTTATGATTAATATTATTTTAATAATATAATTGAATAACAAACTACAATTTGAATTGTAATCAAATGTAAAAAATAATAACTAGAAAATAACACGTTTTTTTGTTTGTAATAAGGATAGCAATAGTAAAAGTCAATAATTACCAGCTTTTGTTTATTTATTTATTTGAGCAACTGCACAATTTGCTTCACTTTTGGCAAATCTGCTTTTATACGTTGATTCATTTTAAAATTTAATTTATTCTATCCTTTGCATCTCAAATTAATGATTCTCCCAAAAATGACAATTTGATTTATTAGAATCATTTACTCACCCTCATTGTCTGCCCAACGTGTTTTGTGTTCCATTTAAGATAGAAAAGTAATGCAGGTTTGGAAGAACATGAAGGTGAATAAATACTCATTTTTTGAGCGAACTGCTCCTTTTGCATTATTAGATTTCCATTTATAACTGGTCACTGGTCTAAGATCAATACCAACTCGGTGTTTTCATTCATTTCTCTGCACAGCTTTCTTAGAGAACACCATTTCACATCCCTCACTCTTTATGTTTCTCCTTGACCCCATTTTCCAGTCTTTCTCCTTTTTATACTTGTCATCTCTCTTTCTCTCTCTCTCTGTTTCATTCACATTTAGTCTGAGAGGCGTGACTGAATGCTTTCTGACAGCCATTGCTGATAAATAAAGCAATTGACAGTCTTAATGCTTCCCTCAGGTGAGACTCGACACACACACGCATGCCCAATTCGTCCTTCACACTTTTTCTGGAATCTCACCATTTAATTTTATCTACTGTACAGCTGCAATCACACACACACACACACACACACACACACACACACACCTCTAGAGACCTTGCTTGATTTGATTAGATGATATCCGTATACCAAAAAATACACAGTTTGTGTGTGTTTCACGGCTAATCACGTTTGACCGCACTGTTGGTTGAAAGCCATTTTGTCCAGTAATTCCTCCTTCATGCCCTGAAGGTTAGCATGTAAATCCCGCACACAGGTTACTGTATATCAGGGCGGTAAGGAAGCATCTTTGTTCTTTGACTTCCTCACAGGAAGAGGGTGCAACTCCCTTAGTTGATGGAGAATATATATATACACATTCAAGTTGAACATTGCTGAGCAAGTTGTGTTCGAGGTGAATATAGCACAGAATTATACTGTTTTTTGCTCAGGCCTTTGTTAAAAGTAAATGGAAAGAAATAATAAATATGGGTTCAATTCAGTTTTTCCCCCATAAAGTGGCCTGGAATATTCTGTGCTTAATTGTAGACAAGTGTCTCGACAGCTCCCCCTGCTGGCTGGTGAGACTCAGTGATGTTACGATACATGGCCTGTTCAGAGTAACACACTAACGAACTAGTCTTACTATTGCTCTTAATATTGTACATTTATAGCCACTTTCTTGATTTATCGTTTGATAATTAAAATCACCATGTGCAGCACTTCTTTTTTTATTTTCTTTATGTAAATGTGCCCTCATAATCTTTAATCCGATCATCTTCCCCTCACTCGACATCTCTCTTCTCTGATGATGTGTGTTCTGGCGTGAGGGCGGGGCCAACCTGTCACTCACATGAGATCCACCAATGACAAACCACAACCATCCAATCAATTCCCCATGGACAAAACCAAGTCCCGCCCTACATTTGTTCTTGTTCGAGAAGCGTTTCACTCGGATATATGTCACAATAGGGAACAAAAGACTATTGCAACTTTACATTTAAAAAAAAAAAGTAAAGACATTTTTTTAATGACATTCACAATTAAACATGCTGATGAGGGCTATTTATAAAGAAAAAAAAAAGGCACAGTATGCATACTGCAAAAATATGTAGTGTGTAGTCATTACCCATCCACTCTATAACAAAAAAAAAAAAAAAACTTCTACAGGACACTTGTTAACATAATTAGTTTTATTATTTCTGTAGCTAATTTACAACAAGCATCTCACTGAAATGAAACATTTTTATAATCCCATACTGTCATTGGTAAATCTCTCTTTTAAGATAAATCATTTAAATATACTTTTGCATCAGATGGCATTGTTGTTTTTCATAATTCTTCTTTTTTTAAAATAAAAGCAATATGTTCAATCTGTTCAGGATAATTAGAATATGGCAAATACAAATCGATAAAATACATTTGATTCTTTCAAATAAATTAATAAATTCAACTCATATTTCATTCTAGTAAGAGTGAAGTCATATATTTCTCTTGGTAATACATTGTGTGTGTGTGTGTGTGTGTGTGTTTTGTGCAGCTCATTCAGACAGGAATATACGTTCATATTTTTTATTAGTTATGTAGCTAATAATATGATTTGGGAAATTTATTTATGGGCTACGTTTAGAAAAGTTATCCGTACGTGGGATGTGTAATGCGTGCAAATTGTTTAAAAAAATATTTGAAAATTTCACAGTAAAGTTGATTTTTTTTACTTCCAGTTTTCACATTTGATTGTGTGCAGCTCCACTTCGGAAAGCACAGCAAAAGCGTCTCAGTCTTCACACAAAACAAAGCAGTAAACCATTAAATAAACGATCATATAAAATCTATAAATAAAAATACCGGCAAGAAAGAAACTGTCACTGCACTCCAAACACACTTAAATATCGAAATTCAAACGCAAAAAGGTCAAAGGAAAATAAGTGAAAGTAAACGCGCCTCTGTTGTTCATCACGTCTGATCAAATCTTGCCTTTAATAAGTGCAAATGTGTTTCACTTCATCTTCTTATTATCACCTACAAACACTGTGTCCGTTTCCCCCTCAAAGTCTGCGTTTCCATTAATCACTGTGGTAAAGTTCATGGCATTGATTTAATGAGATCTCACTAAATCCACAGAAAGCGCTGGACAGTGTTGTGTAACACCACGGTTTCGTCCTCACTTTAGACCTTGAATATGATGCCCTCTGAGCTCAAAGCACCGTATCGATTTTTACCGCATCGCTGTCACGGCACAAAAGGGTAAAAAAGCCAATTTATCATTCTGCCATTCTCACGTCGGCCAGGGTGGAAGTGGGCGCTTTGTCAACCCTCTCAGAATTATGGGTAAAACGGTTTACAAATGAGTGAGACGGGTAATTAGTTGGAGGCAGGCTTTCGTGTTAAACTTGGCTAGCTAAGCTGATTATTCCCTGGCATCACAGCCATTCATTTATCTCATCAAACATAATGAACCCACGATCGCATTCCAATTAAAACCAGCGTCATTAAGAGCCGCTCCTCTTCACGACATAATCGACCCACCGATTAACCGGTGATGATGTCCGCTGACTGGGCATTGAGATGCATCAAAGTAGCCTCATTGGTTTGATTACAAGAGTTATTTATAATCTGATACACGGCATTAAAAACATTGTATAATACACCATTTTCCTGATAGTATTTGTGTGTGTGTGTGTAGTGTGTGTGTGTAGTGTGTGTGTGTGTAAACAGAGAGTTTATAGATGGGCTGAATGAATGGCCATTAAGGCTACGTTCACATTGCAGTTGATTGGGGTAAACGTAAAAATCACATTGAATTAAACTCTGAGCCAATCGCCTGAGCCGTAAACATCATGTGACTAATCACAGTCATCTCGACGATGCTGAATTTTCAACCTTATCTCATGAACTATGAGAACTATTTTACCAAGTGGCGATTTCGTGTAAATTCATATGATGGTTTGTTCGAAAATGTTTGATTATTTATTTTTTTGAGGCTCCGCCCCTAAACCGAACCGTTAGTTGGGCGTAGGCAGATCGTACGAAAATAGGATCGTGCAAATTCGCCAAAACATAAAATAGTTGTTTTTGAGATCTTGTTGGTTTTCTGATGACAGTACATGCGCCGTCTCAAAGCTCACGACTATCCTGAGCTGTCATGTCATCCAAAAAGGGGGTACTGGAAAAACATCGACTGTAATATGATCAAATATTTGAGATTTAAAGGAATAGTTCACTTAAAAATGAAAATTCTGTAATCATTTACTCACCCTCAAGTTGTTTCAAACCTGTATGAATTTCTTGCGTCTATAGGTAGATATTTTGAACCCAACTGTTTGGTGACCGACATTCTTCAAAATAGCTTCTTTTGTGTTCAGAAGAAAGAAGCAGGTTTGAGACAACTTGAGGGTGAGCAAATTATGACTGAAATTTCATTTTTAAGTGAACTATTCGCTTTCATCAAAATAAGCTACTACTTTAGAATGGCTTTTAAAGGAGAAGGATGGCCAGAAAATGGTGTAATTACCATGTTTACCGGCCAAACCTTGACCTCCGGTGTGTACAATCATGAGAGTTTAACTTGATATTCGTCATAAAACGCCTGATTAACTTTTTTTTTTACACCTTTGCTGTAGAGATGCACAATATATCGGCCACCATATCGGTATCGGCTGATATCGGTTCATTTTATGTTATCGTTATCGGCCCGATAAGAAAATTTGGCCGATATATTAAAGCCGATAAATAATGGATTATTTCCTTCAGCTGAGACACTTCAGATTCAGGAAAATACAGTTCAGTGCAGCGCAAGTCTGTCATATAGGCTACATAAAATTATAATGAGAACATCATAGTTGTGTGTTTAGAACATGGATTTTAATGGTGAAACTTTTGTTTTTGAAATCAGGCTCTCAAAAATGACATAAAAATGTGGATTTAGATTTATCGGCCAATATATCGGTTATCGGCTTTCAAGAATTATCGGTACCGGTCAAAATGTTCATATCAGTGCATCCCTACTCTGCTGTGAAAAAGACAGAGAACAGCTACTTACTGTTTAAACAAAAATGATATTATATTACCATAATTTAAATACTACATAAAAACGTCAGGTTTCAGGAAGGTGACCGGCGACTGATATGGGCCAGATCGAACACAAGAAACGGATTTGAGCGGGAATGTGGAATCGGCGTTGCGGTGTGAACGTAGCCTTCCAGCACAAGTGTGATCGCAACCCAACGGGAATGTTAAAATGACGAAAAGTATTACGTTTGATAATTTACCGATGACTTCAAGATCCAAGCGTGGCTAAAATTCGTTACATTATGAGAAGATTAAGGAAGAGCCCGATATTGCACATTAAAGAGCAGCCTGGAGTCTGTGTGTGTGTGTGAGAGCTGAGGCGCTCAGGGAAATGATCCAGCCGAGCAAATGAATTTCAGCTCAAAGGAAAACATCAATCAGGCTATTGCAAGAAGATCCAGATAGAAGGCGGCAAATGTGTCGAAATGTGCATGTTTACATGTAAGCGCAAGGAAATCAAAGAAAACTGAATATCAAGCATGTGGCTTTCTATGATGATGTGCAGAATGAGAGTCTTCCCTTTCTTCTTATCCAGTCGATGTGATGAACTAGCTGCGAACGGTTTAAGGGGAACATTCGAAGGACTGAACCTCCTGGATTTCAGAAAGCACACATCAAGCACTTCAAATTTTGTAAAAGGAATTAAACGCCCTTGATGCTGATAACTGTGGGTGAACGCCAGTCTCTGAGTAGTCGTAATATCTTTGATATTGAAGATTTCAGCGCATTATTGATACTGATAAATATACTTTCATAATTCAGTTCGATTCACCTTTAGTGTTGTAAAACGAGCTCCTTTAATCAGGAATCGCTCTTGAAAGTCTCATTCCAGTAAAAGCCAAGGCGGTCGCTCATCTCTCTCCTCTTCCTGTCTTCCTGTTTCGGAGAGAGCGAGAGGGAATCTGACGATATACAAAATTTCTTTGTAGCATCCCAGTTCGTGACAGAGTAAAAACAGCTCACCAGTCCTGCGTGAGAGGACGTTATTCAGAGGGAAAGCCAGAAAGAAACAGAGAAGGACTGAGAGAAAGACAGAGAAAGGAAGTTAAAAGCAGAAAAGGAAGCTAGGGAAAGGAGGAAAAGAGAGGCAGCTCCTGTGCTGTTCCACTCCATCATTTTTCCTGGTGTCTCTGCGACTTCTCCCTCTCTTCCACTCCTCCGTCTCTCCCTCTCTCTCTCTGTCTGTTTCTCGTGAGCTCTGCGAGTCGAGTCCTCGGTCCAGGCTGAATGGTGACTGGGAGAGGTGGGTTGGCTCTGGATGGACTCTCACAGACGCTCCCGGGTGGGAATCCAGATATAAGGCCCTGACTGCTCCTCGATCACAGTTTTCACCTTGTGATAAACCTCCTCGAAGCTGTCGCCCTCCACGATCGCTGCGAAACAGAGAACAGCAGAAAATGACGCTCACATTGATGTTTCCGTGTCTTTTGTTATGTAATTGACCCTTCGCAGGGAGTTTGATTGACAGGCGTTCTGACCAATCATAATCCGCCGAATCCGACAAAGCAGTCAGGAGAGTTAGTAGATTAACATTGGAGGATTTGAACTTGAAAAGCGGAGTGTACTGATGTCTTTCCGCGGTTAAAACAACATTCTTATGTTCATTCATGTTTGTTTGATGCTATAAATTAACTAGAAGGAAGAGATTCACGAGCAGCTTTAACTGAGGCTCTACAGCGATCTGCCACAAAACGCTATTTATTGTTTCAATTTCTTTAAAAAATGACCAAATTTGAAAGTTGAGACTTTTGAGTGTTGTCTAGAGTGTTGTCAGTTTCCTCTCTGCTCCGCGATGTATTTTCCGAGAACATGGTGTGTGTGTGAGAGTGGTGTCGCTTGTCGGACATAGCAACAGTAACTAAAGGGGGCGGGTCTTTGCGAACGGTCAATTGGCAGGGGTGTAAAGTCCAGGTTCAGAAAGTAAAAGTCCTCCTCTGTATTTTGTTCTAATCACCTGGATTTGCTAATTAGCACCGTTTTTCAGCCAGGAGAGAGAACTAATTAGTGAAATCAGATGGCCTAGTTCATGGGTGGAATAAACATATGGCAGGACTTTTACTTTCTGACCCCTGGACTTTACAACTCTGGTAATTGGTCATAGTCATGTCATGTGACTCCCTGCCAAAACCAAAAACAGACATGACACATTAACTTCAATAAAAATGATGCAAAGAGATATCCCTTCAATGGGCCCCATTCTTGAAACACAATCAAAACTAATTCCAGTGTAAATCGTGTATAAAAACACGCGTTCATAAACTGCAACTTTAGAATAATTTGCTGCATTAAGACGTATAAATAATTTGTAATACCACTCTTGCTTTTACAGTGATATTCAGTTAATATAAAAACGGTAATTTTCATGAATTTTTTTAAATCTAAGTCATAAGTAAAACTACACTTATAAATAGTTGCGTGTGTGCAGCATTTTTGTGTATATTGTTCATAAAAACCATGTATGTAAATGGTCACATTTCTAAACTGCAAATGCAGCAATTTACACAAGAATGATTTAAATATAGATTCATTCTGCACATTAATGAGGCCAAAAATATATTGGGTCAGATTTACTAAACTTAAATCTAATAAAAGTGCAGATGGCAGTGGGACGTTCTGCGGATGATCTTTTGACAATGCGCGAATTCAACGGAAAATTGGTTAAGACATGCCAGCTTTTTTGGGGTGGTAAATAATGGCACAAATAGCAGTAAACTGACACCCGCAAACTTAAGTGAATCATTAATACTCTGTCCATAAATGTATGACAGGGAAACTCCTACAAATAAGGTCAGGAGCAAAAATAACTGTCCATGCCTTTTTATTGCCAATTTCTCGCAGTGTGACTTTAGTAAATCCTGACAGTCGTTTTTACTGCCAACAGAGGGTTTGCGCTGGAGCGAGCTGTTAGTAAATCTGGCTCATTGTGTCACATAAATGACAAATAAGTAACACCCATCCTTCTCAAAATTCTACACACATGTTCCTTTATTAAATATTTTGGCTAATTTAATCAAGCCTTCAGGTTGCATCATTCCCATTCCCTTCGAATTCTGCAAATTTTCTCCCCAAATCAGTGAAAAACCAGCAGATTCTGGGCCGGATTTACTAAACAGGGCACAATAGCGTGAGAGCGCAATTCTACAAAAGCTCAGATAGAAGTGGAAAGTGACGACACAAGTTAAAGAACAGACTCAGCCGGATCATTTCTATAATGACAAACACAATCTACAGAGAGCAGCATAAATTAGCGTCTGGTTTAAGTCATGCTTTTTTAGGGGTGGAACGGTACATGTATTCGTATTGAAACGAAACAGTACGGGTGTCACGGTTCGGTTCATAAATTTACACGGAGAATACACGGTATTAGCTCCGCCTTAGCTCTGAAGCAGGCTGCGATGTAAAGATTGCAATGCTGGAATATGTAGTATGTGTGTGTGTCTGTGTGTGTGTGTGAGAGAGAGAGAGAGAGAGGGGGGGGCGATCGAAAAGTCGCAAAGTGTTTACTTATATTTGTGTGCGTGTGTGTGTGAGGCGCGGGCGCGATCAAACAGTGGAAACATAAAAACATACTCCGTCATTTTGTTTATACAGGACATTATTCGAACTGCAAAATGTATAAGTTACTGTTAATTAAAATTTTATGGAAAACAAATATATTAATCTGAAATGTAGCAAATTAATTTTCAATTCATTCAGGTACAATTACCAAACATATCTCAAGGTCTTTTTGTCTTTTTATTAATTTAATTAATAAACTAATTATATAAAACTATTGTCAGTGCACTACAAATAAACTGGTTCTATGCCTTTACTTTATTAATAAAACTTATTTAAAAAATACAAGGCTTAAGTAATTTATTTTCATGCACAAGCCTTCTGCATTTTTGTTTTGCTTTTCCCTCCATTGTACCGAACTCGTACCGAACCGTGATGTCTGAACCGAGGTATGAACCGTGACTTCTGTGGACCGTTCCACCCCTAGTTGGTAAATAATGGCGCAAATACCAGTACATTGACTAGTGCAAACCTTAGTAAATCACCTTACATGATTCATTTAAATATTCTACTCTCATAAATGTTGCGTCTGAAAGGGAAACTCCTACAAATGCATATCAATGCATATGCAAATATAACCCTGTCCACGCCTTTTCAGCCCTAATTTTTCACTGCGTGTCTTTAGTAAATCCTGACCGTAGTTTTTTACGTCAAAATTGCGCTGGAGCGAGCTGTTAGTAAATCTGGCCCTTAGTGTGGCCTACTAATTAGTAATTAGTTGCATGAAAATGTCTTACCAGAGAAGCACTCCAGGAAATCTTGCTCCAGTTTAATAGCGCGATCCATACCTTTCCTGGCTTGTTCCTCAGTTAAACGTGTGTTGATCTCTCTGGATAATACAGCACAGACCCCATCAGTTGTCATGTTTCGGCAACATTTACAGCTAAATATTCACAGGCTCAATTTGAAGTATTTGTGTAGTTGTTTGCGGTTACGTACAGGACATTCTCCAGTGATTTGGGCCGTACGAAGATGGCGATTGGGTGAAGCTGTGCAGCCTGTAGTCTACGAACTGCGTTTGCGGACACATCCAGAATACAGTGCTTTCCCTGCTGCTCACAAAAATAGACACGCATATTAAGATTTGCAAAAGCGATGCACGAGTTCATGGCTTTATTTCAGACGTACCTGTTCTGCCACCTCTCGCACGCTCTGGACGCTGGTCCCGTACAGGTGACTGTTGTACTGGCCCGCCTCAATGAAACGATGGTTCTGAATGTCTTTCTCCATCTGTTCCCGCGACGACACAAAATGGTAGTCCCGTCCATCCACCTCATATTCCCGCTTGGGTCGCGTCGTATCTGAGAAAGAGCGATGACATCATCTCACGACTATGATATCAGTCACACTTATTGGCAGCGCACGACAGTTGTGTTGAAAATGGCTGTTTACTATAGTAAGTGAAGACATTTTGGGCAAGCTTTAAATAGTTTTATGAAATAAGAAGCAAAATATAATTTATTTCTTGTGTTTTAGAATTTTAAAGATAAATTCCTATCTATCTATCTATCTATCTATCTATCTATCTATCTATCTATCTATCTATCTATCTATCTATCTATCTATCTATCTATCTATCTATCTGTATGTCTGTCTATCTATCTATCTATCTATCTATCTATCTATCTATCTATCTATCTATCTATCTATCTATCTGTATGTCTGTCTGTCTATCTATCTATCTATCTATCTATCTATCTATCTATCTATCTATCTATCTATCTATATGTATGTCTGTCTGTCTGTCTATCTATCTATCTATCTATCTATCTATCTGTATGTCTGTCTGTCTATCTATCTATCTATCTATCTATCTATCTGTATGTCTGTCTGTCTGTCTATCTATCTATCTATCTGTCTGTCTGTCTGTCTGTCTATCTGTATGTCTGTCTATCTATCTATCTATCTATCTATCTATCTATCTATCTATCTATCTGTATGTCTGTCTGTCTGTCTATCTATCTATCTATCTATCTATCTGTCTGTCTATCTATCTATCTATCTGTATGTCTATCTATCTATCTATCTGTCTGTCTGTCTATCTATCTATCTGTATGTCTGTGTATCTATCTATCTATCTATCTGTATGTCTGTCTGTCTGTCTATCTATCTATCTGTATGTCTGTCTGTCTATCTATCTATATGTATGTCTGTCTATCTATCTATCTATCTATCTATCTATCTATCTATCTATCTATCTATCTATCTATCTATCTATCTATCTATCTATCTGTATGTCTATCTATTTATCTATCTATATATCTGTATGTCTATCTATCTATCTATCTATCTATCTGTATGTCTATCTATCTATCTATATATCTGTATGTCTATCTATCTATCTGTCTGTCTGTCTGTCTGTCTATCTATCTATCTATCTATCTATCTATCTATCTATCTATCTGTATGTCTATCTATCTATCTATATATCTGTATGTCTATCTATCTATCTGTCTGTCTGTCTGTCTGTCTATCTGTCTATCTATCTATCTATCTATCTATCTATCTATCTATCTATCTATCTATCTATCTATCTATCTATCTATCTATCTATCTATCTATCTATCTATCAGTCTGTCTGTATATCTATGTGTCTGTATGTGTTAGTCAAGCTTTCAGGCAAGCCAACACATAAAAGTTTATCATAACAAAGTATCCTTGTTTAGTTGTGATGTTTTCACTATTAATCTTGCACATTTGTTCCTAGTGTTCACACCATGTCAGTGAGGCATCATTACTCTTCAGTGTCACATGATCCTTCAGAAATCATTCCAATATGCTGATTTGATAATCAAGAAACATTTCTGATTAATATCAATTATGTTGAAAACAGCTGTGCTGTATAATATGTTTGTAGAGACTGTGATACACTACCATTTGAAAAGGTTGGGGTATGATTTAAAAAAGTGACACTTACACTTTTATTCAGCAAGGACGCATTAAATTGATCAAAAGTAACAGTAAATACATTTATAATGTTACAGAAGATTTCTATTTTAAATAAATGCTGTTCTTTTGAAGTTTATATTCATCAAAGAATCCAGAAAAAAATTGTCTAATGGTTTCCACAAAAATATGAAGCGGCACAACTGTTTTTGATAAATAATAAAAAAAATGTTTGTTGAGCACCAAATCAGCATATTAGAATGAAATCAGACCATTGTTGAGAAAGCTCTTGGCACCTTTGAGAGCAGTATGCATCCGAGTGTGACGACAGAGTTGAGGAATACTTACGAGGGACACAAGAGCCAAACTTGTCTGGGAACTCAGACAGCAGGTCATCATTCACTCGGTCCTTCACCGGCCCCAGAATAATGATCGGCCTCGCGTAGTGCACTAAATTGGATGAGAGATGAGACAGAGACTGTACGAATACATACACTGGTAGACAAAGCAAAAATGGATGTGAGGAGAAAGAACAATATGACATAAGCTAGAAACTCAGTGGCTCAGTTCCCAACCCTAGTGAGCTATAGGTGCGCTCCCCATACAAAAACTGTAGGCAGCAAAATGAAGCTTAGAAAATGCTTAAAGGGAGAGTTCACCCAAAAATGAAAATGATTAATTACTCACCCTCATGTTGTTCCAAACCTGTAAGACTTTTGTTCATCTTCAGAACACAAATGAAGAACTTTTTGATGAAATCTGAGAGATTTCTGTCACTCCATTGACAGCTACACAACTACCACTTTGACGCTTCAAAGAGTTCATAAAGAGATCGTTTAACTAATCCATATGAATTGAGCGGTTTAGTCCAAATTTTCTGAAGAGACTCGATCACTTTATATGATGAACAGATTGAATTTAGGCTTTTATTCACATTTAAACATTGATCAGCGAACCTCAACCGAACCTGGTTGACGCATGAGAATGAACCTCATTGGTTCTCGCACATCAAGCGAACATGCTCGAGCTTCTGTTTACCACTGATGTGTGAGTTGATGAATGTTTTTATGTGACCCTGGACCACAAAACCAGTCACATGGGCCAATTTTTTTTTGTTGAAATGTATACATCACCCGGAAGCTGAATAAATGAGCTTTCCATTGATGTGTGGTTTGTTAGGATAGGACAATATTTGGTCGAGATACAACTATTGGACATCTGGAATCTGAGGGTGAAAAAAAATCGAAACATTGAGAAAATCTCCTTTAAAGTTGTGCATTTATGTTGGCGATTGTGCTGCATTCACTCACAAAAAGAAATGTTTTATATATTTACGGTAGGAAATTTACAAAATATCTTCATGGAACATGATCTTTACTTAATATCCTAATGATTTTTGCCATAAAAGAAAAATCGATCATTTTGACCCATACAATGTATTGTTGGCTATTGCCACAAATATACCCGTGCGACTTGTGACTGGTTTTGTGATCCAGGGTCACATTTGTGAATAAAAGCCTAAATTCAATCTGTTCATCATATAAAGTGATTGAGTCTCTTTAGGAAATTTGTACTAAACCGCTCCATTCATATGGATTAGTTTTACAATCTCTTTATGAACTTATTGAAGCGTCAAAGTGGTAGTTGCAGTGTTTCCCACAGATTAGAAAGCAATTTGTGGTGTGTGTGTGTGTGGGGAGGAGGGGGGGTTTGGTTGTGGTTCAAAATAATTCCTTCGTTAATAATTCGATATACAGAACTTTATTATATTAAATATTAATCAAAAATTCTTCACACCTTCACAAAATCCACACATTTAACACCCTAAAAATGACATAACAGCTTATATAGTGTTTTGACCTCAACAACCCAACTGCATTTTACAGCAAACTTGCGACTAACGTTAGTTAACTTACTAAAGAAGGCGCAATCGCTTGTTTGCTAAGGGTCGGGACTCCAACATTAACACACTGACAACATTGTATTCAGAATATAAAATGTTTTTTGATCTCGTTGATCTCGGATGATCTCGTTTTCATGGTGTGCACGGAAGGGAGGGGCTGTGTGTGTGTATGTGAGAGAGACGGATGAGTGACAGAGAGACGGAGGGAGAGCAGAGAATGGAAATGCAGCTGAACGAATACGCTACGTGTTTTAAATAGCGTTAAAAAAAAAGAAAAGAAGAACGAAACGCAATATGTGGCGGCCGGTGTTGATTCTGTGGCGCACTGCCACGAATTAGTCTATGTGTGGGAAACACTGTAGTTGCATAGCTGTCAATGGAGGGACAAAAATCTCTCAGATTTCATCAAAAATATCTTCATTTGTTTTCCGAAGATGAACGAAAGTTTCACAGGTTTGGAACGACAGAATTTTCATTTTTGGGTGAACTATCCCTTTAATTTTACTCAACTTCTAAAGCAAAACATCCACAGAACTGCAGCACAGGCCCATCAATTTCCCATCAGTTTCAAGCCAGGAATAAGTATGGTTTTCAGGAGGGTCTCCCTCGGATGAAATCACAGGGGCTCCTAGAATCGTCACTCAATCTTCCCTCTAGCGACGGCTCTGATAGTGTGCATCATCAATAAGGTTTATACTGAATGTGGCACACTGTGATGATGATAAAGAACTGTGTGTCAAGCTCACTGTTCGCATACGATAATCTACGCCGGAAAAAACTAAGTATACTTGCACGCTTGCTTTGTGGATAAGGCTGACAAGTTTAAAAAATATATATATTATTATTCAGTATTGAAAAGCAGAAGTGTACCAGAAAACCATACTTAAGTAAAAGTGGAGATACCTTACTGCGAAAATGACTTCATTACAAGTTACAAGTCACCAATTCCAATACGACTTGAGTACAAGTCTTAGGCCTGGTTTCACAGACAGGGTTTAGATTAAGCCAGGATTAGGCCTAAATTCAGTTAGGAGTAGGACATTTAAGAAGCTTTTATGAACGTGCCTCAGAACAAACACATGGTGTGTATCTTGAGACAAAACAATAGCACTGACATATTTTAAGATATATCAGTGCGAGTTGCTTTCAGTTAAAACAGCTCAAACATGCAGTTTAGTCTGAGACTAGACTCAAACCTCGTCTGTGAAACCGGGGTCAGAGTATCTGATTTGAATGATTTTGTACTCATATTGAATGTAGGCTCAAAGATGCACTAGTCCTCAACAAGACATGCCAGTGAATCAAAATAAAACTGAACACCTTAATATTGCAATAAATCAAAGTCGACACAACAGCCTCTTACATGTCTACAGATACTCAAAACTCAAAAGTCTCATGTGATCACTGCAAATTCATTAAAGCGTTGATAGTGTTGCCATAGAAATGCATAATTCAGAGTCCGAGGACATGAACAGCTCAGAGTTGATCTTGTGATTATAATAATAGACCTGAGTCAGGGTAGTGCCATTTTTAATTTCGGAGGGGAATGAAAACGAGGCTGAGGGACACAATACAGTGTGTTCAGTCGATTGTACTGTTGTTTAACAACAAACCGATTGTTCAGCCGATGAAACGTCTTTCTGAAAAACAACTTTTAGTGAACAGAAACTCCATAAGACAGTTTAAAAAGTTGTGAACTAGGACCTTTATACAGTGTATGCCATTGAAAAGACTATGTCTATCCCTCACAGCCTCGCTTTCATTGGCGATATATTAAATATGGCGTCTAACCTGACTGAGGTGTATCACGACATGGCGTGAACGCAGCACATGTCCTCATCTCATGAAACACCTGCTCTTCACAACTGCCTGCTAATGCACTCACATTCGTGTAAAAAAGCCTAGTTGACAAGTTTAGATGAATAAGGGCAAAACGCACAAGATATAGTACCTTCAATGTCCTGTAGATGGCGATATCGCTTCTTTTGTAGCAGAAATTGCTGCAGAAAAAGTTTGGTGCCATGCAAAATGTAATGAGTAATTGCATTACTCATTACAAATGTACTGGAGTACAAAATCAAAAATGTGGTTAAGTAGACACTAAAAGATGCTGATAATCCAAGTACAGAGTAGCCAAAAAGACACTTAAGTACAGTAACTAATCACATCTACTCAAATACTTGACACCGCTGCTGAAAAGTATCTATAACAATAGTTGCATCTAGAAATGTCTGATTTCACATCAGTAGTACTCTATTCAAATGAACTCTCAGCGTTAGTGCACTTTACATGAGGAGCGCTATTCGTGTGGTTGCTGCTGTCTATATATGCCGTGTTTGAATTGAGTCTCATTAAATTAGATGTAATGCTCCCTGCGTACACCGTAGAAAGCAAGGTATCTCACTGGGGTTTGTATCAGAGCCAACGTATAAATGTCTCAGTTGAGTTATCCAACCTTCCACTTGTGCAACTGTCTCGTAACTCCGTACTGCCTCTTCCCTTCCTGAGAGAAAACAAATACACATACATCAGTTTCTGTTTGCAATGCATTCAGCAACAAAACATATATATGTGTATTCTGGGCTATACTGTGCTGTCAATGAGGGGAAAGAAGGTTGTAACTCACCCTGTGAGCCTGTACTGTCTCGACTTCGGTCCTGTCAAAGGGAAAATATAAGGCACAATGCTTATCAAACTGTAATAGACTGTTTCCTGCATCAGTTGTAAACATCCAGTTATTGCATCATTTGTCCTGGCTTGAAGAGGTAATAACAGTGTACAAGTGTGTGTGATGCTGCTTCAAGTCCTGTCGGAAATATCGGATTAATGAGATGAGCAGAGGTATACTTTAGCATACTTTTTATGGAAACAATATATTTAAAGAAAATATATACTTAAGTGTGATTTGAATGTAATGTTTTCAGACACTTGATTGCATTAGATGAAAATGTATTATAGTTTAAATTTACAATAACTGCAATTAGCTGAACATTAGAGTGATTTTTTGAACTTAAGTAGGACTTAATTCCATCTTTATATGTCGTTTCATAATTTCTATTATTGTCTTATGAAATACATTTAAAATGTACCATCGAATGCCAAGCATTTATAAATGACAAGCATTTATGGTAAACTAAAATGTCTTTTTTTCTATTTAAACTTTTAAATCTATTTGTAATTACACATTTGTGATGATAAATGTGTAATTTAAACTTTAAATGTAATATCAAATAACACGACAATAAAAACTATAATCAAGTACTTTACATGTGCTTTAGTATGTCAGTCGAGTCAACACATCAAAATAAGTGTACTTCTTTAAAGCATGACAGAAGACTATTAAAACAGTGTTTTAAAATGTACTTTAAAATAAAACCTTTAATTTGACATCATTACAAAGTGCACTTTAAAAAAAAAAAGTTAATCATAGTCATGAAAGTTTACTCTCTTTAAGTACATTTAAGTGGTCTTTTATTTCATTAATATAGTATCTGGAAGTACAGTGTTTTAAAAATATGATTTTAAGATTTGAAGTATTTGTGCACAGTAAATGCCATTAAGCACACATATTTTTCAAAGGTAACCCTGTGACAAACTGGGGGATAAAATGCATCTGGGAAACCTAGATTGACATAAAACAGGACCATGTGCATGAGATTTTTTTGGTCTGCAAATGTCATTTTAGGAGCTCTATATATGAATACCACCATAATGCCATAATTGCAAGTGGGGTAAAAAATTGCTAATGCTAAAATACACAAGCAAAACATCAATGTCATGCTTAATGCACACCATTTGCTGTGTTTGCATTGGCTCTAAAAAGCTACCTGTCTTCCGGAGAGTGAAAGAGAGGAAAAGGATAAGCTTAAAATATGAATTTCCCGAGGAAACCCCCAGAACAGTCTGCATGTGTGCAGTGATCTGTGTGTGCAGGCAGCACAAGCTCACAATGCCTCCCATGAGCTGCAAACACACACCACTGCTAGCCTAAACCCATTACAGAGCAGGAAAACACATCTCACAGGAGAAGAGACCAATGTTTTTGGGGTAATTTAAAGAAAAATGACTGCATGGGATGAACTGCAAACAGCTGTTTGTGTTTTTGCATGGAGCTTACCCTTTCTTGTGACTTCAAGCGCGACCACTCTTTTCTCTCAACCCTGGAAGAGAGAGTGGTTGAATGAATGACACAAGATCAATAAAAACAGGATAAGGAACACTCAGGGGGAATTCTCTAAGAAGGAATTGTGCACATCTGATGCTGTTGTTTATTCCCACATCCAAATGCAATTATGCAAATATGCAAACACCCCCCCCCCCCCCCCCACACACACACACAATAGCAATTGACTATCTTCTGAGAGCTAGGTTTTTGAGAAGACTACCACAATCTGGCATATTTTATTGAGACCGAACAGCTGATATTTGGGAAAAACAGCACTCTTTCTTGTATGATATTGCTTAACTATTGAATATCAAAAATTACTTTTTTTGCCACAATATCCACATTTTGAGGACATTCTAACTGCATTCTTGACTCTCAATGTGTGTTTCTGTTTGCTTTTTGCAAAGTGAGTGACAATCTAGATGAACACAATGTTAAAACAACAGTTACACAGCTGAAATAGCACATGCAAAAATGGCACAACTGTTTAGTGAATTTGTCCAAAGCGAGATTAAAGCCATAAAACATTAATGTGAGACTGGTATGATAAAATCTCTTGTTTCTGTCACGGCAATGTAAAGCTGGTAAACTTAGTTGCTTCCGCTTGATTCGCATAAGAAAGACGAAGAGTGTTCTTTACATAGAATGTTATAGATTTCGATTTCATTTAAATGCTGTTCTTTTAAACTTTCTATTCATCAAAGAATCCTGTTAAAATGTATCATGGTTTCCACAAAAATATGAAGCAGCTCAACTGTTTTCAACATTTATAATAATCAGAAATGTTTCTTGAGCATCAAATCCGCATATCAGAATGATTTCAGAAGGATCATGTGACTCTGTAGACTGGAGTAATGATGCTGAAAATTCAGCTTTGATCACAGGAATAAATTATGAGACTTCATTCAACACCAAACAGTGTAATTTTCACTTTTATAATCTAAGGGAGGAGTGAAAATGATTGGTTTTAACATTTCACATGTTGTTGATAGAGCTTCAGGTAAGTATTTATCACAGAAATGTCTTTTAAAATGACTATTTTGGGTTCGGGCTGTGTGCGGATACATGCTTCTAGAGCACGTCCTTGTAACCGTGTGTGAATATTATTTTGTTCAAGGACAACAGAGGAGATAACACACACACACACACACACACACACACACACCTCCTCTTGCTGGGGATGAAGCCGACCTCCTCCTCATCCCCCTGAGGACTGACTCTGCAGGCCTGCCACCACTCCTCATCTCCACAGTCCAAAACATGCAGCACATCTCCAAACCTAAAGCCCACGGCCTGACTCAGGAAACCACAGTCTGCGGTCTTATCATAGTCAAACAGAGCCCTGCCCAACGAGAGAGAGAGAGAGAGAGAGAGAGAGAGAGAGAGAGAGAGATAAGTCACAGGGAAAAGAGAGGATAAAGGAGGACAGTTACAGACAAAAGGACTGAAAAGGAGGAACATCAAAGGAAAATCATGGAATTGGGTTGAAATCAAAGGGATGGTTCAGAGTAAAATCCTTATGCATCGCTTTCTGCCAGGACTTTTACAGGTTTTTCCCAATCCCAAATCACGGAAGTGACCTCGACGTCCGGGTTAGCGGTAACATGAGCCGTCAGGCAAGTGTTATTTAAATAAACTCCTGATGTACTTACAAACTTTCCAATGCCTCGTTTTATGAGTACAGAACCTATTTGTACTACTGTAGAAGTTTGGTACCATTCTGGGCATTATTAGTGGGGTAATTTACCAGATACATCATAGGATCCATTAGCGCTGCACTAAGCCATCCGGCTGATATCTCTAAATAAGCTCTAACTTTAATAATGTTCAACCAAGGGGAAAAAGGCTTCTGTTTGGCTCGAGGTCATGGTGCAAAGGACCCTAGGTTGAAATTACTCCGAACCATCCCTTTAAGCAACACAGACCTTATATTTTGCCCTTTTTCATTGTTATTCATTGGTTATGTTCAGAATGGAATACTAGCCCTCTGATTGCTTTCTGCATACTGAGCAGTGTTGCCTATTTTTTAAATAGTATGTTAAACAGCACTCAGTATGCAGCAACACACATCTGAAACTGTAGAATGCTACACTTCTCATTGCAACTTAAAAATTAACACTTAAGTAATGAGAAAGAGATTAAAATAGCAGTATATATAGTATCCAGTTCATTTGTCTCTCTGGAGAGGGAAGGTGAAGTTGAGTGCAGTGGATTATGGGATACATTTACACAGTGTGCTTAATTATATTGAATGTGTTATTACAGTGCTATTCAAATCTTGAAAGTACACTTAAAGAGAGTAAACTTTCTTAACACACTTAAGTACACTTTTTAAAAAGTGCACTTTGTAATATTGTCAAATTAAAAGTTTAACTTTTTTTCATTTTAAATCATTATGCTTTAAAGAAGCACACTTATTTTGATGTGTTGACTAACACACTAAAGCACATGTAAAGTACTGGATTATAATTTTAAGTGTTATTCAATATTACATTTAAAGTTAATATATTTTAAATGCACTAAATTGCAACTTCATCATTATAAATGTTTAATTACAAATATATTTAAATGCTTGACATAAGTTTCAGTAAAAATGACATTAAAGTATATTTTAGCTAACCATAAATGATTGTCAGTGCACTTTAATCATATTTCAAAGACAATAGAAGTAATTATACAATTACATGTAGAGATGTACTTAAGTCCTCCTGAAGTGGGTCAAAAAATCACTCTAAAGTTCAGATAACTGCATTTAATATAAATCATTTTATGTGAATACATAATGTAAAACAAAATGTATAATACATTTTACTTTAATTTTAAACATGTTGAAAACTTAACTTTCAGTTTTCACTCAAGTATATTTGATTAAAATATATTATTTCTGTAATAAATACAAGTATGCTAAAGTGAACTTCTTTTTCACAAGGGCATGCATAAAAAAATGAGTATACTGCACATATTATACACACTGTGGAAGAGTATAGTGGAAAGAGGACAGGAAATGATGCAGAGAAGAGGAAGGTAATGGATTTGGAAATATTGAAAGCCAGATTTGTACATGTGACTCCTTCATTAGTGTGTGCATAATTTAGAGTTGTGGTGTGTGTGTGTGTGTGTGTGGTATGTTTACCTGATATAAAACCCTCGTTTTGGGTTACTTCGTAATGTAGTTGTTCCAGAGCCCATACTGCTGTTCATCAACTGCTCTCTGAGGTCATGAATTTTAGCTTCAAATCGACTGTACTCTGCACAAACAAACACAATTTTACATTTTATCTTAAAACTACAAATTGACAAGGTCACGCTGTAAAGTGTGCACAGTTATTAAGCACGTGTTATCAATTTTGCTGAACATCTTTATTATTTCCTTATCAGCTCTTTGAATCAATGACGGTTTATTGAAACATGCAGTCTGACAGTGCCACCTACTGGCCGGAACAGGTACTGAGGGCTTTACAACTGAGGTAAGCTAAAATAATACATTTATCTGTGCTTTTAAAAAGCAAACAAAATGGAAAAGAGCGCAGGGTGGCGAGACCTGCTTTTAAAAGTTGAACTTTTGACATGACAAGGCGCAACGGTCAAAGACCTCTGTTTACATCATCGAAAGCAACCTTTTATGTTTTCATCTCCACTAGGCCAAGGCAAACCCAGTGCAAGAATTTATATTAAAAACTATATTATTTGATGTTTATAACATGAGTGCATCTTCAAAAAAAGATCAGTGGTTTCAACAATAATAAAGGGCTTAAGCCACTAAAGTAACTACTCACCAATAGCAGATTACAAGAGCACATATGTCTGTTGTTTTCTGAGCTATTCTGACATGTGTCTGAAGTGTGTGTGTGTGTGTGTGGTCTTTTGCTTCATATTTACAGTAATAGTGCTCCATTATGATTCTGTTGATGAGGAGCTTAATATGATCACTATTCGCTAATGCGCGTCGTACCTGAGCGTGACTGATTTGACTCCTCCCCTCATCAAGACCATTGTTTACACAGATATACACACATTAAAACACTCATTATTGGCGGTGCTATGCAAATGTCTGACGGGGCTCGAGCCCCAGAAAGCCTAGCGCTGCCACTGACGGTAGTGTATACAGAGGCCCCAAAAACTATTTGAGACTTCAGCGTTCAACCACAAATAAAAATGTATAAACATATAGTGTATGCATTATATAGCAAAATATCTAAACAAGAGCCGATTATTTTAAAGAAATATAGCACAAACACACGTGTTTACTAGTTCCTATCAGATTAACTGTAAACTGTCCATTAACATTTTATTTATTTTCTTTTTTAACCTTTATTTAGTAAGTGCTAATTTTGCACCCTGTGTGTGTGTGTGTGTGTGTGTGTGTGTGTGTGTGTGTGTGTGTGTGTGTGTGTGTATGTATGTATGTATGTATGTATGTATGTATGTGTGAGTGAGTGTGTGTGTGTGTGTGTGTGTGTGTGTGTGTGTGTGTGTGTGTGTATGGTTCAGGTAAACCCTAAGTTATAGGGACAAAAACATTTTTTGTTCCCATGAGGAGAACAGCTCATAAATCATATTTAATGTTTTTTTGAAAATGCAGAAGGTTTTCTGTGATGGGTCGGTTTAGTGTAAGGGAATTTAATGTACAGTTTGTACAGTATAAAATCATTATGTCTAAGGAAAGTCCCCATAAAACATGGAAACCCAATGTGTGTGTGTCCTGACCTTCTGGCCTGTACTGAGCGATGATGGTTACAGTCTGTCCTGCATTCTTCAAGGCAGCCGCTGCTTGTTCATGTGTAGCGACCCGGAGATCCACTCCATTCACCTGAGAAACACATCACATCATTATATGACACATCTCACAGCCTTATTAACACATTACTGCTAAACCACTCTTCAACAAGACACAGCAGAAGCGCACTGTTATCAATACTGCTGCATTAAGAAAGCAAATTTAATATCAACAATAACTTGCTGTGAATATTAGACTCTTAACAAATTTAATTTCGATATATATGCATTTGCATTTTCAGATCTCTGTATGCTGGCATGAACTAATCCAAACAGCTTTATAATAATACAAAAAATATTATGACAATCAGCATATTTAGCAATATAATAAAAATGTACAATATGGGAGTGTAAAATGACTTCCATAAATACACACTACTGTTGAAAATTTTGGGTCGGTAAGATTTTAAATGGTTTTGAAAGAAGACTCTTTTTGATAAAAAAAAACTGTAAAAATGGTAATATTGTGAAACATTATTAATGAAACATTATTAAATTAAAGTGTTTCCAATTTCAATATATTTTAACATTTCTGTCTTTTAAATGGCATATTAATATTATGATGATAAGCATACTCAGCATTATAATAAATATGTACAATATTGATGTATAGGATTTTTTCCCTCATTTTTTGCAAATCATCTTTGATTGTCAGGTGTATATTTATGATACATGGGCAAAGATGAATGCACTCTCCATTAAAAGATACAGAATGTACGTATAGTTTAATCATTAAACATTGATCCGCCATCATGTCCAGCATTAGCTGCAGTTGTCAGGCACATCATGGTATTTTCTGTACTGTAATTCTAGATTCAAAACATGTGATTTGACTGCAGCTGCTGTTCGAATCCCCAAAATGCAAAAGCATGGTGTGAAAATACTGTCATATAGAGATTATGTTGTTGATCCATGAGTACGTGTGTGTGTGTGTGTGTGTGTGTGTGTGTGTGTGTGTGTGTGTGTGTTCTCACACTCAAGATTTGATCTCCCTTGCGCAGTTCTCCACTCAGGTCCGCAGGGCCTCCCGCCAGGATGAAAGAGATGAATATTCCCTCACCATCCTCTCCTCCAACAATATTAAACCCCAAACCCGTCGATCCTCTATGGATCACAACACGCCTCGGGTCCCTAAGACACACAACAGAAGGGAAAGATATATTACAAAGGAATTCCAGGATAATGGTGATAATCTTTTCCAGTAAAAAACACATTACTTCACATTTGATTTATCCTGTGCTGTCAGCCAGATATGGAAAGTGAATCAATTCATTGATGTATTTAAGCGAACAAGCTAACATTTATTTTAGGGCTGTGAAAAGATTCATCGCGATTAATCGCATCCAAAATAAAAGTTTGTGTTTACATAATAAATGTGTGTGTACTGTGTATAATTATTTTGTAATTTGTATATATAAATACACACACTTGCATGTATATATTTAAGAAAAATGTGTTATTTATATATACAAATATTTATATTTACATATAATATAAATTATATGTAAATATATACAGTATATACATGCAATTATTTCTTAAATAAATACATGCATGTGTGTGTATTTATATATACAAAATAATTATACACAGTACACACACATTTATTATGTAAACACAAACTTTTATTTTGGATGCGATTAATCTTTTCACAGCCCTAATTTATTTATATAAATAATTATATTTAAACTATTGTTGATTTAGATACACATTTGGCTTAGTCAAGCCTAGTGCTTTCACAATGCACACTGTTTTAAAGCAGTCACACTGTTATGTCTGTAATTTCTTAATGTGCCCCTATTATGCTTTTTCGGATATTATCTTTAATGCAGTGTGTAATATCACTGTTTGTGAATGTAAAAGGTCTGCAAAGTTTCAAAGATCAAAGTTCAGATAAATGTAGTTAGTGTCTCCTAAAAGAAATAATTGATTCTGAACTGGCAGTAATTCCTACATAGGTTTGTAACACATTTGCATTGTACATTTCACCTCCAAAATGAAATAAGGAACCTTTAAAATGGCCTAATAGGGGCACTTTAATGTCTTATATGTTACACTGAGCCATTTTAGGGCTGGGTTATATGACAATGTATGATTGTCAATGTATTTAGCTCTATTTAATTGATTATTTTCAGAAAAATGATGCAGATACGTCAGTGCCACTTTGACATCTGGGTAAGTCTGGCTGAAAATATTCACTACTGAGAGCAACGGAGAAAACACAACTGAATATGAGTGAAACCAGTTGGTGAAAAGGCTGGCGTGAGTTTAAAAGGTGTTGAATTTAATTTGCAGACATTTTGTGTTTTTTTTTTGTTGAGAAATATAAAAACCTATATGTACATGTTTTGGTGTATGGACAAAATTTCAGATCGGATTACTATATAATGAAATGTGCTGTATCATTTTTAAAAAATGACTCCTTTTGTGGTATAAGATTTTGGCCATATCGCCCAGCTATAATTATCTTTATCTGGGAGCTGCAAGAAAGTTATTCCATGATTCTTTAGTCCTTTAGTCCGGCATTGAGCAAGCCTGAGGCGAGAGTGGCAGGGAATGAAATTAGATATGATACTTTTTCAGCTCTGAAATTCTGCAGAATGGATTTAATGAAGGTATAATGCGTCAGACAGAGCTGATACTACACTCTTATTGTTAGTTTAAAGCGTTATCAAATTGATTAAAATATTGGTTCATTATAAATTTTGTGAGTGACAGATGCTCTATCTGTAGCTGCAGATGAGCACATTATTTAGGAACGTTACAGAAACCCATAAATTATTTATTTAGGCTTTTGTTGTCCATTTTCTACATAAAAGTCAGGCCTAGGTGCAAATATATATATATATATTTGTGGATCTCATTTGAAGGATTTAGTTTTGATCATAAAGGGCCTTGTGCTTTAGAATTAATACAGGGGTGATAGTAGAAAAAAATCCTGAGCCTGAACTTTTTTCCATGGGAGGTAAGCGGGCCTCTAAGCCAAGATATATGCCCTGATCAACATCATTGTCAAGCGGGATCCAGGGGTGTGCTCCCCTGGGAGAACATTTTGATAAATAGTCCCTTGGCAAGGTGCTGTGTTTTCACACTGCCTGCATCCTCGTCATAAAATCGGACCAGTACATTTAGAATCTTATTTGGGGTGGAACGGTACACAGAAGTCACGGTTCGGTTCATATCTCGGTTCAGACATCACGGTTCGGTACAATGGAGGGAAAAGCAAAACAAAAATGCAGAAGGCAATTTTTTTTTATTGTGCATGTCTCAGGCTGTACCACCAAAGGAAAATAAATGTCATAAGCCTTGTATTTTTTAAATAAGTTTTATTAATAAAGTAAAGGCATAGAACCAGTTTATTTGTAGTGCACTGACAACAGTTTTATATAATTCGTTTATTAATTAAATTAATAAAAAGACAAAAAGACCTTGAGATATGTTTGGTAATTGTACCTGAATGTATTTAAAATTAATTTGCTATATTTCAGATCAACATATTTGTTTTCCTTAATTTTTAATTAACACTAACTTTATTCTCATCTTAATTATAAATAATTTATTTCTGTATAAAATAATACTACCATTAAAAACACATTTGATTTTCTATTTAATCAATGTAGAATGTGTAACTTAAAAATAAACAGATTAGTACTCTGTTTGAGGACAAGAAATGAAAACCAATGCAATATGATGAATGTCCAAAAGATGAGATAATTTTTGCTTTTAAACAGCGTGTGTGTGTGTGATTTTGGTTGGGTGACAGTTGTAGGTTACAGTTTGACAAGAGTTTACAGTTTGACAAAAGCACAATTTTGTTTTATATTGCGAGTGTACACAAATATAAGCAAACACTTTGCAGTTTGAATGATGTCCTGTATGAACAAAATGACGGAGTAAGTTTTTATGTTTCCACTGTTCGATCGCGCCTGCGCCTCTCACTCACACACACACACACGCACGCACGCACGCACACACACACACAGACACAACATATTCCAGCATTGCAATCTTTACATCGCAGCAATAGACGATCGCAGCCTGCTTCAGAGCTAAGGCGGGGCTACAGATTAGGTGTCCCTAAAGAACCCGCGTATCTAACAGTAGTTCCGCATTACATAAATAAAACTCGCGTGCAATTTAATTAATTTTTATACCATGTATTCCTTCTCCGTGTATTTTCATGCACCGAACCGTGACGCCCTTACCGTTTCGGTTCAATATGAATACATGTAATGTTCCACCCCTAAATCTTATCCATGTTTTTGTCCTCCTTGGCCTCATCAATGTTAAGTGAAAACATGTTATTCTTAAGCTTGTCGGACAGATTTCTTTTAAATTCTGGCGAAATGCCGCGTGTAATAAGATAGCCCGCATGCTGGGCGAGTTTATCCTCCGCTAATTTCTGTTAGATAGTCTAATTTATTCTTTATGCCTTTATCGACAAGTTTGGTGTCTTCCCCTGGCTTCATAAAGTTGCACTCCATGACTTTGGCTAGGTTTCGCGCTGCCAGTGTGGGAAACATATTCGTAGTGTGAATGGGAAACACAAAACAAATTCGCACGTGGAGTGACTGCTGAATCAATCTGATTGGCCAAAACCCAAGACCAGCCCCTACCCTATTACCGATTAGCTGAAGTAGGCTTACTGGTGTGGTTTAGTGAAAGCGCCTCTCAGATCTTGGGAATTGTCAGATCATGCGAACAAGAACCTGATTTCTTTTGTTTTTCCCGCAGACACGTCTGACGCCGGAAACCCGGCGTGGCGCCGGAGCGCTATCAGGCCTGTTAATATGTTAAGTGAATAATACAATGAACTCTTTAGGATCAAAGCCATCCATGAATGTCACTCAATGGTCACCAGTTTAACAGTGTAGCATCCAGCTTAACCTTTACATTTTTAAACGTTTGGGTATTTATTTGCTCTTAACTTGGAGAAACCAAACAGGAAGGGTTTACTGAGTTTTGTTAATAAATTCAAAACACGAAATCTGTAAAGACAGTTTGGCAATACAATTTCTGCTGCTGTTTGCATCATAGCTGTTAATTGAGTTGATTTTTAATCTCTACTGCCAATTATTTTATTTATTTATTTATGAATAAAACTCCATTCTAAATCCTTACAATTTATTGTAATGTGCAAGAACTGCTGATTCATTAGCTTGCAGTTTGCCAGACAGCATTACCTAGGCAAGTCGTCGTCTCCCATTAAGCCATGCAGCACAGGAGAAAAGCGGCTCGGTGAGGTGGGAGTGAGGGCTTGTGGGTAATCCGAGGCCAGGAAGTTTGGATGTCCAAGGTCCGAGTCCATATGCGGAGAGTACGCTGAAGGGTGAACACACACACAAACAGTTAGAGCTGGATTTACTAATGTTTGCCATTGAACCTTGAAAAGATATTTTTGAATTTTGCTTGAAAATAAATGAGAAATCCTCAAGCACAACTGTTTATTTTCCTGTGTTAAATCTGTGAAATAGTCAGCATTTCTGTGCGCTGTGTACTCACTGCTTGTGAGGTCTGGTGGGTTGTAGTTGTTGGTAAGGTACAGGTTATTTGGCTTTGCCACTCTGAGGTAGACGACCTCTGCTGTGTTCTTCAGCGCACCCACCGCATCCTCATGCATCACGTCCTCCAAACACACATTATTCACCTGCAGTTGACATTAGATTTACATTTACGCATTTGGCAGACTTACATTGCATTTCAAGGTACACATTTACATTCTTATCAGCTCTTGCTTTCACTGGGAATCGAACCCATTGCCTTGGCGTTGCGAGCCAACGCTCTACTGTTTGAGCTACATGAAAGCCGCATAGATGCAGAGACTGAGGTTATGGAGCAAGTGTCCCTTGTGAAAAAGAAGTGCTCTTAAATGTTTCAAAGTGAACACTACAGATAGATGAATTAACTGCTTTTCTCCTGTACTGCTGTAGTTCCACTTGTGACCAGCAGGTGGCAGCATTGAAGAGCCAGTGACTATGTGATGCTGCTTAAATCAATTACTCCAGTCTATCTTAACACGTGTATTGGTTCTCATCAATGATGCATATGTGTCGTCTTACCGCCAGTATCTTATCACCAATCTGTAGTCGTCCGTCCTTATGAGCCGCCCCTCCCTCGATGATCTTTGTGACATAAATGCTGTTGTCACCAGGGATGTGCTGGTTACCGACACCACCCGCTATACTAAAGCCTAGCCCTGAGAGAGAAATGCAAGGTGCAAGAAAACTTTCACTTCATTTGTTAAAAAGATGCACTTGGACACTTTTTTGACAGTTGCAGAACAACTTAATAATGGGTGATAATACTCTAAAATCCTAAATATTCTTTGAATTGCTTCTTGTGTTATTGCCTTCTCAAGATGAATTGCTCTGTTGTATTCTTCAATTCAAGTTGCTTTGGATAAAAGCGTCTGCTAAATGAATAAATGTACATGATAAATAGACCCATAAATAGAGTATCTGGTAAAGAAAACTTTTGCTTTTGTGTGATGCTGCATCCACCCTAGTACAGTGTCAAACCAAAGATACAGTAACACAATCCTGTAGTGCATCTTTAGTACTCAGATACGTTTTATTGTCCATACCTTTTGGCCCTTTGATGAGCTTGAGTTCGGTGACTTTCTCAGCGATGGGTTTCCTGCGTAATACATAGAGTCTGACGATAGCGCCCGCCTCTTTGAGGGCCTCCACTGCCTGACTGTGGGTCACCTCCCGAACATCAACGTCATTCACAAACAGAATACTGTCATTTACTCTGAAAGAGAGAGAGAGAGAGAGAGAGAGAGAGAGAGAGAGAGAGAGAGGGAGAGAGAGAGAGAGAGAGAGAGAGATGGGTAGAGGTAAGGAAAAATAAGTTATTAAAGGGATATTTCACCGCTGGAAAGATGAATGTGTAGTTAAATTGGGTAATTTATGTAGTAGAAATGAGAAATTATTTTAGAAGTTGGTGCCTTCTAGACTGAGAAAAGCCAGAAAATGTATTTTTGGCTCATGTGGATGAAAGACAACAACTCCCAGAATGCACTTGCTTCGCTGCCCTACGAGGACACTCCCAAGCCACGCCCACCGGTTACAGAGGGCAGTATCGGGAGAAATGATACAGCTAGGCTACTAGTCGACTGGAAACTGAAAAGACGCTGTTTTATCGTGAGATCCCCCTATGGGCAGGTTGAACACATGCGGGACGAGCTCCTCCTACTGGCTGGAGTCTCTCGCCTCTGGCCAATAATGATGATTTTTGCGTCATCGGAGGTTTTTTTCCAGACACACAATACAGAAATCTCTCGTCTCAGGGGGACATGAGGGAGGGACGCACGGTCATTCCAGAATACTACCGAGGTTTCTACTGATACAAAGCTTAATGCTAATCGGTGAAGTATCCCTTTAAGGCAGTTTTCCCATCAGAATTCAGAACTCACACATGTCAGAAGCTGCTGGAGCTCATCTATAAATTAACCTTTGAACTGACAGCTGTCAACAAAACTTCATTCATTTTCTCCATAGGGACATTGATATTTAAAGATGTCTTATAAAACTTTAAAGAAAGCCCTAGTTTTGCGCTCCGAAGTTGTTAATCAATGGGATATGCTTCTGTTGAAGCTGTCAGCTGCATTATTTCTTCTTTTTTTTTTTAAATCATGTTTGACTGCCCTTTTTTTTATTATGAAAAACTACATTACCCATGATGCTGTAGAGAAAATTCCACCAATCAGAGAATCACTGCGAACTGTGCCCAAAAAAACTTGCAAAAAGCTGCCATGATTATATATATATATTTTTGCAACAAACTAAAAATATATACTTTTTATAGTCAACAATTCAAAATTGTTATAATTTTATATTTCTCCATTATTTTTAATTGATGTCATTCGCAGTGCTTCACTGGATTGTAGTTTTTCTATCATCAAAGCCATTAAGTATACAGTATTGTACCTTTGTCTATTTGTCCGTTTTTTTTTTTTAAATACTTGTTTTTTGCTTCAAATTCTTGTTTTTTAATCTTGTGATTCACCTCGTAGTTGGTTGGTTTGGTTCATGGCTTATAACGCTTTTAACAAAGACATTTTTAAAACGCCCAATGGAAAAAATACTTCTGGAACAACAGCTAAAAAAAACTGTGTGGGCACTAATGCACTCAATTATTTTTACTATTATAAAATTAAATATTATGTTATTAATGTTTTTTCTTTCCGTTTAGACATGATCTGGTAACACTGGCATACAGAACAACCTCCAGGATCTTATGTGCAAATTATATTATGTTTAAATTTGACAGTCTAGAGAGATTTGATTCCTTACAGAAGACACAACCATCCGGTAAATAAACACAGTGTTTACACAGACTTACTAATGCCGCACTCTGAGGCAATAGAAATGTATTTACACAGAAAACAAATGTCTGAAATTTGGCCATTTTGAGATTATCGACATCAGGCAATACTCATGTACGTTGGCTGACTGTCAGAAGCGTTCACTCTCTCCTTGATTCAGCTCCAGAATCATATAACAGACTTCCCAAAGTATAAACAAGTTCTGTTTTCAACTGGTTTCAGAATGTTTTGTCTTTCTGACGAAAACTGAAAACTTTTTCAGAGGCTGAAACTCTGGCAGTTTAAGGGCCCTATCTTACATCCGGTGCGACGCAAGTGTTTTTTGCTAGTTTCAGCCCGACGTAGTTATCATTTTCACGTCCTGCGCCACGTTGTTTAAATAACAAATGCATTTGCGCCCATTTGTGCGGCCATGGGCTTCTGGTCTGAAAACGAGGTGTGTTCAGGCGCATTGTTGGCGTGTTGCTATTTTGAGGCAACAGAAATAGACTGCGCCATTGACCAACTGAAACCTGGGCTAAAGTCAATGGCGTAATATTATTATTTTTTGTCATTTAAAGAGCGCGTTAGTAATGTGCGCCTATAGGTGGGTCCACAACGCGCTTACACTGCTTATTAAACACACAGGGACACACGTACAGCAGCACACAAACATGCCAAATATTTAAAATAAAAAGATTACAATGTAAAAGATTATTATTGTGTACTTAAAGATATGGTGGAATCCGGCTTGTGGTCTGCTTTCACACTTTTACCTCTTTTAAAAAACTTTTAAAAAAGTTCTGTTTGCACTCTGGAGATATCCAGATATCTGATATCGGTCTTTCCACTATCAAATTGTGTCATGTAAATCCGCCATGGCACGAGCGCAACTGGCATTTAAAAGTCTGATTGGCTTAACTCACGTAAATCCCAAAACACACCCATTACTCATTAAGAGAATAGGGACAACCCTTTTAGACCATGCGCCGGGAGCGCCGACCATTTTTCCCGTCGTTAAACTAGCAAAAGTGGATTCGGACACACCCTAACATGGACAGACCATGCGCTTAGATCGGTAAAATGATCGATCTTTTTTTTTTTTAAATCATGTTAAAAAAAAATTTGTATCAAGTATGATACATCAGAGGTTTATTTGTTAATCTCTCAATCAATGTATTGCATGTTGGCCATATAAAGATCAGCATCTGCACCAAATTGCATATTTTTGCTCAGTTTGGGCTTCTGAATAATATAGAGCTGTTTTTTTCCTTCGAGTATGAGCTTCATATTTTCATATGAGCCAAAAAAACTGATGTATCAAATGTGACAAAAAACAAACAAACATGCAAACTTTAACAAAAAAAATGTGTATAAAGGTTCAATAAACTGGACTAAAGTACAGTAGACTGCTATTTTTTCAAGCAGTGCATTTTTTTCACAGAGCTCAACACCATCTGACAAAAGACATTTCACTGAAACTGACAACTCGACAAAACACCACAGATATTCCTTAGCTTTCAGAAGTGCAAATGCAGCACTAGCTGTGCTGTCATCCAGAAACATAAAGAGAGAGAGAGGGGAAATAAGTGCCGTCGGGATGACTGACTGTCAATAGACCTTTCTGGAAATATCCGCCCATGAATATTCATAATTAAGCACACTCATTAATACTGACCACCAAGTAAGATAGTAGAAAATCAGAATAGATGCTTTATTTTTTCCTGTCCGTTTAGTCAGATCTCTCATGCATTTCATTAACTGATTTAATGTTGAATTCCAATCTATTTGAATCTACCAAAGTGAGCTTTATACCATAAAATGTACTGATATAACCAAAATAATACTACAGGCGGTACAGTAGAAAGCCAGAGGATGAATCAGAGTTCACCATAAGTGGCCTATCCATAAAATATGACCAGTAGTTGAAGATTGCTGGTGAACATGGCCATACACACACAGACAGAACACCATCAGGATACAATAATGCAATGAACTTGAACTAAATAACAGAATGTGGAACACAAAACAATGTAGATTACTTAAAAAAAAAAAAAAAAATTCATCATGCAGGGACTTCTGCAGTAATTGTATGGTAATTCATTGTATTTACTTGTATTAAAATTGTATTTTAGAGCAAAAATTACTTATAATGTGAGTTTTAAAGTTAAAGCAACCCATTTTCACCGTTCACCATTTTCATATGATAAAGTAACTTACAGTAAATCAATTAACATGTTTTTACTATAGCATTTTTAAGCATTTCATTTTTCTGTATTTTTTTTATTATCTTAAAACATATTAGTTTCCAAAAGGAAATACAAGGCAGAATGTTTATGTACCTATATTTTGTTGTAAATCTAAATGTAATACATTACTTTAATAGTTACTTGAAAAACAATTATCTGATTACTTGCACTGTTACCCCAAACCTGTTAGTCAATATATCACTTGATTATAATTTTAATAACATTTAAATAATTGATTTGCCTGTACTATGCAAATACTTGAATGCTTCATGAGAATGAAGATACACAAAGTATCTTTACAAACCTTTAACTGAAAAATAGCGAGTATTCTCATTCAGCTGTAAAATTACACTGTGGGGAGAAAAATGTTTCTGTCTTTCCAAACTACAGTGCGTTTGCTCCCAGCACATCAGTAATGAAGAACAGGAGAGGAGAGCGTTAAACAGCTGACAGTCCATCAGCTTTGACAGTGTGTGTTTGCCTCAAGCTGTGCGGTTAATAGTTCTCTCATCATTAAAGCTACACTGTGTAGGATTTTCTCTCATCTAGCGGTGAAATTGTTTATGACTACCAACTGAATATTACTTTCTAGCCCCTCCCATTCCGAGGGCGTTTTATCTCCTACGGTGGCCGTATTATTTCAAATCTGCCGGCAGTCGCGAGTAATCTCCCCCTCGCATTCATCACGCTGCCACTGAGGGTAAAACGCGAAAGGCGAAGCTTGAATTTACAGGCATGTCCCTCTTTGGCTAATGTATTTTCAAGATGGAGGCGCAACATGGCTGCCGCCATTTGAGCGACTCGCTCGTATGTATTCTAAATGGCAGATTGTACGCTTACGAGAATACTTGATTAGTTGGTAGAAGTAATTACACAATAATGAGCACATATCATTTTGAAAGAACAACGTGTTTTTTGCTAAGAATCAACTTAAAAAATTACACAGTGTAGCTTTAACTAACCAACATGTCGATACAAAAAAATCAGTCATTATTCACTGAGTCTTCACCTCCACTGAGCTGTTAACCAATCGTTCACACTGCTCTGTTAATCGGATCACTGAGGGCGAGGAAATAATGACCGAATTTTCATTTTTGGGTGAACTTTAAGAAAGTTCTACATCTATAGAGTTACTACTCTCAAACTGCTATTTCTGTCTATCTCTTCTCTTTCTCTGCCTCTCTCTCCTTCTCGCCTCTGTGCTATTTCTGTCTGCTTAATTTCTCCTGCAGTGTGAGTGAATTTGTGTGCACATGCATGTGTGTGTGTGTGTGTATGTGCTGCCATGCTCTGGGGTAAAACTGCATTTGTTAGCAGGAACCCCAGCTGGTCCCATTAACAATGCATCACAAGTACATCCACAGAGATATTTAACTGTGCGTATATTAATATGAATGTAAGCATGTCCATATACATGCCATAAAACTATTAAGGTGACCATAAAACTATTAAGCAATGTTACCTATTGCAATGTCATTCACATTCATGTGTAAATGTGATTTTAGCATATAAAACCTTTTTGGGGCCACTGTGTGTGTAAACTACACCCAGTATATGTGTGTTACCTGAGTCTCCCGTCTTGTGCAGCGGCTCCTCCAGGAATGATCTTGGTGATGAAGATACTGGGATCGTCTCCTACATGAGGATTATCAGTCCCTCCAGCGATACTGAAGCCTAGCCCAGAGTTCCCCTACACACACGCACACACACACACACACACACAGACACGCACGCACGCACGCACACACGCACGCACACACGCACGCACGCACACACGCACAGACACGCACGCACACACAGACACACACACACACACACACACACACACACACACACACACACACACACACACACACACACACACACACACACACACACACACACACACACACACACACACACACGACTGGGTCATTATACAAACTGAGAGACATTTGTGTCCCTCATTTATGAATACACTGAAGCTCTGAAAACATATATTTACATTAATTTATTTAGTTTTAGATGTCAAAGGCAATTTATTAACACTGAAACATGTTATTTACTTGACAGAAGTGTGAACTGAATGTAATGTTTTCAGACACTTAATTGCATGTTAATTGAAAATGTATTATAATGTACATTTATATTAAATGCATTTAGCTGAACTTTAAAGTGCATCTTTAAAGAACATCTTAATGTTTAATTTCATAATTTCTTCTATTGACTGAACTATGGTTAGTGTACTGCTGAATGTACTGACAAGCGTTTATGGTAAACTAATGTCATTTCTAGTGAAACTACTGTATGTCATGCATTTACATATATTTGTAATTCTTCACATTTGTAATGGTGAAGTTACAGTTTAGTACATTTAAATGTAATCTCGAATAACACAACAGTTAGAATTATAAGTTCTTTGCATGTGCTTTAGTATGCTAGTCAACACATCAAAATAAGTGTGCTTCTTTAAAGCATGACAACAGATTATTAAAACATAATGATTTAAAATGTACTTTAGAGTAAAACATTTCATTTGAAATCATTGCTTGAGTGTGTTAAGAAAGTGTACTCTCTTAAAGTAGCCTTTTATTTCATTAATATTATATTATCTGCAAGTGCAGTTCTCTTTTAATATTCTTTTAAAGTTTAAAGTGCACATTCAGTACAATTAAAGGACTTCTTTTTCGCAAGGAATATTCAAAAGGCTTACTTACAAACCTTACACAATAAATACTTCATAATAAAAATATAAAAAAAATATCTTGGCAACAGAGTGACCTATGTTAAATAATCAAACTGTAACACAGGACTGTAAATGCTTGTAAGATTACCCTTTCCAGCGTAATCTCTTCATATTCAATCTCTCCTTCTGCTCCGTTTACCTACAAAAAAACACATGCGCAATGTCAGTCCCTTTAAGACAAGATTAAGAATGCAAATATATGTAATACAGCAATAAAACAGCTATTGTATCATAAATGTTTTCTTCTTTAGCTCAAATCACACTGTATTTCTCAGGCTGGATCAGTTAATGTGTATTATAGAGTTAACGCTACAGGACTTCTATTTCTACAGTTTCTATATTGAGTATTTTGGTGGTTGCTCAGGTTTTTGGGCGTTACAGGTTTCAGGCATCTTTATATATATGCACCACTACTTATTTCTAGAGATAAAGACTAAAATATGCATTCTCTGCATAATACTTACATAAGGTGAGCCGTCCAGTGTGTCTGTATTCACCACTACTGGTGGAGAGTTCGCCTGAAGGAGAGAGAGAGAGAGAGAGAGAGAGGGAATGTTTAGCACAGAGCTCATGGCTATGTTGGGAATATACTACGGTACTACTTGAACTACTTTTGCAGGATGTAGTAAATACTGTGCACAGTCAGCACATTCTCTGTATGCAAGAGAAAGATGAGCTGCTGTACTACAGTTCAAACGTTTGGGATTCGTAAGATTTTTCATTATTTTGAAAGAAGTCTCTTCTGCTCACCAAGGCTGCATTTATTTGATAAAAAAACAGCAAAAACTGAACTACTCTGAAATATTATTACAATTTAAAATAACTGTTTTCTATGTGAATATATAGTAAAGTGTAATTAATTCCTGTGATCAAGGCTGAATTTTCAGCATCATTCCTCCAGTCTTCAGTGTCACATGATCCCTTCAGAAATCATTCTAATATGATGATTTGATGATCAAGAAACATTTCTGATTATTATCAATGTTAAACGGTAACAGTGAGGAAACTGGGATACATCTTTTTCAGGATTCTTTGAAATATTTGAAGTAGAAATCTTTTGTAACACTATAAATATCTTCACTGTCACTTTTCATCAACGTAATGCATTCTGAATAAAACTTTCAAATAAAATAAAAAATCTTACTGACCCAAAACTTCCACATTTTTATCTCCTAGATAAAGTAGACACGCAACATAATTTGACAACAATGTAACATACTGTTACACACTCACATGCACGCACACACATGCTGTTGGTGAATGTGTAACGACACCAAGATCCCCGAGTAGGCGAGTACACTCACACACACACTCACATGCACACACACTCCCACACGCGCGCACACACACACACACACACACACACACACACACACACTGCAGTACACCAGTATTCCACTCCAAACAGCCATGATTTGTCCGATACTGAACACAGTTTTACGGGTCTTTCCACTGATACAATGTAACAGCAAACAACACATCTACTGATAAGCTGTACTACAAGGTGCACTAACCTCTCTTACAACTCTCACACACTACAAGCAATTTACAGCTGTAACATCTGCTAGCACCTCTATTGCTTTCCAATAAATCTGATTACACACACACACACACACACACACAGTAATGCCTTCCAGCTCTGTTCCAAACTACTGGCTTTTATTACAGAGCGCAGCAGCCGCCCACATGATCACATCAACACACACTCAACTACACACGCTGACAGAAACTCATTCAAGTGTTCAGTGCCCCGCGGGTCAGATTGCCAGTGGATCTCAGAGAGATTTCCACGCAGCCACAGGGAGGAGTGTGTGGAGTGTGTGTCGTGTGTGTCTGTGTGCTGCGGGCGAGACTGTTCTGACCCGAACAAGTAACATGGAAACAAAGCAAACGTTTTTATGGCTGTCCAATCCAATACACATGTAAAGACGAGTATGCGAACTGCACATTACCCTTGTGAAAAATAAGTGTGCTTAATTGCATTTTAATGTACGCTTGTATTGTTTTTCAAATCTTAAAAGTATCTTCTTTTATTTTTTTAACTGTACTTGCAGATAAAATAATAAGGAAATAAAAGGTCACTGTCACAATTGTTTATGTTTGCGTTGTGCCTTATTTCCTGCATTTCCTTCTGTTTAATTCCTGTTCCCTTTGTTCACGTTGACTGTTAGTTGCTATGGTTACTGATTGATTTGGTTCACCTGTTTCTCATCGAGTTTCCTTTGCTGTTAGCCTGTATATATACTGTGCTTCAGTTTCTCATGGTCATGTTCTCGTTCACGTTTATGTGTGGTTAGCTTTTCTCCTGTGATTTTGTGTCTTAATTTTGTAAATAGACTATATAGTTTCTGGAATTTTCTCTTCGTCTTCATCATCATGCTTGTTTGCAACCACAGCTTGTGACAGCCACTTAAGTGTACTTAAAGACAGTACACATTCATTATGTTTTAATATTTTGTCGTGCTTTAAAGAAGTACTTATTTTGATGCGTTGACTGACATACTAAAGCACAAGTATTTAATTATCAGTCCCATGAAGCATTGCGAACAGCATAATGGAATTAAAAACAATGGAGAAATATATAACTACACTGTGAATGATTATGTCATTCGCAGTGCTACATGGGAGTGGACGGGGTTTAAGAGCTCTTATGGAAATTGTTGTTTTTGATTGGTCTATCTGATCGGTGTAGTTTTCTGTACAGCATCATGGGTAATGTAGTTTTTCATTCCACTGTTAAACACGATTATTTTAAAAATAAGTTGAAATAATGCAGGCTGACAGCTTCAGCAGAAGCAAATACCATGGATTAATAACCTCGAAGCTCACAGTCACAGCTCAGGCTGTCTTTAACCTGTTAAGCTTCACCAGTGCGTCGGCGCACTGAAGCGTTTTTTATTTATTTAATTCAAAATTACTATCAGATTTAATGTTATACCTTGACAAACTATACATCATTAAAAAGATATAAGACTCAAGTTTCAGTATTTGACCACTATTGTATTCTGAGAAACTCATAGTGACAGTTATGTCTTAATTTGTGTCAGGAGTTATGAAATGAAAAAATGAGTCGATACCTTTAATATGAATTATGCGCGTCAGCCGCTCCCATTCATAAAAAACTCCCGTGCTGTCGTCATGACAGCGATACACAAAACAACGTCCCTCAGGGCTTTAGCTCAAAAATGTGCAGATTTGGAGAAATATTGATAGATTCTTTTAGATTCACATCATATTTCTATAGACAGGAATAATATTTATTGAATTTATACCCAAATGCGTCAATGTAATCTTTATGAGCGTTTGGTATTCTAATTCACAGTGTTTTCAATTCATACCAATAGCCTGAGGGCGCTATATGCACAGTAATATAGTCCATATATGGCACATGAAGAAGAGCCATGATCATGTGACATTCCAGGAAGCCTCGAACACACACACAGCTAACAGAGATCGGCTGTAATCATGCAGATAAAAGATGTTTTGAAGACAATAAACATGATTGCAATGATATCTGATTTGCCTGTGTTCTTCAAGCCATGCCAGGTATTTTTATAATAATAGATTATATTTATAATGTAATGCTAATCTATATAGACTTCATCATTGTGCATAATACTATCAAATAATATATTTTCTGTCTGATTTTTTTATCTGAAGCTAAATTAGATCACAGAAGATTATTTAAAACATTCGGCTTGAGTTATAAAGTACGTTTTGAGCATAAATATGGTTTTAATCTCATATATTGTCGTGTATTGATGGTGTGCTAAGCTAACATGCTAGCTAGCCCTAACTGTTAGTCACATGACATGGTCTTGAAAAACATTTAACTAAATACAGAGTTTTGGGCTTATTATCTTCAGATTTTAAACATAAAATGTTTAGACATGTGGCTTTAGCTGTAGTGCATTTCTAGATTGCTCCAGTGCCAATTTCAATTTTATTTTCATGAGGATGTTTCATAAAAAATAATTTCTAATAACTTTACAAAACTTTGAAGCTATTTATAACAATTTTTGTCATTACGACAATAATTAATTCTACATTTACAATAAACTGCCAGGTGTCAGCTTTCAAACGAGATCATACTTGTGCTTTTAGTACAAAGGGTTCATGAACTGTATCTGTTTTAGTTTGGGTATGTCATTTCTGGGGATTTTTCAAAAGTGGCGTTGCAGCTTAACAGGTTAAAGCTTTACAAGTTATCATTCAAAATCAATTTCCTTATGGAGAAAATGAATGGAGTTTTTACTTCCGGAACCCCACCGTTGCACTCTAATATCTTTGAAATATGGTTGAATGCACTGACAAGCATTTATAATAAAATAAAATACACTTTCATTTTATTTCTATTGAAAGTTGTATGTAATATATTTAAATATAGTTGTAATTACACTTTTATAATGAATAAAGATTTTAAATATACTAACTTTAGGACACATCTCTCTGAAATGCTTGATTCTGATTGGTCAGTCACGACATTCGTTTAATGACTATCGTCAATAGCAATGCTGTATAATGACCATTCATCCGGGAATTTGACGCTTCTTTCATGTCTCTTGTATATCACACTGTGGACGCGCTCTCTTTCGTTTCATTCAAATGCAGCTGCGGCCATTATTGACTGTATTGACTGTAAAATAAATCCAGAGCACTTTTTAATTAGTTTTTAATCAGCTAATTTAATTTGTTCATCAGTGTGTTTAAACTAATGGGAATCATGATTTCAGTAACCTACACAGGAATCATAGCAGGAATAAAATGGAATAAACATGTAAAACTATCACACGTTTCAAAAGACTGCTATACTAGAATTTAAAAAAGCTTTAAGAAAAAAAAGCTAAAAAGTCAGCTCACTAATTTCAGCTAGTATCCATACATGACGTAACTACAGTATCTGGCATGATGCAAACACCACCCACAGGAATGATGTTGGTAACACACCACCAGACTTTCATGCAGTCCTCAGATAATCAAGAATTCATGTAAGCACTTTCATAAAATATAATCTTCATGTTTTTGCTACTAAACCTTCCAGTACACACGCTTCATAGAATTCCACTACGTGTTTAATGTGCCTTCATACAAAACCAGGGGTTCAAGGTTTGACCACCGCACATTAACCATTATGAGGCCATTACAAAGAAATTTAGCACAAAAATACATGCATATATATATATAATTTAATTTAGTGTTAGTAACATAATCATAAGTACATGTAACATATGTAACAAGAACACTGTAAAATAAAGTGTTACCAAATAGTGTTACTGTACTACTTGATTATAATTTTAATTGTAGTGTTATTTTAAATTATAAATCATCTTTTAAATGTGTAATTACAAATATATTTAAATAGAAATAATATGAAAGTAAATTTTAGTTTGCAATCATCAATATCTTTACCCATATTTTAACCATATTTCAAAGACAATAATAGTCTTTATGAAATTACATATAAAGATGTACTTAAGTGCTACTAAACTCTAATTGTATTTAATATAAATTTAAACTATAATACATTTGATCTAATTGCAATTAACATGCAATTAAGTGTCCGAAAACATTACATTCAGTTCACACTTAATTATGTTCTTTTAAAGTATATTATTCCCCTAATAAGTATCTAGGGTGCTAGTAAGTATAAAAGTACTGTATGCTATGCTAAAGTGCACTTCTTTTTCATAAAGGCAGTTATTTTATAACTGCTTGAAACTAATGGATGAGCCAAACTGTTTTAGGCAATAAAACACTACGTTGAAAATAATAATATATTCTGAAAATTCTGAAATGAGAAGCTGGATTGAATAGTGGCGTGTGGGTGGTAAGAACGCTGCACACCTCTCTCTCTCTCTCTCTCTCTCTCTCTCTGCTCTTTTTCCACTGGATTTCTCTGCACCTTATTCCCCTTCATCTTCCTCTCAGCTCTCCCTTGTTCTTTCGGGGGTTTCTGGTGATTTGTTGTGCTGCAGTCGTCTGTTTATTAGCATGAGAAGATGCTCTGTAGCTAAAGCATGAAATCCGCCTCCTACTCTCACACCATTACTTCTCTCCTTCTCCTTTCATTTCTCTTTTCCTGTCTGTTACAAATAGAAAACAATGCAACAATGAAATATTATTGGCATTTTTCAAAAGACTTGCAATGTTACCGTGATTTTACCATGTCCGGGGTGTTATTGGGCATGATGCGAAGCATTTATTATTAATGAGTGGAATGAACAATTCTGCCAGCAGATAATATTAGGATGTTTCAAACAGAATAGAGTCACATGTGTGCGTTTATAGTCAATTTACAATTGCTTTGCGCATGTAGCCTAGAAGTCTAGACCCAGCCAGTGTCGTCTAGCAACTCTCCGTTGGCTTTCGAGGTGGAAAAACCAAACTCTAGTCAGGCCAATCACATCGTGCATAGAGTCGGTGGGCGGGCTTAACATAATGACGACGGTTCTGCGTGAATTCCCTGCTACTTAAAAACAAAGAACGGCTGTTGCTGCTGGCCAACAGCGGCCTTTCCAATCGGCTTTGCCCGTGACTCTGGAGGACTTGGAGTTAAGCTTTTCTTTGAGAAAAGAACAAAGAACGCCACTGAAGTCATTCTTAAAAAAGGAAGATGTGTTCGGAGTTTTGCCGACCGGATACGGCAAAAGTTTAATCTCCCTGACTACGTCACCTTCTTTGTTGCTCTGGTTGGTTGTAGCGCTGTCCTATTGCGTGCAGAGGGAATATTAAAGACAACCGCTTATCCCGCCCCTCGGATTGAGCCCTGCCAATGGTGTGTTCCCAGACCCAACATCTTGATGTGATCTATCGCTTTAATAAGAATATTTTAGTTGAATTGTGAGATATAAACTCGCAAAAGATATAAACTCGCAAATATAAACTTGCAATTGTGAGATAAAAAGATATAAACTTGCAAATATAAACTCGGAATTATGAGAAAAAAATTATATAAACTTACAAAAAATAAACTTGCAAATAAGGAACCCTAACCCAAAAGATATAAACTCGCAATCATAAACTCAAAATTGTGAGAAAAAAAATTAGAAATGTGAGATTAAAACTTGCAACTACTTTTTAATTATTAATTATTAATTATTCCATGGCAGTAACAAACTTCCGCATAAAGGTCTTTAGCAAATGGAAAGGAAAATCCCAAAAGATTACGTGTTCTTCCTCCAGTTATTACACTCAAACATGCTGATATCAGGACACAACATCCATGTCCGGGGTGTTATTGGGCATGATTAAAATAAGTTATGATTAATGAGTGGAATGAACAACTCTGCCAGCAGATAATATTAGGATGTTTCAAACAGAATAGAGTCATATGTGTGCATTGCGTTTATAGTCAGTTTACAGTTGCTTTGCAAATGGCTAATCCAATCCAATTTCACTATCGCTTTAATAATAATATTTCAGTTAATTTATGTTCATTTATATATGTTTCTGGTAACACTTTATTTTACTGTGTCCTTGTGACAAATGTCATAACTGTAGTAATAACAGTAAATGATGCATAATTACATGCAACTAACTCTAATCCTAACCCCATGTTCTTAATTAGTATTACTCAGAACGTAAATGTATAATTAAAATGAAGTGTAACCACATTTCTTCTATCTGATCTTATTACGGGAGACAACTACAAGTAAATAATTTGTGTTTAATGTATATCCCACAATGCAATTGGCTCACAATTACCTTTCATTTTCCTGTGATGCACAAACAGGATTTAATATCAGTCACGATTTTAAACATCCCCTTCCTTTTTCATTTAACAAAACTGGCAAAATAACTGGATCACATGACAACAATGTAGGAACTGTGTTTGTAATGTGATCTGTTACACTCCATGTGCACTACTGGTCAAAAGTTTGGGTTCAGTATGTTTTTTTGTCTTTTTTTATTCAGCATGGAAGCATGAAATCAATCAAAAATGGTTTTACACAAAAATAAGAAACAGCACAACCGTTTTCAGCATTGATAATAATCCGAAATGATTTCTGAAGGATCATGTGACACTGAAGACTGGAGTAATGATGCTGAAAATTCAGCTTTACATCACAGAAATAAATTACATTTTAAAATATATTCGCATAGAAAACAGTTTTTTAAATTTTAATAATATTTCACAATGTGACTGTTTTGTCTATATCATTTGATCAAATAATTTGAGCAAAAGAGACTTCTTTCAAAAGCATAAAAAAGTGTAGTAGATGTAGATGTTCTTGAGGTCAGCGAGCAGCAGACAGATGTGCTGTTCTCCTCCTCCCACAAACAGAAGCTGTTTTCATCAACACACCACAAAATCAGACTCGTCCTCTCATTATACCAAACATCTGCTCACTTATCCACACTTTACATCTTCATTTTCTTTCCATCTCTCTTCCCTTATTAAGACAGCTTGTTAAGCCTGCAATTTATCCATGTCACAGAAAAAGAAAAAAGGAATATTTCTAGAAATAAGTGAACCCAATGAGGAGACATGATGTAATGCATGTCTATAAAAGTCAGCAATGACTGCTAAATTTAGAGCAAACAGAACCAAGATCCTATGTGTGTGTGTGTGTGTGTGTCCTTTTAAGCAGCCTTTAATGGGTAAAACAAGCATGTTGTCTTCAATTCAGTGTCCACTGAGTGACACTAAAAGGTTAATGCTCTATCATGTTTGAAACTCTGCCCTAAACCTAACCATAATGTAGAGAAGAGCAAACAACACATTAGCTTAAGCAACCATATAATTTTAGCTTTCTTCTCCTCAGCTTTGAGCTCTTTTATCATGACCTGTATTTCACAAGACTCAAACACATATGGAGCTGGTTATGAGATGCAAATATCAAAATGTATTCATTTACAAATCATGCACTGGTCATAGTATTCATAGTATTGTGCAAGAAACCACATGAAAATATGTGTTTATTAACCGATAATCTTCTGAGTCAGAGACGGCATTGAAGGCACTGAGGGAATCAGAGATCATAATCCGCACCGCCTGAAGTCAGACTTGACCATCTGTGTAAGACTGGGGGAAACTGCAGCATGTCTAGATAGCCTGTGATCTGGAGATGTGTAATCACATCAAAAGCAAGCATATCACATCCTAAACACATGTAAATGTAATGCACGAATAAGATATTACATGTCACTAGTATTAGCACAGTCATTGCTCATAGAGTAAATGTTGTGTGTATGTCGCCAGCCACAACCATAACCACGAGCTCTACTCTTCAGAACAATGGTAACTAGAGATGCACCGATTACAATTTTCTAGGCCGATTTTTCATTGAGTTTGACCTGCCGATACTGATTTTAACCGATTCCGATTTCATTTTTTCTAACCACTTTACAGCACACACAAATATTTATTTTCTATCTTGTCTTTAATAGAACATTTTGCATAGAACATAGACAATTTTTTGAACAGATAATCGCTATAAAATGGAACTATATAAATTACTCCTGGTGTGGGAAATTAAAAGTTAATTAAAATTAAACTAAAAGAAAGCTATACTGTATATTCTGACTAGTTTACTCATTTTTTTAAATTAAAAAAAAAAAAAAACCATATAGTACTTTTACCCAAACTGAATAACAAAAACATGTTTAAATGGGTAAATTTTCTATAAATATTATTTTCTGACATAGCCTACTCCAGTTCTTGTTAAAACACACTAGACATGCAAATGTGCATTCTGTGCATTTTGGGCACTTTTTGTGTGAAATAATACTTATTTTGTCCATCAAAAGTGTGCTTTCACTTTAATTGAGCATGAACAGCAGCAAAAATAGACTCGGCGCCGAAACCCGCGCTTCACTGCTGCTCATGTGACACTCCTGCTTGCTCACGCGCTGCTCCTGCTCGCGGTGTGAATGCACTCATTAATCATGCCGGGTGCATTTGACCGGCATAAAATCGGCATATGTCAGATTAACCGGCCGGTCGCCGATCATGGCCGATCACGTGAAAATCAATGGTAACCACAAAAGCTTCAACAGAAACTCTTTTAAATGTCAAACAGCATCAAGCGCTAACAAGTCTAAAAACACATAAAATAACAAAATATTCAATATTTATTTTCCTTATCCAGTTATATGCAAAGCTTGCTGGGAACTAGAAATCCACTGCCCAATTTCCAAAGTTATCAAGACAATTTCATTAATGGGATAGTTCACCCAAAAATGAAAATTCTGTCATCATTTACTTGCCCTCATGTCGTTCCAAACCTGCAAGACTTTCGTTCATCATCGGAACACAAATGAAGATCTTTTTGATGAAATCTGAGAGCTTTCTGTCCCTCCATTGACAGCTACGCAACTACCACTTTCAAGTCCCAGAAATATAGTAAAGACATTATTAAAGTAATCCATGTGACTCCGGTGGTTTAACCTCAATTTCATTAAGTGACATGAGTGCTTTGTTTGTACAAAATCTTCATTTTTGGGTGAACAAACCCTTTAAGTTAACTTATTTTTTTGTTAAATCAACTAATGGAAAAGTTGTAAATGGAAAGTTGATGTAATGATCAACATTAATATGTCAACAAAACTTATCAAAACAATGTTTGCAACTTAAAAGGTTCATGCATGAATTATGATAACCTCAGTCAGGATTTTTTTCCTATGTGTTTTTATTGCTCTTAGGGCATGAAAAACAAGAATTGATTTTTATTTGATCTTTTTACTAATTTTTCAAAGAGATCTTCAGATGTCTACTTGAGTGGACACCATGCGGTTAGTTTAAACTGAAGATATACTGTATTAAATATAAGACAATAATCAGATAAAGTATGTGAATTTAACAAACTAATCAATGCAATTAAATCAAATCATGTGAAAACTATAAAATATATACAAAAAATATAAATGCAAAATATTGCAAAGGCTTCATACAACTTCATACAAGTTGCACTTCGCGTATCTTTGATATAAGAACATGAGGACGTGATTCCATCAGAATTTTCTACAGCCTGTCAAGGTACAACTGTGGAAAGCACTCAGATGCTCCCTCCAGTGCACCAGAGTATGGAGATTTACCCTTATTAGCTGATAATTCTGATTATGTTCAAGATGGACATGCACATTTCTATCATAGTCCTCCTCTGAGAAAACTTAGCGATACGTTTTTTCAATCTCATCTGAAATGATCAGTGTTGGGGGTAATGCATTACAAGTACCATGCATAACGCATTCAGATTACTTTTTTTATGTTACAAGTAAAGTAATGTGTTACAAGTAACATGCATTACCTAATCAGATTACTTTTTGATCTAACAGGTAATTAACTACAAGTAATGTGCATTACCTAATCAGATTACTTTTTGATGTAACAAGTAAAGAAACGCATTACAAGTAACATGCATTACGTAATCAGATTACTTTTTGATGTTATGAGTAAAGAAACACATTACAATAACGCACATTACATAATCAGATTACTTTTTGATGTTATGAGTAAGGAAACGCTTTACAAGTAACATGCATTATGTAATCAGATTACTTTTTGATGTTATCAGTAAAGAAACGCATTACAATAACGCACATTACATAATCAGATTACTTTTTGATGTTATCAGTAAAGAAACGCATTACAATAACGCACATTACATAATCAGATTACTTTTTGATGTTATGAGTAAAGAAACGCATTAAAAGTAACATGCATTACGTAATCAGATTACTTTTTGATGTTATGAGTAAAAAAACGTATTACAATAACGTGCATTATGAAATCAGATTACTTTTTGATCTAACAAGTAAAGTAATGCATTACAAGTGTCATACATTATGTAATCACATGACTTTTTTCGATGTCAATGAAAATTACATTCTAATAATACAAATACATTTATTTACAGTAAAAAAGTCACTGCAGATTAAGTTTTTAAGTTTTAAATTTCAAAAACAATATTCACATTATAATTATGAATTGTAGCTGAAATATAGCAATTGATGCATGACGTCCACTACAGTGGACATGTGATTAATCAGAGTTTTCTCTCAATCTAAAATCAAAACTTGGAAAATTTTACTGTGATATGACTCATTAGATATTGCTTGATGCTGCAATATTTTTTTTACCTACAAGAGTCTCCTAGGATAGAAGGAATGGGTGGATATTCTGGAGCAACTTGGCATGTCTGACTGACCCTTGGCCATCTTGGTTTGGAGGGGGAAAAAATCGAAACACAACGGCTTGCCAATTGGTTGCAATTTATAGGATGATGCACCAGGGTCCAATGAAGAGGCTGATGTGCAACTTTGCCATAAAAACCCGTGCAAATTCAAGAAAATGCTTTTTTAATAGCTGTCCACTGTAGTGACCACTATGCGTGAAAGGGTTAAATCAATAAATTAGAATTTGTAACTTGTATTTAATTAAAGTGTGGTAATAGGTTCCCTTAAATTTGAGTGTACTCTGACTTCACAGTTGCACTGCATGGATTTCATTGAACTTACCCAGTAACATGCGACTAAATCGATACTTAAGATTATTCATATAAAAGTAATATATACTTTATAGCATGTGCATTTCCTGATCCAGACCAGCAAGTCTCTCATCATGTCCTGTTCTCTCTCTATTTTTCTATGGACAGTTATAATAATGGAATCTGTTTTCACTGACAGGCACCCAAACCAGAATTACAAAAGATCACTTCATTAAAGCACTGATGCAGACTATAAAAAGTTCAAACCAAACAATTTACATAAACAACTTCAAGCCATACTTTTATATTTAATGCACGAATACAGAACACTATGCTTTACACATACTTTTTAAATGGGAACGGTTGCATAATCTTACTTTGTTCTGCTTGACTGATTTCTGTGGAAGCATCTAGTAAAGGTCTTAGCAGCCCTTGGTTTCACACACTTTCCTGCCATTTAACTAGGGCTGCACGATATTGAAGAAAAATGCGATAACTCACTAAAGGGATGGTTCGGAGTAAAATCAACCTAGGGTCCTTTGCACCATGACCTCGAGCCAAACACCCCCCAGAAGCCTTTTTCCCTTGGTTGAACATTATTAAAGTTAGAGCTTATTTAGAGATATCAGCCGGATGGCTTAGTGCAGCGCTAATGGATCCAATGATGTATCTCGTAAATTACCCCACTAATAATGCCCAGAATGGACCAAACTTCTACAGTAATAGAAATAGGTTCTGTACTCATAAAACGAGGCATTGGAAAGTTTGTAAGTACATCAGGAGTTTATTTAAATAACACTTGCCTGACGGCTCATGCTACTGCTAACCCGGACGGCAAGGTCACTTCAGTGGTTTGGGAAAAGCCTGTAAAAGTCCTGGCAGAAAGTGATGCATAAGGATGTAGTCTAACGACACTCAGTTCCAGGAATGCACTCATATTTTTTTGGTAGTACCAGTTTGCAACAATTATTAGTTAACACTAAGTTGTTAACACTTTAGAAAAAATAATAACTCATCGTTACACTATCCTTATGCATCGCTTTCTGCCAGGACTTTTACAGGCTTTTCCCAAACCCCTGAAGTGAAGTCGACGACCGGGTTAGTGGTAGCATTAGCCGTCAGGCAAGTGTTATTTAAATAAACTCCTGATGTACTTACAAACTTTCCAATGCCTCGTTTTATGAGTACAGAACCTATTTGTACTACTGTAGAAGTTTGGTACCATTCTAGGCATTATTAGTGGGGTAATTTACGAGAGACAGCCTTGGATCCATTAGCGCCTGCACTAAGCCATCCGGCTGATATCTCTAAATAAGCTCTAACTTTAATAATGTTCAACCAAGGGGAAAAAGGCTTCTGGGGGGTGTTTAGCTCGAGGTCATGGTGCAAAGGACCCTAGGTTGATTTTACTCCGAACCATCCCTTTAAATAATGTGATATTCGATATGCGATACGATAATGCTTAAAGTGTGTAAAATAAACTTAAATTATCTTTGAAATATATTTAAAATTATATAACCAACATGTGTTTCACATTCTTTTTGTGACAAGAAAACGTCCCTACAGCTTCTGAAAGTGAACATCAGTGTTTTACTGTAGTATAAGAAGTGCTATTTTAACATCAGTGTAAAACACGGGGTTCAGGGGTTCAGGTTATCCTACATTAGCAGGGGTGCACATAACTGGTGCTCACGTGTGGTAAAAATAAACGACGCGCAGCAGAAAACATGGAAGGAAGCGCTTTTGAGTACCAACATTTTGGGCCAAAATGTTGGTACTCAAAAGCGCTTCCTTCCATGTTTTCTGCTGCGCGTCGTTTATTTTTACCACACGTGAGCACCAGTTATGTGCACCCCTGTACATTAGGTTTATTTAACAACAGAAACTGAATAATCAAATGTAAAAATAAAACACTGCATGAATTAAATATATCCTGATTCTTATTAAAGCTACAAAAGTTATTCAGCCGAGAGCAGCGAGTGATTTTCTCTTTGTCTTTTGTTCATGACCCCAGTTATTGCAAGCCGTTGCAATATGCATATCGCGATACATTTGTGATATTTCGAGATATTGTGCAGCCCTACATTTAAATGTTATAATCTCAACTGTGCTTTGCCTTTAGGGAGAGTCTGGCTGCAGGACGAGGGTCAGAACCATGTTACTAAAACAATCTTCTGTAGCCTCACCACACGACCGCATTTAAAACCCTTTATAAAATGAACAGATCTGGCTCTAAAATCAGAAAAAACATGTTCAAAGCTGTTGAAAAACTAAGCAATAAAAATGCCCGTAATACATTGTGAATAACCGAAGCAGTGCTTGCTTACATTTTTGAATATCAATCATGCTGATCACTTCCTTCACTCCCTGACAATACAGAACAATCGTGAAGCTGTTAAGACATCTCAGCTTTTGAAAAGGATACTTGATGTATTAGATGTATTGATTTTTCTATACAAAATGCAGAATCGTGATCTTAATTTTTTATAGATTCAAGTGTTTTGTATGACTCTGTATTCCCCTATTGTTATTATTATTGAAATAAAAAAAAATAAAAAAATCACTTTCTTCTTTCCATGTGACTCATGTTGTCATGAATATATTTGTTTATTGGAACGCTCAGGTAAGATGAGGTAACACTAGACAGCCTTCTGTCTGTGCCATCTTGACTTTTGCTCACTGTCATCACTTTTGCTTTTATTCTCATGCACTGACTCGTTCACTAAACTGAACATCAGATCAATCAGTTTCACGACAGTCCCGACGGCAGTTCAACATGCTGAATGGGGTGAACTGTCACCGACGGGGCCCGACTAGAGCCGACGTGTGGAACACACTGCAAAAACGACCAGACAAACACTGACCGACAGCTTGCTGTGTCACAGCCTTCAGGCACCGCAGTGGAGCTGTTGCTGGATAGTGGACTCTAGCATGGCTGGAACACTGAACTGTACACAATACAGTATATATATATATATGCACTAATACACAATTTTAATATGGTGTGGTAAGCTGCTACAGAGAATTAAAATGGCAATGAGCCAGCAGTTACGTGATGAATAGTAAAGGATTTATTTGAAATATAAATCTTTTGTAACATTATAAACAGGGGTGCACGTAAGTTTTTAGCACTGCCGAGTGAAGCACATCAGTGAATGTCTCTGAAACCGGCAGATTTAATATGCATTCAGTTCAAATGGAAATCTTATACAGTATTACAGTTAGTCAGTTAAAACGGTAATTGTGCATTAACAGCTGTCAATCATGTCGGTACGCAAATGAGTGGTCTGAACTTATTTACCCAGTGTATTTTTTATTTTGGTCGTGCATGCGCTTCTCATGTGCACTCCTGATTATATATGTCTTTACTGTCACTTTTCAGCAATTTAATACATTCTTGCTAAATAAAAGCATTAATTTCTCTCACAAAATAAACAAATAAATAAATGAATGAAATCTTACTGACCCCAGACTTTTGAACAATAGTGTATATTATTTGAGGAAAACAAATATTGCAAATATTATTATTACAGTTTTTCTCCATTGGTTTGGCTCATTTCTTGAAACAGAAATGACATTCTCAAAACAACATGGACAAATCTCCAAACCACCTGGCAATTGTTCACAACAGAATTGAATTTCTCATTCATTTCATCAAATTGCAAATGTCTAAGTACAAGTCTCAATGTCTCAGTACATCTTTGCAAATGATTAAGTACATTTAGCCTACATTTAGCACAATTTCCAAGTGAATAGATCTTGTTGATCTAAACTGATTGTTGATTCTCAGTCTAATGGTTGTTCGCTCCAAAACTTCTTGGACCGTCTTCATTTTGATTTGATCCCTGAAAATGAGAGAGATCTCGTAGGGCCTCACCTACCACAATATGTCATTGTATGGGACAATGTGAATTTCCACCTTATCCTCCTTTCCTCAATCCTATTGAGGAGTATTTCTCCGCTTGGAGGTGGAGAGTGTGTGAGCATCGGGCTTCAAGATCAGAGGTCCCTGCTCCATGCAATGGACGCTGCGTGTGAGGATATTACAGGAGATCAGTATAGGGGATGGTTGCGACATGCACGCCGTTTCTTCCCTCATTGCATCGCAAGGGAGAATATACGCTGTGATGTGGACGAGAATCTGTGGCCAGACAGACAGCAGCGTGTGGATGGCCAGGAGGGTGAGGACTATTTACAGCACTGTAGGCTGCATATAATTTTCATTGTTTTTTGTTTGTGTGTTTATATTACAGTATATTATGCTGTATACATTTTCTTTTTACTCTGATGTATGGAAGTTACTTTATGTGTGTGAATGATAATGGTTACAATTTCCTTGGCAGTATGAGTGCAATGTGTGATGTCAAACCCTGGAGGCTACTCTTTCCCTAAAATCCTATTTCTTTTTTTCAGTTTTATACACAATTGTATTCTGTTAGCTAGACAAAAATCAGTACAGTAACCATTGTCAATGAAGGACTGGGCTAAGACTGAAAGGTGGACACGAGGGATATTTCAATGGTCCTCTGCCATAGTGACAAAACATCTAAACATTTTGACGAAGCATTTTGGGGGCACTGACTGTTTAAATGAGAAGGAAATTTAGTTTTGACACATGAGTGAACTGTTTTTGGAGAGGTATGAGCTTTTGCAGGTGAACCATGGTGTTGTGCTGAACCATCCACGTTATTTTGGCAAAAGCACCAAGAGTGTTGAGAACGTCCGGTCTGTTTCAAGAAATGAGCCAAAGCAATTGAGAAGGATCTTTGCCATTTTCGTGGCACTGACTCTTTATATGGGAAATGAATTTAGTTTTGAAGCATGAGTGAACAGTTTTGGGAGAGATATGAGCTTTTGTAAGTGAGCTATAGTGTTGTGCTGAACTGGAAGACTGTTTTGCCAAATGATCTTAGAGTTTTGAGAATGTAATTTCTGTTTCAAGAAATGAGCCAAACCAATGGAGAAAAACTGTAATACATAAAGATTATCTATCATAAATGTCTTATTCTGCATTCAATTCAATAAACTTAAATGCATGCAGTGTAAGTGTAAAGCTAAAACCAGGGGCGGTTCTAAGGTCAGTGGATATTCGGGGCTTTAGCCCAAACTAAAATTGGGTACTTTTATTTAAAGGAATTAATTAATAATTATAAAAGCGATGTAAGGGAACAAAGAAAAAGAAAGGCTTATTGTATAAGTGAAATAATTTAAAGTATATGCATTTTATTTTTAAGTATGCATACATTCTCTCTACATGAATCAAGGAAATGATAGCATATTTTCAATTCAAAACGGCAAATTTTACAAAAAAAAAAACGCTGAGTAATTTGTGTCACCGGATACTGTCGGTAGTTGAACATTTCTATTGTAAAACAGTTGTCAAATATTAAATGTTTATCTACTTACATTTTACCAGGCATTCGTTCACTTCTTTAATCATTTGACATTGATGAGCTTGACCGCTGAACTTTTAGTCATCCTAACAACAAACAGAGCGCTGCGTAATGGAGTGCATCAGAGCAGCATCAAGAATATCAAATACACTGTAGTGAATCTCTTATTTGCATCTTAAGTTTATTGCCAATAATAGTGACAGGTTTGCGAAAAGTGTAGAACTCATATCTTCAGCACAGCGACTCATTTAAACGCCTCTGATTGGCCGAAGCGTTCAACAGACATGTCTGTGATTGGCTACAATGCTCAACGCTGCAAAAACACGTTATAAGTACCTTTAAGCAAAGGGAAAAATATAAATAAAACTGTAATATGCACTTTTCATGATTAGGTAATCGCGGCAGCTGTAATCTTATTCACATTTTTTTTTTCTGATTAATCGTTTTGCTCTATGAGAAAGACAAGGTAACAAAATATTTGGGGCTTTACTAAAAACATTCGGGGCTTAAGCCCCCTTAGCCCAGCCATAACGCCACCCCTGGCTAAAACTATAATCTAATTAAAAACTTCGAATTCATTACCAAATTCAATTTTTACAGACTACTGTACACGTGCTTTAAAAGACTTTTTACAGAATGGCACTCTATGAAATATCCCCATTTTCTGACAGATCTCACTGAACAGTTAAAATCACACCAGTCTCTGTGGCAGTTCATGCGCTCAGCAGGAAAAAGAAAAGTGAGATTCTTTATTTAACCGATCTTTCTGCCTGTCACTCATTCGGTACGTTCACAGAGCGGCACCTTTATGGGAAGCAGGAAGCTCTTAGTGTTGTAGTTAACAAGAATTATTCAAGATAAGTGCCGTATTCACTTGTTAGTTTGTTGTGCAAAAACGTGCTGCTGCTCCACTTCTAATTAAACACTCTCTGCTTTGTAGCCATTAATTAAAACATTGATTTCTATTTATCGTTTATACTACCAGGTCATAATTATCATCATCAACATCATCAAAATACAACTTCCTGTTACTGCAGGCATTATGTTGGTAAATCACAAGAAGAAAGGGTCTCTCTCTCTCTCTCTATGCTCTCCTGTAACTCAAACAGTAGAGCGTTGGCGTTGGTTCTCTCTCTGTGTTTTCTACTTGAATGCGTTTGCATGGTAACAAGGTACTCCTACACTCCAGTGTGTTACACACACGCGTTTGGCAGTGTACCTCTCCACGTCACACAGCACTCTGATGTCAGTGGACTGTGTAATGGCTCATCTGGAGCATTTAACACGGGCGTTCTGGAAGTCTCGATGTCACTTGAGTTTCACGAAATTTCACCAGGAAAAACAGACAGGTGGGGCAGCGTGAGACAGGGTTCCCATAGTCATTTGTCATTTAAATAATATGGAATTTTAAATTGTGATTTCAAGCTCTGGAAATGTAATAAATAAATACATAAATAAATACATACATAAAAAAACCAAAAACTCATGAACTTTCCTCCTGTGACTCAACAGTGGAAAAGCAGTTTGATGGATAGATGGATCAATGTGGATAGGTGGGTCAATGAGAATGGATGGATGGATGGATGGATGAATAGATGGATTGATGGATGGATGGATTGATGGATGGATGAATAGATGGATGGATGGATGGATGGATGGATGGATGAATGAATAGATGGATTGATGGATGGGTGGATGAATAGATGTGGATGGATGGATGAATAGATGGATGGATGGGTGGATGAATAGATGAATGGATGGGTGGATGAATAGATGTGGATGGATGGATGAATGGATGGATGAATAGATGGATGGATGGGTGGATGAATAGATGTGGACAGATGGATAAATGGATGAATAGATGGATGGATGGGTGGATGGATCAATGTGGATAGATGGATTGATGAATGGATGCATGTGGACGATGGGATGCGTGGATGAATGGATGGAATTTTAAATTGTGATTTCAAGCTCTGGAAAAGTAATAAAAAAACAAAATAAAACAAACAAACAATGAACTTTCTTCTCGTGACCCTACAGTGGACAAGTCATTTGGCGAATGGTTGGTTGGTTGGATGGATGGATGAACATTCCTATAGTATTATTTTCTTATGCTAAGCTCTAAAATTCATTATCTTTTAGAAATTGTAAATAATTCTCTAAATGATCTCTATAAACAACAGCAATAGTCATTGGTCAAAAGGTCTGTGAGCCATGATTCTCGTAAAAACAATGGAAATGCAGTTTAGCAGTATTCCAAATAGTACAGCGAACGATATAAACTAGTCAACACTCATTATTACATTATAACCATTCTGACAAATACACTATTCATTATGACCAATATACCAATTTGCTTGATTTCTTCAACTGCCAACCCAGAAAGTCCAGGCCTGAAGAAAATCCCATTTCGGCTGTCCACATGTTTTAATGTCATATGTCTTAAATATATTCATTCTGTAAGCGTATAATACCACTGCTAGGCTGTGCTTTAGTTGGTAAGATATCAAAAACAACTTGCTCATTTCATACAAATATAAAAGACACAACCTCACAGACTATAGGGACGGGAAACAGTGCAGAACCTAAAGAAAAAGTGTAATGATCCAGTTAGAGAGGGTCAGTATAGTGAGATGTGAAAGGAACGTGACGGGAGAGCTTGATGTTGATTCCTCACATTACCCAAGAGTCATTGCATAACAGAGAAAGCAAGGAATGATGGTGGGTGGTACATCATCGTCAGGGCACTATACAACATATATCATTTATATTAGCCACTGTCAACAATAACGTGTTTATGTGTGTGTTTGTGGTGCACAGTTGCTGTCAAAAACATTATTTCAGTCTGTTAGCTGTGGTGAGGTGAAGTGCAGGTCAGCAACTGAAAGCTAAATTTAGAATGCAAATACATATTTTGTAGATGCACCAAAATATTGGCTACTGAATATTTTCGGCCGAAACAGCAATTTTTGGAGTCGGTTGAAATGGTTTTGGAGGGACGAAAGAGTGACTTTTAATAAGCGCTTCTCCGATGGTGCGTTTTGACTGTGTTCGGTGTCTATTTCGTGCACAATGTGGATAAGCTACAGTACAACAGACAAATATCAGCTGTGTGGACGTAATCGCTGGGCTGACAATATGGGTTTCCCGTTTTTAATGTGTACTGATATGGATCCTTGAATCTCAAGATTCTGCTTTCTGTTGATATGTGAACAAGACTCCACTGAACATTTGTAGCTGCAATAAGCTTTGTGATTTGTTACTTTTAATATGGAACAAAGTCTCAGCTTTCCGATTCTGCCGATTTTATCATGAAATACAAACAATAAATGTGGTTTTGGCACTCTTTAATGTGACAGCTCGCTATAGCGCATATGAACCGATCATCTCTTCCTCTTTACTACAAGTTATAGCACAAAATAAACATAAATATTCATCAGAAGGTATGTTGAAAGATACAGTACAACTTATTGAAACGTTTCATATCTCATGTAATCGCTCAATCAGGCCAATAAATAAGCTTGTAAACAATAGGCTATGTCTCTAAACCATTCAATATCCATAAACAAGATTTTTAGCTAGAAAACTACATTTTGGATTTCGGATTATTACAGTTTTTCACCATATACAGTAAAGGAACTTCCCTTAAACCGATTAACAGGATTTTACTGTAGCATTCTTACAGTCACTGACTAAATGTTTACTTAAATATTGACTAACCTTTTAGATTTCATGCAGGTTCATCCTACACAGAAAAAATCTGAATATACACACACAAATGCAGGCCACACACACACACACATACTCAAATACTGCTGACCGTCAGCCTTTATTCAGCAGGCGTTGCGAGACCCTCTGAGGGATTTGAAGGTTGAAGCGAGTGCAGCAGATATTAGCAAAATGAACAGAGAGCCAACCAGGGACATGAGAGGAGCCGCAAAAGAAGAGTAGAGGAGAGGCGAGAGGATATGCGGGTTAAAAAGAACATAACTTATAAAAAAAATAAAAAAAACGAGTAAAAGAGAAACCAAAAGAGTAAAAATGTACATGTTATTTGTTGAAAATCTTTTTCCTGATCCACTCTGGGTAGGGACATCGTGATTTTGCCAAGACAGATGTCCTTCTGGATCAACATATTTAGAAAATCTAGTCCTACTCATATCCCTACTTGACATAAACTGTAAACTTGTCCCTCAAATCTGATTGGTTGATTGGAATATTGTTCCAGGATCAGCAAAAATGTCGATCCAGGAACACGCTGTACTTGTACATTGTAGCGCTTGTTGAATTTTAATGCTTGCAACTCAGGATTGGAGATGAAGAGATGAAGTTCTGTTCCTCGCACAACGCAATCATATGGATTCTGAAAAATTGATTACAGCACAATAATAAAATATATTACATTTATGATCAGTTTATGGTGCGTTTCTGATGTATTCTTTTTTGAGGCACACTATATGCTAATCCTAGTTTCAAAGTACCTTCCTCAAAACTAGCGCTAACAAACACTACACATCATTGGAACTGGTCATTATGAAACAATCAATAATGTCTTCCCTTGCATTCAAAGATTTTTTCGCTGATAAGCTCACTTGCTTATTCACTGGCTCAGTCTTTCTCAACAACGCACATCTTCTCTCAATGCACATGTTCTCTCATCTATTTTCTATGTATCAACACTTCCTCCCACTCTCTGTCTCGCTCCCCTTAATCTACGCCATCAATCATATCTCTCTTCAGAAGCACATTGTTCTTTTCCCTGCGAGGGGGAGCCGGTCACCATGGAGCCTTCTTTCTCTCAACTCAAAATGGCCAATATCAAGATAGCGACACATTTACGCTGGCATGTTTGCATGCATTTACTCACAGTTTATGGTCTATGTACTTCACTAGTAGCAGGAAATTTACTTTTCACTTCGCAATATAGTAAGATCATAAAAAAATCATAACATTTTCTGAGTGTGCTTAGCTGTACTGAATTTGCACTTGTAATGTACTTCAAATATAGTACATTTAATACACAGTATATATAAAAATGTACAGTAGTGGCCAAAAGGGAAAATGTCTGGCCTAGGAAAACTGACATGTTCCCCCAAATGTATATTGTGTTTGTTCTTGGAGTTGATTGTTTTATTTGTGGTAATGCAATGAAACATGCCAAATTGTGTGGACATAATTTTTGGTCAGGCGGTCATACAAAGAAATTATGAACACATGCAAAAACGAGAGAACCAACAAATATTAATAACTGATTATGTTGTAGTCAATGTATGCAATGTTTGGCATAGTAAAATAAAACCTGTAGCTGATAAATACCTTAACCAAGCTTTAAGTTTTGTTTTTCCTTCACATTTGAAATATTCTTAAAAATCTAAAATATTTTCTTCATATTTTGATTGTTTAATCGAATGTGTAGGGACATACAAAACAATATCCCCTCCGGACATCAATTGTGACCATTACTGTACTACTTTATATTAATGAAATAAAAGGCCATTTTTGTATACTTCACTTTCATATGTAATACTGTCAAATTAAAGGTTTTACTTTAAAGTACACAAAGGGCACCTATTATGCAAAATTCACTTTTACATGGTGTTTGAACATAAATGTGTGTTGGCAGTGTGTGTACACAACCACCCTATAATGATAAAAATCCACCCAGTGCTTTTTTAAAATCTCCATAAATCATAAGCACTGTCTCAGAACAAGCCGTTCTCAGATTTGGGGCAATGTGACGTCACTTTGCACAGGCCCCTCCCACGACTGTTGATTGACACTGCAGTTTGAGCATAGACTCGCCGTGAGTGAGCTGGACACAGTCCACCAATGCTTCAACGCCGGAGCAGCTGTAGACAAGAATGTCTCCTAAGCGATTGAGGTGTTTTGTTGTTGGATGTAAGAATGAACTTAGCAGTCTTCATTTACTCCCGTTGTTACTCGAGGATGGATCAGTACTGTTCGTGATCCAGCTTCAGTCTCCGGAGCGACAGGCCTAACGTGACTGGACACGGAAGAAATTTAAGTGAGAGTGCGCACTTTATGACAGCTCATCGAGTCGTTTTACGGATATAAGGTTTACCAGTTTATTAAGCGCCCACTGAAAAGGTGTGTATATTTGTTTACTGTTAGTTGTAACGAGTGTTTTGTGTACTTCGCTGTCTGTGTATGTTCCATGCTAATGAAAGGGAGAGAGAGAGAGTTTATGGATAAGACTTTAATGCGCATTTCTTATACTGTGTTTATTCAGCTCTTACAGTGATTTTCTGGAGTAAAACTAACACTTCATCTTTTGTGTGATGTAACTTACATTAAACTTCATTGAACTCCTCAGTATATTTTGGTCATCATTCAGACGGGGTTTGCTACAGCAGGCTTGTGTTAATAGTGGATAAAAGCAGATGACAAATAAGCTATAACTGTAATTAAACTAAACTATACCTGTTCAATCTCCATACAGCAAATATTCTCTGCATTATTGTCCGACTCCGGGTCGAAATGAACACCGCTACTGAGAGTTTCTGTTTTGATATTATCAGATGAGATTGTCCTGGCTCTGAGCGAGGGCTCGCGAGGGCAGCAGCAGCTCATTTGCATTTAAAGAGATACACACTAAAACGGTGCGTATTTCTGAGCCCCAAAAAATGACAATTTAAACATGCTGAAAAAAATCTGTTGGGTATTTTGAGCTAAAACTTCACATACACACTCTGGGGACATCAGAAACTTATTTTACATCTTGTGAAAAGGGGCATAATAGGTGCCTTTAAATCATTGTTTTAACAATCTTTTGTTGTGTTTTAAAGAAGTGAATATTTTGATGTGTTGATTAACAAAGTTCAGCTAATTGCATTTAATATAAATTTAAACTATAAATCATTTTTATTTAACTGCAGTTAACATGCAATTAAGTGTCAGAAAACACTGCATTCAGTTCACACTAAAGTAAATTCTTTTAAAGTATATTATTTCTGCAGTAACTTTTTATACATTTGTGAGGTTAAGTTAAAACTGCTTCAACATCACATTCCTCATCAGTTTACAACACCTGAAAACCATCACAAACTCCTCCTTTAGACCATAACCATAACTCTCCTTCTCACAAAAGATTTGTGGGTAATTGTGGCGAGCAGGACGAGGCAGAGGGCCGTGGGAGAACGGCGTGAGGCTGGTGTCGTGATTAATGATGAGAGACACCTGCGGGACGCACCGGTCTCGTATCTCTCACGGAGGAGCGGAGGCATAAAAGTAGGAGCGAAGACAGTGAAGATCGAGAGAGGACTAGGCCTGGACTGTTTTATTTTTATTATGTGTGGCGGCAGTCGAACGTGAGGGACCGCCATCTTTACTTTCCTTTTGTATTTGTTTATTTATTTTATTAAAAGTTGCTGATTGTTCGCTGGTTCCCGCCTCCTTCTTCCCATAACATCTAACTGCGTTACAGTAATATTAGTCCAAAAGCACATGCTTCTACATCACAGTATGTTAGGCTGGTTGGGATGTTCAAGCAATTTAGATTGCACGTTTTGAGGAGATCTTCCCATGCATGAGTCACTTTACACACTTCAGAAAAAAAATGTGTAAACCCAGAGAGAGAGAGAGAGAGAGAGAGAGAGAGAGAGAGAGAGAGAGAGAGAGAGAGAGAGAGAGAGAGAGAGAGAGAGAGATCTCTTTAACATCTCAGAAGTTTCTCCTAGACAGAAATGAGGTTACATTAACATCAAACGGAGACTCTCCTGCTTCTCATACTTGTCTCCTGAGACAAAAAACTCCAACACTCTCACAGTGGTCTCCTTTAAAGTTTTAGAAGAGATCTTAGATTCTCAACAACATCACACACAGTTCTCAGATTAGTGTAGGATCTGAGAGCAGTTCGGACAGAGACGATTCATTCGAACAGAACAATCTAGGACCACAAATGAAGTGGGCACAATCCAGTCTAAGCTAACTGAAGAACTGCACAGCTGTAAACAGCAAACCTTGTGAAGAGATAATACCAACTAGAGAAACCCCCAGCCAAGGACTTTATGGCCATGCAAGCTTCAAAGAGATGAGCCTAGCTAAAGGAAGAACATAGCCAACTTTAGGTAGTTTGTAAAAGACGGATTGGTTCTGAGATGGCAGAGCTTGAGACCCACAAAGATAATGCCAGAGGTTGTTTAACCCCCATGACAGATATACAAAACCGACCTTCTTCTTCTAGACGGACTAACCAAACATTGTTCAACTGCATAATTCTATATCATGTTCACAACCTATATTATGTGACTATTATGCCTAGATCACAAATAATTCATGCAATTGTTATAACTATGACTGAAAGTGTTAATTTTTTCTTGTTTCCTATCATGATCATTTGATCATAACTCAGAAGATATCTTGAATGAAATCTGTGTAAAATGTATTGTATTCTTAGTATAGAAACCATGTCTAAATTGTACTTTGCTAGAGCGGGAAAGTTAAGTGATGATTTCTGGTGAGAGGAGGAGAAACATCCACATCTGAACCAAAGACCATACCTAATTGGTCAGAACCTCTCCAGGAGGCTGGACAGATACCTTCTCAGGACATGAACAAAGGATTAGACAGAGTCAGATCAAGAGAGATGAAAATGGGTTAAGAAGAGCTTCATTCAAGCCATCTAACTACTCTTGTCTCACTTTCCTTTCTTTTACTTAGTTTCTTTTCTTTCTGTTGAGTCTCGTGCTCTAAGTCAAGTTATGCCGCAAAGCCTCAAACTTCAACTTCATCCAAAGACTCCACATACATCTGCCAACACACCAACGTGATTGGCCGCCTAAGACAGGACGAGATCGCCAGCCAATCAAAGAAGCCGGGAAAACCCCTTTTCGCTGACAAAGGGAATCACAAGAAACACAAACGCAAATAGTCCACCAGACTCTTAGCTGAACTGGTGCATTGATATATAATGTATTAACACTGCCTGAGAAACGTAGAAGGGTTAAATTAATAATTGATGGTTCATTCAGGTCATGTCTTTTAAGTGCATAAATTGCTAGAAACTTGGGATTTCATCATTTCACTCTCTTGAAACTCATTGTTTCCTCACTTTCCTTCTTTCTGCAACTCAGTGTGAATGTGTGTGTGTGTGTTTGTGTTAGATATTAGTTTTATGTGTTAAAATAATCAATAGAGTCTCGTTGTGTTATGTGCTTACGATTTTAATGTCTTAAACTGCTGATCTTGTAATCTTGCTAAAGTACAAAAGTCTTCATTTTTTTGTTATTGTAACCTCATTTATATCTACCAGAAACATTTGAAATGTGAAAGAGAGAACTTTCTTCACTCTGGGTAACTTCAATCTCACTCATCCACAGTCAAACACAATACATGCATTGTCATATCTGAAGTCGTTTAGTGTAGACAGTGTTTTGTTGCACGATGATTTAACAGTGGAAATCATGCCCAAAATGCAAAATGGGTTGTACAAGACAACATTTTCAATGCTTAAAAAAAAAAAGAAAAAAAAAAAAAAAGGTAATGCAACAACCATGAGGCACATGTTTCACCTAAAATAAAATTGAAGACATCTGAAGACAAAACTGATACCAAATGAGACATATAAGAGAATCACCACTTAGTTTCCTGAGCTTAGAGCTTCTACTTTTATTTCTCCTAAGGACTTTTAGGAGAAACATCTTAGATTTGTTGATACTAAAATGAGAGATATTTGAGAATCTCAACTAAGTCTCCTGAGCTTAAAAAGAGAAACCTCAGAGCAATACAATATTTCTATAATGGAGTCTTGAAAGAGAGTGCAGCAAGACAATAAACGTTAAAGAAACGTTCTATGTATCTTCCACCATATTCTCAGTTTTGACTCTTTTTCTCTCAAATATTTCTCGTCTTTTTAGGAGAAACATCTGAAATGCTGTTGATATTAAAATTAGAGATATATGAGAATCACAACTAAGTCTCCTGAGCTCAGGAAAACAACCACTGAGCAATACATTTTTCTACACTGTCCAGAAAAATAACACACTTCATCTTTAAAAACATTTTTCCCGGGATAGTTAATATTTGCATTTAATAAACATTTATTCAACAAATTAATCCAAAGTCAGAGAGCAACTAATCCATAATATGAGATGCACAAAATTAATTAAACTATAATCAGTCTAAAAGCCTGCTCTTTTAAACGCTTGTCAAAACAGAAAACGGGACACGCTGCACACGGCACCTATAACACACACTAATGCGCTGGCCTTGTGTTTGCTTCAAGAGTCCTACACAAACTGACAGATCTGAGAGCACGACATTTGCGAGCTGTATGAATATTGGTTGTTTTGAGTTCTTCTGAATGACACGCTTGTTTTGGGAAGATAAAACTGGCAACACATGCAAACCCGAGGGTGATGCTATACAGCAGTGGGCAGAAACTACACACACGCATTTCAACAAAATCTACTTATATAAACTCCCACTCAGAGGCTGTGTGTGTGTGTGTGTGTGTGTGTGTGTTGGGAGGGAAAAAAGAATGAAATCCCCTCCCACACTTCGCACAAGCACCTGAAACTGCCATTGAAATTTAAACAATCAGAAAAGCACACTATATAACCACAGTCCCATGTTATTTAATGGTGTTTACCAAGTAATAACAGTAATAATTCAAGAGTCAATAATAATACAGATCAGAATGTGACAAGCATATTTGTTTCCCTCTTTCTCTTGTTTATACTTGGTCTCAGGGTACATTCACACGACAACAACTTACTAAAAACTGAAAAGTTTCTCCTTTGCGTTTTTGAAAAGTTTCGAGTTCAGACGACAACACTGTCAAAACAATTGAATCCCCATTCACACGGATCCATGAAAACGACTAAAAACGCTGTATTCTGCTGTCAGGCCAGTAGTTGGCGATGTCACTTTGTAAAGAAACACAGGTAATACACATGCGCATGAAGTCACCATTTTCACAAATTCGTGTTTTTGTAGTTTACACGAAGACGATAACGGGATCGTTTTCAAAAACATGCACTTTGAAACCCAAAATGCTGTTGTCGTGTAAATGAATATAAATTGCACAAAAAGTCCTCTTATTAGTTGAAAAGAGTGTCGTGTAAGCAGAAACTGATTTGACCAAGTACAACATGTTCCTGGATCGACATCTTTGTTGATCCTCGAACAACATTCCAATCAACCAATCAGATTTGAGGGACAAGTTTACAGTTTATGTCAAGTTTAGGCTTACAGCCAGGGTTATGTGCTTCTACATCAGTGTTATTCACCATCATTTCACTCTGTTTTTAGGGATAACTTATTGGTAGTGTTAGGTTTAAGGACAGGGATGGTGTTAGGAATACATTTTCAGACAGGAATGTTGTTCCAGGATCAACAAAATATGTTGATCCAGGAACGCGTGTAAAAAAGCAGATTTTTTGCAAACTTCAAGTGAAGTCAGAAATATTGTATTTAGTTCTGTGCACATGAATGACCACAAAAGTTTTATTTTAAAGTGGGAAAATTCTAAATGATACCAGAGTTGCTGAGTTGTGAATTTGGAAAGGGTGTGTTAATGTGCTCCATGGAGGCAAACAAGTCTGTTGGAAATGGTAGTGCATGATTTTGGAGAGTTATTATAATTTGCCAAGCTGTATTTCAATAATTATTGGGGGGGGGCGCAGCAACAACCTACACCCAGGGCCCCGGACACCCAAACTACGGCCCTGCCTACAGATTAAAGTGATGGAAACAAGTGATCGTGTCAATTAATGTGCATTGCCCCTAACTGAAATAAACATACATAATAAACATAAAATTAATTAACCTAATTCATTTTATTTAATTATGTAAAAATGCTAAATCAAACATATATATACATATATAAAATATAATTAAAATAATAAACTCAAAAAAGTGCTCATGGGCATTCATTGGAAGACCATAAAACACTAATTTTAGGTCAATTAAAATATTGTACATTTACAACCAGATGTCTTTTTGTTTTGTTTTATTTATTTATTGAGAAATGTAATTTACCCTGGTTGTACAGTATAATGAGAATGCTTCTTGGATTAATGATATTTGGGTTTGTGTCCTACTGCTCATGTCAGCCAGAAGGGAAACAACATGTCATACTTTCAGACTTTTTGAGTGTAAAAAACTTCTGTAATACTTTTCCAAATTGAATGCGTGACGTGTCTTAATAATGAGCATTTGTTGCCCTCACACAGGGGTTAATATGCGTGTTGTCGCAGCCTCACTCTTTAATCACAGCCTCTTTGCAAAGCTTGCATTACATTAAGGCAAGTTCACAAAACAATCTGCTCTAAAACCTGTTAGCGACTGGAGCAATGCACTATTTCTTCATTTTTTCAGCATGCATCATGAGAGCATTATGCCAATTAACAGAACTTTTGAGGTCTCTGTATACTATTCCTCTTTTTTTAATGATTGGCCTACTCGTTGCAAGCAGTCAGTCCTATTAAACATGCATATCATCATGCACTCTTGAGTGTGTGTGGCCATTGCAAAACCTCAGTAGGTCTAAACTCTAAAATAAAGTTTCCGAAAGTGGGTTTTCGCAGCAATGCCATAGAAGAACCATTTTTGGTTCCCCAAAGAACTTTCCAGTAAACTGTTCTTAAAAGAACCATACTTTTCTTAGTGTAAAGAACATTTTAATAACCCAAAGAAACTTTCTCCACAATAAAGAACATTTTGTGCAATGGATGTTAAAGGTTCTTCATGGAACCATAATAATAACCTTTAAGGTGATAGTTACATTCAAATATCAATGCCATTAAACCTGGTCTTACCCAGATTGCATTGCATTGTGGTCTGCCACATTACGGATGAAGGTTGTGAAGCTAAACACAGATGTTGTTGCACAGTGTTTTTGCCTCCTCAAGATGAGTAGCTTGTCGTATTCCTCATTTGTAAGACACTTGAAGCATCAGCTAAATGAATAAACATAAATATGAATGTTGCCTGTTTGTGTAGAGTATGTTTTGGGCCGTCCTACTGTCACTGAGTGTTGCCGTACCTGTGGCAGAAAACCTTCTCTGTTTCTAAAAGTGTTTCTCTGACTGCATGTCTTATGAATAAATGAATGCTTCACAAAAGCAATCAGACAGAAATGACACCCACAATTTATGATACAAACCAATGAGAACAGAAAACGCTTCCACCCACTCACACACTCCAAGGCAGAAACACACACGCAATCGGTTCTTGCACTTAGTGTTTCTCTCTCTTTATCCTCCACTGACTGAATACTACAACTTATACCATATAATGCAGTCTCTATCTCTTCTACCAAAATCTCTCAATCTACCATAGAAAAATGGAAACAGTCCGGGAACATCTGCCAAGAAACACTTTTCCCCAGCAAAAATAAATAAATAATAATAATCATTAATAACATTATTACAGTACATCATTGGAGGCAGTTCATGTATGATCAAACACATACAAATATCATGAAGTGTTGATGCATATATATTCATTTTGGAGTGTAAATGAACCACTGAATAACTGTATAGAAAAATCACCCAATTTCTGATGTACTACAAAAACAATCTTCTACTTTTACTATTTCTTAATCCCTCCCTGTTCTAGCTAGATTTGTTCTGGACGATGTAGCACTTCTTGTGTTATGAATAAATGTAAATGTGCTAACTACAGTATATGAAGGCAAATCCAGGTGCCCCATTTTCATACTTTTATTTAATCCCTTCAGTCTCATTAATCATCTCATCTATTATTTAAGCTGCTGGAACATTTGACAGTGCCTCATTTCACACACAGACACCCTAATTTTAACTTTCCACATTTTGCAACTTCTGACGCACTAGACTCTTCTGAGCTCTGCTGTGAACACAGACCGATCTATGGATGCTTCTTATTAGTGGCATTCCTTAAACGTCCATTTTATATATATAACATCTTTATTTAAAACAAAAACGACATGTTTTAGATCACACAGTACCCAGTGGGACTATTGTGATTACATTAAGACTGCTCCTGTAGAACATCAGAAAAGGGATTTTAAAGAAAATATTTCATGATTTTAAAACTCCCCTGTGATCTCCTTTAACTGTTCAGAATACAGAGACATTAGAATACAGAGTTCTAATAAACACATTCTACAAAATCTTGTAGGAATCCGGTAAATGATCTTATTTGATCCCATTAGGATCTTGTTTCCAAATTAGGTTAGAAATTCCATCAGAAGTGATGCACACATTCCGTCGCGTTTTCTGGCTATAGGGATGAACATCCAGCAAAATCAGATGACAGTATGTTTATAAAGGCGTCATTTCCTACCATGATCCGATGGCGTTGTTTTTTAGCTTTCCGGACGTTGTTGATGAATCGCCGGCCCATTTTCTTAGCGTACCACACGGACACAAACATCGTGCCCGAGCACTGAACACAGACTGAACACACACACCGAGCGAGCGACAGCGCGCGCTCTGCTCTCCACACGACCAGCGCGCGCGAGGAGGAGGAGGAGAGACACGCACGCACGCACCCGCGCGCTTTAAATGTGACAGTTGCATGACGCGTTTAGCTAGACGGAATAAAACAGAAAGCAAAGGCATTGAGGCGCGTTTTGGAAAGTTAATAAAGCAACAATCCACGAGAGGATCTGTGTTAGTGATCGTAGTGTAGTCATGATGCGAAGGGGTAAAATTAATGTAGCCTAATGCACGACGTCAAGTGATCAATTGCTCTTATTGGCAGTCTATTATAAACGTGGTTGCATATTATATATTCGTGGAAACAATTTGGCGCTTATGTGCAAAGCCGGGTCAGACTCATACGTGCGTTTAGGGGTTAGGGTTAGACCCCCGCGGTACATCCAGTTTTTTCCCAATCGAAATGATCTGTTTTACGCAATTCATGGTGCAAGACACGGGGTATACGACCGGGCCAACGGTAAAGAACAAGCAATTAAAACAGCGCAGATAAAATGCAAAACCCTGGGAAAATGTAATTCCAATCGGAAGTGAGCATCCCGAAGGGCAGAGCCCTTGATGTGTGGACTTTGTAGGGAGCAGGGCACTTGCGTGTCATAAGCCGTTTGGAGCCCACTTGGCGAAGGGAGCAACGAAAGACCACGTAATTTCACCATTAGCTTCACATGGAAAGTTACCACAACAACGCTAGGCAGGATATCTAATTATTGCTGGTAATATGATGCAAATAAATAATTACGTTTTTAAAATATGCTTTATATGTGTGTCCCCAATCTGCTCTTAACTTTATACGTTAAAGGGGACCTATTATGCAAAATTCACTATTACATGGAGTTTGAACATACATGTGTCGGCAGTGTGCACACAACCATGGTAAAAATAAATAAATAAAACCCACTCCTGTTTTGTTAATCCCCATAAATCATAAGCAGTGTCTCAGAAAGAGCCATTTGCAGATTCTAGCATTTGTGATGTCACCTATGCTTAGGCCCCGCCCACGATTGCTGGGACTCCGCCCTATTAGCATAGACCCCGCCCAGAGAGAGCTGTGCAGTCCGCCATGGTTATCTCCTCGCCAGAGCATTTAACAGCAGCATTCAAGTAAGAAATGATTTCTTATAAAGGTAAAGTTAATTCAGTCAAGAGCAGGGAGTGATTATCTGTTTTTCTTTTATTGTTTGATTCATATTAACAGCATATAGCAGTAGGTACCGTATATTATGCTACTGTCACTTTAATACACAGATCTAATATACACATGTGATTTATTAGCTCCATAAAACACATCATATGAACCCGGAACTTAGTTAGCATCAACTGGAGCCCTTGACAAAAAACCCAATATGATTTTTCCATTAGCTTTTGGATTATTGCAGAAAAAATAAGCTCTGTGACCAAAAAAAGTTTTTTCAAAAGAGCACAACTTTTATGAATTTTGAAGCCTAAACACAATCAGCAGAAGTAAAAGGCTAAACGTATTCTATGAACGAACTAAACCATGGTCACATGACTTCAACGTCACCGCCATTATGCTCGTCCTAAGAACCAGACGCGAAGCAATAAGATTCCAGTGACAAATAATTTGTCTGTCCACACAGACATGCGAGATGCGTCAAAATCAATCAAAACCCACAGCCAATCAGAACAGCATGTGGGCGGAGTCTCGCGGCGAGTGCACGGCACCAGAGAGTAATCTTGACGCACTCGCAAGAAAATGGATAAGTAGCTACATAATCAAATTCACAAATATTACACCATTTAAACATTATTAAAAATACATAGGCTACTGAGTTACTAAAACAATCTTTGTCAAATAATACACTTGTTTGTTCACAGTTTGAACGTTCTTGTTTCCATTTGTTTAATTTCAAAATCTGAGATGAATTATCCATTGTTGCTTTTACAGCCACAAAGCTGGAGCAGTAAATGATATTCAAAGTCACATTACACGCTTTTAACATTAAATAAAGCACATAAACAGTGCCTGAGATTATCATCGCCACACTTTGTGTTTGTTGTTCCAGCGCGACGTCGCAGAAAAATAGAAACCGTTTCTAAAATAGAATTGTCGCGTGTCGCCGTCATGGCCGGTTAGGACAAAAACTCTGATTAACATGGAAAAGAACCTTTTGTCGCGTGTAGTTAGTAGTTAGGACTACTGTATGTAGTATGTAGTTAGGACACGGTGTGAGGCTGTGAAAGCAGACTATAGTAGATGAGTTTACCTGTTCGCTGTGATGACGAAAGTTCTTTCTCGTTGTTCATGTGGAGGTAAAAAGAAGTTTGAAATATGTAACCAGTGGTACACTGTTAGTGACAGTCCCGACGCTGCCCATTCTGCTGAGAGTGACGTTTAGTTCAGTATGTAAATATGAGCTGAGTGCTTTCCTCTCAATAACACAACAAAAGTGACATCAGTGAGAAAACAGCAGTTAAGAAAGCATCTGATCATAGTAATGTGGAGATGTTTGCACAAGCTCTGCAATTCAGCGCTTCAGTCCTCCAGTCATGTCACGTTTATTTATATACCGCTTTATACAATATTGCTTTAAAGCAAGCGGCTTGACAGTATTAAACTGTGACAGTGTCACTTTCAATTAGAATTACAACTTCATCTTCTACTGTAAAGCAGCTCTCCAGTGTGTTCATGTTTTTACTCGCGTCTGACCTCTGTTCCTCTGAACAGAAGAAATAAACCAGAAGATCTACACATCAAAGAAGGCGGAGCCTCAGAGCCACACCCACCTATTACATCATCACCATGAACCAATGGTGATACGAAGCTGTTTACCAGCCTAACTGTGCGTTCACACCGCCGCCGGCGAGAGTGGCAAAATTCGCTCTCGCCGCCCTGCCAACGACTCCATAGAAAGATGCGGGGACGCTCTGACGTAGATCGAATTACTTGACTGAGTTCTATGGAATCCTCTCAAGCGGAGGACTTCTACATTCCGATTGGTTGCCACCGAACCGCATAATAGCTCATTACCATAAAGTTGACCTGACTTCAACTCTTCTCGCCGCCCTCGCCAGAGCTTGCCGCCAACTCGCATTGAAAATGAATGACTTGCGGCCACCTTGACGCTCTCGCCGGCGGCGGTGTGAACGCACAGTAAGCGAACCTTTCTGGAAAGTTTGCTTTGGCAAGCTGTTTTGAAATCCAGAAACAAATTCCAAACGAAGTTCGTTTGGGCCTGATTTTGTTCAAGATGACGTCACACTAGTTTTTTCTTCAATATCGCTTTATATCAGGGCCTTTAATGTCCCCAACAACCTCTTGTTATCAACCGCTTTTTTCAAGGTAAGTAAAAGCTTTAAAAAAAACACAACATGGTATTACTGATGTATTTCATGTCATAGAATAAAAGTTGAATATATCTTGAGCTTGTGTTCACGTTTAACCAAAAACCCATTGACTTCAGGACGATGGAACTGGAATGCGAACTAGTTTTGGCTAACACAGACATCGCTCTAGCACTTTAATACCATCTGAAACCACCAGTGTCCCACTGTACTTTCCCAGCACTTCTGTAATGGTGTCCTAAAATACTCAGCAATACTCTATTGTGTATTTCCGGTTGATTTGCAGAGAGCGCATGTCTTTAGCCTGATTCTATTGAAGCTGACTGCACTCCAGAGTATTACACATGCTAGCATATATCATCACACCGGTTCATATTCACTATTGAGGAGACACCCAGTTTTCCAAGAGAGGACTGAATCATCCAGCTCAACTTGGAAATGCATGACAGAAATGTCCTCTGGGAAATAAGACCTATGATAATGACCTGCTTTTAACTGCTTCCCCTTATACATTAATATTGCTTAAAGGTTGGGGGGTTGTGGTGCAGAAGAGGCGTGAGTGTCAGCAGAAATCTCTCTGCGTATCTGATAGATGCTCAGTGCTTTTGCATAATAATGGCAGGGTCTGAGGTTAATGGACGCAAAGGTAAATACAGAGAAAGATGAAAAGAGTGTGATGAAAATAAAACAAAGGATGTATTTGAAATGGAAAAGTATTTTTTCAGAAAAAGTTCAGAGCCCTAAAAAAATTATACTTTAATATTAATCAAAAACATTTATTTCCGCAAAGACAAAAACATTCATACAAAGTAAAAATATTTATTATAAATACCATATTCTTAATCGATATATTTTCTTTAATGTAGGTCAATATAATATTTCTTGATTTAATCTATTAATATTAGTGTTGGTCAATATAATATTTCTTTTACAACTTAATTAAGCCATAAACAAACGTTAAGTAAGCTGTAACGAGAGAAGAATTTTCACTAAAAATATTTTGTTAGTCAATGTTTAATTTAGTTCACTTACTATAAATAAAGACAACTTCAATGTTTGTTGTGGTGTCCTTTTAAAATATGCATCATTTTTTGTTATGTAGAAAAAAAAAAAAAAAATTTCATCGGTCAGTGAATCTGTCTAGTGTTCTGAACATCAACACTGGTGTCAAGCAAAAATAATATTTAAACAAAATAGTTTATTTTAATTTGTTCTATGGTTTTAGACAAACTGAACAAAACTATGATTTTCGATCAGACCAAAATAAAAATCCACTTTTAATAAATGACACGATCATTTAATTTTTTCTGTGAGTGTATGAACCCTTTGCAAAAGTTTGTCCAAATTAGTGTTTTAGGTACAATGGACAATTCAGAAACCTAATTCACAGATTATTTGTTCATACTGACAAAAGTTACCATCTTTTTGCACAAAATGTGATAAAAATCTAACATAAAATGTGAAATAGCATTTCCGAGATCATAACTGTCACTTGCTGAATTAAACATGCAATGGAATGAGGTCGTGTGACAGTAGTCACTGTAAAGTGCATGCCAGCTGAACTGCTTTGACCTAAGGAAACACAAATGCCCCACGATGCATTTCACCACAAAACCGTTTTCCAGTGCATACTCACAAGTATTACGTAAGACACTCCGAGTTGAAAGGCTCACATAAATGAGAAACCACATGGGCTCTACTCTTCTCTCCTTCTTTATCTCAATCCTTCTCTCTGCCTCCATTTTCATCTCAACCACCCACTTCTCTCTCTCTCTCTCGCGCTCTCTCTCTCTCTCTCTCTCTATTGCGTTGGAGGATCCCCCAGACCATTTGTCTCAGCAAAAGTCTGTTCAGTAATTACCTCAGAGCTGCAGGGACAACTTTAAACATTCATTAGTGAGCAAGAACCTTTGAATAGACATAGAAGCCTCTCTCACACACACACACAACAGCAAGTTTTTTAGTAAAAGAGTGGTGAAAAAATGCAAAAGAGGTAGAGAGTGTCGAGTGTAGTGCCTAGAGGAGATCCTTGTAGCAAAAGGTAATCAAATCACTTTCAAACACACACATAAAGAGCTTTCCTGAACCTGTGGTGGGCGATGAGCAAGAGTGAATCCTGAGCACATGAACAACACACACACACACACACACACACACACACACACACACACACACACACACATGCACACAGGCCGCATAATGTCCCTACAGCTGGCATAGGACGGAGAGCAGAAGAAATAAAATAAATAACTGCATTTCAAGATTTTCTAAAGAAAATCTCAGTGGTGCTTGCCTGTGAAAAACTGGCTTCCGGGTGTTTTGAGTTGCAATAGTGCTATTATGCAGTTGCTAAGGTATTCTGAATGGTTGCTAGGGTGTTTAGGTGGCTGTTCAGTATATAGTTATAATTAATTCATATGGTATAGTATAGCATTGTGTGTGTGTATATACATTCACCATTCACTTTATTAGGTATAACTGTTCAACGACTTGTTAACAAATATCTAATCAGTGATCAGCAAATCTCATGCAGCAACTGTATTTAGAGATGATCAAGACGATCTGCTGAAGTTCAAACTGAGCATCAGAATGAGGAAGAAAGATTTAAGTGACTTTGAACATGGTCTGAGTATTTCATCTGATCTACTGGGATTTTCACACACAACCATCTCTAGGGTTTACAGAGAATGATCCGAAAAAGAGAAAATATCCAGTGAGCGTCAGTTCTGTGGGAGAAATGCAGTGTTGATGTCAGAGGAGAATGACCAGACTGATTCAGCTGATAGAAAGGCAAGAGTAACTCAAATAAGCACTCGATACAACCGAGATCTGCAGAAGAGCGTCTCTGAACACACACCAATCTCTGAAACGCTCAACACATCAAACCTTGAAGCAGAAGAGCGTCTCTGAACACACACCAATCTCTGAACGCTCAACACATCCAACCTTGAAGCAGAAGAGCGTCTCTGAACACACACCAATCTCTGAACACTCAACACGTCCAACCTTGAAGCAGAAGAGCGTCTCTGAACACACACCAATCTCTGAACACTCAACACGTCCAACCTTGAAGCAGAAGAGCGTCTCTGAACACACATCAATCTCTGAACACTCAACACGTCCAACCTTGAAGCAGAAGAGCGTCTCTGAACACACATCAATCTCTGAACGCTCAACACGTCCAACCTTGAAGCAGAAGAGCGTCTCTGAACACACACCAATCTCTGAAACGCTCAACACATCCAACCTTGAAGCAGAAGAGCGTCTCTGAACACACACCAATCTCTGAACACTCAACACGTCCAACCTTGAAGCAGAAGAGCGTCTCTGAACACACACCAATCTCTGAACACTCAACACGTCCAACCTTGAAGCAGAAGAGCGTCTCTGAACACACACCAATCTCTGAACGCTCAACACGTCAAACCTTGAAGCAGAAGAGCGTCTCTGAACACACACCGATCTCTGAACGCTCAACACGTCAAACCTTGAAGCAGAAGAGCGTCTCTGAACACACACCAATCTCTGAACGCTCAACACGTCCAACCTTGAAGCAGAAGAGCGTCTCTGAACACACACCAATCTCTGAACGCTCAACACGTCCAACCTTGAAGCAGAAGAGCGTCTCTGAACACACACCAATCTCTGAACACTCAACACGTCCAACCTTGAAGCAGAAGAGCGTCTCTGAACACACATCAATCTCTGAACGCTCAACACGTCCAACCTTGAAGCAGAAGAGCGTCTCTGAACACACACCAATCTCTGAACGCTCAACACGTCCAACCTTGAAGCAGAAGAGCGTCTCTGAACACACACCAATCTCTGAACGCTCAACACGTCCAACCTTGAAGCAGAAGAGCGTCTCTGAACACACATCAATCTCTGAACACTCAACACGTCCAACCTTGAAGCAGAAGAGCGTCTCTGAACACACACCAATCTCTGAACGCTCAACACGTCAAACCTTGAAGCAGAAGAGCGTCTCTGAACACACACCAATCTCTGAACACTCAACACGTCCAACCTTGAAGCAGAAGAGCGTCTCTGAACACACACCAATCTCTGAACGCTCAACACGTCCAACCTTGAAGCAGAAGAGCGTCTCTGAACACACACCAATCTCTGAACACTCAACACGTCCAACCTTGAAGCAGAAGAGCTTCTCTGAACACACACCAATCTCTGAACGCTCAACACGTCCAACCTTGAAGCAGAAGAGCGTCTCTGAACACACACCAATCTCTGAACGCTCAACACGTCCAACCTTGAAGCAGAAGAGCGTCTCTGAACACACACCAATCTCTGAACACTCAACACGTCCAACCTTGAAGCAGAAGAGCGTCTCTGAACACACACCAATCTCTGAACGCTCAACACGTCCAACCTTGAAGCAGAAGAGCGTCTCTGAACACACACCAATCTCTGAACACTCAACACGTCCAACCTTGAAGCAGAAGAGCGTCTCTGAACACACACCAATCTCTGAACGCTCAACACGTCCAACCTTGAAGCAGAAGAGCATCTCTGAACACACACCAATCTCTGAACACTCAACACGTCCAACCTTGAAGCAGAAGAGCGTCTCTGAACACACACCAATCTCTGAACGCTCAACACGTCCAACCTTGAAGCAGAAGAGCGTCTCTGAACACACACCAATCTCTGAACACTCAACACGTCCAACCTTGAAGCAGAAGAGCGTCTCTGAACACACACCAATCTCTGAACACTCAACGCGTCAAACCTTGAAGCAGAAGAGCGTCTCTGAACACACACCAATCTCTGAACGCTCAACACGTCCAACCTTGAAGCAGAAGAGCGTCTCTGAACACACACCAATCTCTGAACGCTCAACACGTCCAACCTTGAAGCAGAAGAGCGTCTCTGAACACACACCAATCTCTGAACGCTCAACAAGTCCAACCTTGAAGCAGAAGAGCGTCTCTGAACACACACCGATCTCTGAACGCTCAACACGTCCAACCTTGAAGCAGAAGAGCGTCTCTGAACACACACCAATCTCTGAACACTCAACACGTCAAACCTTGAAGCAGAAGAGCGTCTCTGAACACACACCAATCTCTTAACGCTCAACACGTCCAACCTTGAAGCAGAAGAGCGTCTCTGAACACACACCAATCTCTGAACGCTCAACACGTCCAACCTTGAAGCAGAAGAGCTTCTCTGAACACACACCAATCTCTGAACGCTCAACACGTCCAACCTTGAAGCAGAAGAGCGTCTCTGAACGCACACCAATCTCTGAACGCTCAACACGTCCAACCTTGAAGCAGAAGAGCGTCTCTGAACACACACCGATCTCTGAACGCTCAACACGTCCAACCTTGAAGCAGAAGAGCGTCTCTGAACACACACCAATCTCTGAAACGCTCAACACGTCGAACCTTGAAGCAGAAGAGCGTCTGTGAACACACACCAATCTCGGAACGCTCAACACATCCAACCTTGAAGCAGAAGAGCGTCTCTGAACACACACCAATCTCTGAACGCTCAACGCGTCCAACCTTGAAGCAGAAGAGCGTCTCTGAACACACACCAATCTCTGAACGCACAACACGTCCAACCTTGAAGCAGAAGAGCGTCTCTGAACACACACCAATCTCTGAACGCACAACACGTCCAACCTTGAAGCAGAAGAGCGTCTCTGAACACACACCAATCTCTGAACGCACAACACGTCCAACCTTGAAGCAGAAGAGCGTCTCTGAACACACACCAATCTCTGAACGCTCAACACATCAAACCTTGAAGCAGAAGAGCTCCAGCAGCAGAAGACACACACCGGTGTCGCTCCTGTCAGATGAGAACACAAACTGAAGCTACAATTCACACGAGCTCACCAAAACTGGACACCAGAAGACTGGAGGAACATCGACTGCTCTGAGTCTGGATTTCTGCAGTGACGTTCAGATGGTCGGGTCAGGGTTCGGTGTAAACAACATGAAAGCGTGGATCATCCTGCGTTGTATCAGCGGTTCAGGCTGCTGGTGTGTAACAGTGTGTTATATATTTTCTTGACACACTTTGCCTCTCAGTCCCACCTGAGCCTTAAACCCTATTCGGACGGGACTAGTTTAACATGGAGAGGTGGGGTAAAGTAATAATTACCAGAGTTTCGCAGATTATAGTCCCGTCTGAACGTGCCATCTCAGTAATCATGATGGACAATGTCAGTAAAGATTACAGCGACTTTTACCTTCAGTAAAAAGGTCTGAAAAAAAATGACCTCAGGTAATACTAATCCCGTGCGAATAGACCCGCTGTAAATATGTAAGTAAATATTTCGTCATTTCCTGTTTAAAAGTAGTTTTCTGCGATTTTTCAAGTATGGAGACGCTTGAAAAAGCATTCAGTTGCGTTCTAGACGCTGGGACGAGTCTGTGGCAAAACTCAAGTGTTTTCCACACACCATTCAGATCAGAAAGAAGATCGACAGCACTTGTTAGAGGCACGAAACATCTTTTAGCGTTAGGTAAGTGCCTTTTACCAACACAATCCAACCTGTAGTTAATACATTGTTCGACCAGACATAACTGTTTTATATATATATAAATATGGGTTGTTTACGCACGTGATATCAGGAAGCAACACATGAATGCAAATTAGCCATTAATATAACAGACGTCCTGTGGTAAAATGACATTACTCCATCTACCCTTGTAAAGTTAATCCCGTCCGATTACTGACCATGTCCAGTCCTTTATGACCATCTTCTGATACTTCCAGCAGGATAACGCACTTCACAAATCATCTCAAACTGGTTTCTTGAACATGACAGTGAGTTCACTAAACTCAAACGGCCTCCAGTCACCAGATCTCAATCTAGTAGAGCAGTTTTGGGATGTGGAGGAACAGGAGATTCACATCATGTCTGAAAATCTGCAACAAATGTGTGATTCTATCGTCAATATGGAGCAAAATCTCAGAGGAATGTTTCCAGAGCCTTGTTGAATCTTTGCCATGAAGAATTAAGGCAGTTCTGAAGGCAAAAGGGGGTCAAACTCAGTACTAGCAAGGTGTACCTAATAAAGTGGCCGATGCGTGTACAGTATATCATTGGTGATGTCCATGCAAGCATTACGGAAAGCAGTGTCCTCTCAGTGCCCTCACTGGCACACAGACGACAGGCTGGCACACACACACACACACTGGTGAACTGATGCCAACACTCTCCATTTAGCCACCTGGACACGCCATTAGTGACACACTTTTAAAGGAAAAGGCAACGATAAAGGTTCACGATGAGCATAACACCACTGAAACCCTGGTAAAAAAAAACTATGCCAGCCTATTTTCTCTAAAATACAAACTGGCCTGACCAACAAATATTAGATTTGGAAATGAGTTCCCAGCTGAGCATTTAACACAATAACTAAAATGTGATTCATTTAATGAATTATCAGTTTGAAACTGCTTCTTGCCTACTGGTTCATTCTTAATCTTTTGAATCCAATGAATGTTTCAGAGTGGGCCGAATTAAATCCAGGTCTGTACAGTATCAGGGGTGTGTAAACAAGAGCCAGTTATGAACTCCCTCCAATTCCCTCAGGACTCATCCTCACTTCCATCATTTACTCGTTCCTTCAGCTCCTCTCGTTCTCATCTCACATCATTTCCCCTGTAGTGCATCACATCTCCCTCTCCTTCAATTCTAGAGTTTTTCATGATCTCAGCGCTTTATTTATCTATTAGAAAAAAAGAACAGTATGATTAATTAATTAATTCCACTATTCCCATATGCAGTTTTATTATAACTTTGCTTGTTTACACTCACAAAGCAAGTTGTGCTTTACCATTCGGTATATATGCAAATCAAACCGGCAGCCAATTAGAGGTCCAGTGACATCAGAGCTTGTTACGCAACAGAGCCGACTCTGTTCATAGACTGTCCAGTGCAGCAATAAACACACACACACACAGACACAGACACAGACACACACACACACACATATATTCATATGCATACTAAGGCATGCACCCACTAACTGCTTTTTACTCCTTGCCATGAGCGTACAAAAGAGTGATGATATACTAATTTGATTTGACGAACACTAATGTCTGTTCCCCCAGTGTTTCCTGCTAAATCTACAGCGGCGAAAGAAATGTGGAATTAATGGCAGGACATTTCTATTGTGATCAAATTTAGTGATCTTCATAACTTATCACACGACTCTTTGGAATCTATCTATCTATCTATCGTTCTCACTATCTATCTATTGTTCTATCGATCTATCTATCTATTGTTCTATCGATCTATCTATCTATTGTTCTCTCTCTCTATCTATCTATCTTTTGTTCTCTCTATCTCTATATCTATTGTTCTCTATCTATCTATCTATCTATCTATCATTCTCACTATCTATCTCACTATCTATCTATTGTTCTATCCATCTATCTATCCATCCATCCATCCATCCATCTATCGTTCGTTCGTTCGTTCGTTCTCTCTATCTATCTATCTATCTATCTATTAATCGGTTGTTCTCTCTATCAATCTATCTATCTATAATTACATAATTCTTTTGTACTCCTCACCCATCCATGTTCTCTGTGGATGAGTGTTCGGTGTTTGCTGGTTCTTGTACCCTGCTGTGTGTGTGTGTGTGTGTGTGTGTGTGTGTGTGTGTTTTCTCCTCATCTCACCACATCCTACAGCCTGTCATTTAGAAATGGAAAACGAGTGTGTGAGTGTGTGTGTGTGTGTGAGAGAGAGAGAGGGAGAGAGAGATGGAAGCTTAGGAAGATTTCACTTGCCTCCTTGGCACTTCAAACGTGTTAATATCATCAGCAGCAGTTCCGTTGCTATGGACACCAGAGTCTCACTGTCTCAACCTCCTGTTTAAAATGTTTGAGTGCTGTGCATGTGTGTGTGTGTGTGTGTGTGTGCGCCCATACGGGAAAGATCCTATATTCCCAGTCAAATCTATCTTATATCTCAATTGTTTCTCCTAGACAGCAATGAGATTAAGGCAAGAAACTACAGACAAACCAATTGTTTTTTTTACACTAACTCGTCAATTTTGAGATTTTGAAGTATTTTGTCTCCATAACATTTCTTCTTTATAGAGTAGTAGAATGAAACTCTTCTCTTCTGATAATGTGTTTACTGGCACGAGGGCGGAGCCAACTGTCACTCACATGAGATCCACCAATAGCAAACCACCACCATCCAATCACTCCCCATGGACAAAATCTGGTCCCAAAATCTTCATTTGTTCTCGTTCGAGAAGCCGTTTTACTCAGATATACGTCACAATAGGGAAGAATAGACTATCACACCTTCAATTTCATGAGAGCAAATCAAGTCTCCTCCTTCTGTACGTTTTTCCTACAGAGTTTCAAAAGAGATCTCAACGTCTCAAACTGTACTCAGATTTGCTCTAAAGTCTAAGATGAAAATATGAAGTCCAGAGCCAGAGCTAATTTTATCTGCCTCAATGATTGATGTATTTGTGTCTATTTTTAAAACCTTTAAGGCATTTTAGAAGAAAAATCTAAAACAAAGTAGATACGTCAGTCAAAAGTAACTCTTTGAAGCATAAGCTCAGGTTTGGCCAATCACTTCCTGTTGATGTTCCTGACAGTGACCGACCGTTAGTGAACAGCTGACAGCACACCGCCCTCTACAGGAGCATTTAAGGCACTACATTAACTCAGAGAAAGAGAAAGATGGGTCAATACACTGAACAAAAATCCTAACGTATATGGCAATAAATCATTGCCATTTTTTTAATAAATAATTTGTGTATATTGGAGTATGAAATCAAACTGAGATCTTTCTCAGACTCTTTTTCTCCTCCAGTAACTGAAGGAACATTATTATAAATGATTATCTGACAGTGTTGATTAGTTGATGCATTTAGCACTTTGTTTTAATAAAACCTTAATTCTAGCCATCCAACACACAGCACACGTGTTATAAGAATATTTGCATCATAGTGAGATGCGTTAAGCAGATCTATAAGGAAACAACATTGTTCCAGGCAGATATATGAGCTGTCAGAAATAATAGGCTGAAACTGTGTGTGTGTTTAAAGTTGATACTCTGCAGCAGAGTGATGAGTTTGCTGATGTGGGTCTGACAGCACAGAGAAAATGATGACTTCAGGCGACAGAGAAATACCATATAGACATATGAAGGAAGCTACTGTGAAAACAACCTGACATTGATGCAATACATGAAAAAAAAACTGTAAAAATGTCTTTATTCTAAAATGCCAACTTTGTTTGCATCCATTTAACTTGTAACAACAATTTCTGTCATTTCTACTTGTTGAGTTTTGATGTTCAACTTCATTTTCTTCATCAGTATGTAAATTCACAAAAGTGAAAAGACCTTAACTGCAGGTTGTACATTTTTACCGTTTTTTTACAGAGTGTGTGTGTGTGTGTGTGTGTTTGTGTGTGTGATGTCATTTGGCCCATGGCATTTCATATAGACATTAAGGCGATATATACACTACACAGCAAATCTCAAATGCCTGATTATGCGAATATAAGGCATGAATATATTGAAGATATTATAAACATTAAATTGACTTAAATTTGACTTGATTATTCGACGACCCAGTTCAGTGACGTTTATGAAGATAATAACAATTAAACAATCATGATAATGCCACTGTGAAGAACAATGACACAAAGGATGTGTCATTCATATTTTTTTCCAGTAATTGTAGAAATTGTAATGATGAGTTTGACTTGATTATTAACATTTTTATTCACATTCCCTAATCAGAAGTTCTCATATATATATATATATATATATATATACAGACCCTTTCCAAAAAATTAGAATATCATGGAAAAGTTTATTTATTTCCATAATTAAGCAGGTGCAGGTGCAAATCCTGCTGGAAAATGAAGTCAGCATCTCCATAAAGCTTGTCTGCTGAAGGAAGCATGAAGTGCTCTGGAAATGTCCTGGTAGACGGCTGCGTTGAGTGGACAGCACAGTGGACCAACACCAGCCGATGACATGGCTCCCCAAACCAACACAGACTGTGGAAACTTCACACTGGACTTCAAGCATCTTGGATTGTGTGCCTCTCCATTCTTCCTCCAGACTCTGGGACCTTGGTTTCCAAATGAGATGCAAAATTTGCTCTCATCAGAAAAGAGGACTTTGGTCCACTGTGCTTTATTAAATCCAGAGTCAACGCAGCCGTCTACCTAGGCCTGTCACGATAGTCAATAAATCAATTAATCGCACGATAAAAAAAAAAGAGCTCGATAATTTTTCCGGCCGCGATAATTCCATTTGCATGCTTGTTTGTTTTCCTCGTCTCTCTCTCTCTCTACCATGCTCTCTACCAAATAGACTGGATGACCACTCTCGGTTCCTTAGCGTATAGGAGGAGTGAACCCTCTTGTCAGTTGCATGGTCTTTGTGTGGGGTGGCGACGCCGCGGCGCTTGTCAGTCACATGGTCTTTGTATGGGAAAGCGCCGGCGGGACTGCTTGCGGCGACTGCCGGGAGAGACGGAAAAGACGCTAGTTGTGAGTTGGAGGGGAAAAAAAAGAAAAAGATGGAATTGATTTCAAAGCCAAACGCGACAGCGAGCCCGATCTCATGAAAATGCGTATCTATACCACGAATGTTATTTCTCGTGCCATTTATACGCCAAAAATAGTTTTTGCGTGCATATGATACGCACTTTATGCCGTTTAATACGCACGCATTCCTCACCCCTAATCCTACCCAAGTATTTTCAGTGCGTAGCATATACACGCAATAAAGCGCGTCTCCGTCTTCCCGACAGTAAATTACACAATCACTCGGGCGTTTGTTTAGTCGACAAAGTAACAGGAGGACAGTGCAAAATGCGGTGGTATCCTGTTGAGGCTTTTTTAAATTTGTTTTCAAAGGTCCTAATCGGCAGTTTTGCCTGTTATGGAATGTATCACTATTTATGTCTGAGCCTAATGTTTCATATTTTTTGAAGTGCAATTTTTGTTTACATCCATTTTATTTATTGTTTTTGGTATTTATTCAAGTGATTTTTTTGTTAACAGACACTGAGAGTCCATTGCTTTTATTGTTTTTGGTTGTTTTGTTCATTTTTTGTGGATATTTAAAATGTTTTTCTGTTTTCAATGTTTAATATTCTTAAGAAATAAAAGTTTATAGATCTTTGAAAAGGTGTACCTGCATTATTATGCCATTATCATTATATTAGATGAAAATGGTCTCGAATGACAATATTATCGTTTATCGCAATAATTTCTTGGACAATTTATCATCCAGCAAAATTTGTTATCGTGACAGGCCTACGTCTATCAGGACATTTCCAGAGCACTTCATGCTTCCTTCATTTTCCAGCAGGATTTGCACCGGCCCACACTGCCAAAAGAACCAAAACCTGGTTCAATGACCATGGGATCACTGTGTAATTACTGTGTGATTTCATGTAATATTCTAATTTTTTGAAATCCTGTTTTCGTGGGTTTTATGAGCTGGAAGCCCAAATCAGGGACAAATAAACAACTAAATACTTGAAATCGTTTAAGTTGTGGGCCCTGAATCTATAATCTATGGAAGTTTAACGTTTTGAATGGAATTATGGAAATAAATAAACTTTTCCATGATATTCTAATTTTTTGGAAAGGGTCTGTATATATATATATATATATAATTAAATGGTTAAAATACTAAAAATCAAGATGTAAACTGAAATCATATTTTTTCTCCTCAATAACTATAGTTATTTTTATTGTTAAACATACAGAATCTTGAATCTCATAGAATCACAAAATAAATGTATCAACATTTCCAGTTTCTGTTCACAAAAAAACTTGAAAACAAGCAGCGACAGAGACTAAATCTAAATCAGAGACTTCAGAGCAGGCGCATTTGTAACTTGAATTTGCGAGGCTTCCGGTTATTCTTCAAGCTACTCGCTAATGAATCAGAAGTCTCGCACATTCATAGCAGAAATACCGTAGGAAATGTATTGTGTTGGACAATGACGGGCCTTTGAGTAAAAAATTATGAGAAACCAACAATATGTGGATTAAAACTGACTGGTTGGGTGAGATATTTCCACGGTTATAATGATGTGATCAAATGGCATGAAAAAGGATGATGGAATGATCACAAACACAAGCAGTTCCTGCAGACTACAGGTGCAGTTCTGCCTCCCGGACAGCAGTGACACATGAGTGCTCTTACCAGTGTGGAGACCGCAGACGTGTACAGAGGCGTTTGACCAGAGGACAGCAACACTGGCTGTGAAAGAAAGAAAACAGGAGAGGAGGGAGGATAACTCAACAACAAACCAATAGGATAAAAAAGCATTAAATCAGAGACTTCAGAGCAGGCACATTTGTAACTTGAATTTGCGAGGCTTCCGGTTATTCTTCAAGCTACTCGCTAATGAATCAGAAGTCTCGCACATTCACAGAAAATGGCTTACTTCTGTGTTGCAAAACAAGGTGGATACAAATAAAGGGATAGTTTTTCCCAAAAATGAAAAAATTTTGCCCTCAAACCTGTATGAGTTTCTGCTGAACACAATAGAAGACATTTTGAAGAATGTTAGGACCAGACAGTAGATGGACCCCATTGACTTCCATAGTATGGGGGAAAAAATACTGTGGAAGTCAATGGGACCATCAATTGTTCTTCAGCAGATGAAATTCATACAGGTTTGGAACAACTTGAGGGTGAGAAAATGATTTTATTTTTGGGTGAACTGTAAACATGCATTGATGCATCATAACGCACTATAAAGCATTGAATCAGCTATCTACATCAATAATATAAAAGTACTTTAATACACTGACTATATGGTTTTATAATTACTATAATAGTCTAAATGTACTTGAATCAAACAGAATTGTTGTAAAATTTCAGATTTCATGATGAATTGAATTTAGTGAAAGAATCATTGTATTTAATGAATTTAATTACATTCTTACACCATTTTTTTTCCTACTGAGGAATTCAGAAACTGTAAATATTTGACATGCATGGTATAAGAAAATGCTGCAAATCTGTGATTGATATTATTTAATATTTTTAAAGAAATCCCCAGTTAGTGTTCGCTCGTCTGAGCAACTGCATCCCATTACAGGGACAGATTCCATGATCTACAGGACACTGACGGAAAAGTCCTGAAGCTGATGTTTGTGCATCTCTAGCAATGGGTGTAAATTAGGAAACAGGAAAGTGAGAACAGACCCAGAAAGTGAGGAGGTTTTTCAATCATTTTATGACATTTAAGTGAACGTGGAGCAAATTTGTGATGTTGGTATGTTTACCATGTCCCCGGCAAAATGAAAAACTTTGCTAAGAAATATTCTAGAAAGTTTACAGTAGAATGTGTTTTTTTTTTTTTTTTGAGTTGGTTGTGAATTTATAGGATATTCTTGTCCTCAAATACACTTTCCACCCTGTTAGTCTGTTGTAATATCTCTTTGACTAATAAAAAGATTTTTTATTAAAGATTTTAAAAGATTTTAAGGTGTCATTGTTACAGTGTAATTATATATTTCAGTACTGAGTAATATTAATTAACTACATGTACTTACTATAGGGTTAGGGTAGGATTAGGATTTGGTTGAGGGTTAGTTGCATGTAATTATGCATAATTTACTGTTATTACTATGGTAAGTACATGTAACATATGTACGGTAGTAACACACTGTAAAATAAAGTGTTACCAACTAGTTATCTGACATTTACATAAATGTCACAATTTACATAACATTTTTTGAATGTAGCAATAATTTGATGATTTCTGTGAAGAATATATGTCTGGTATACACTCTTATAGAAATAGTATATTAAATTATTATTGCATATTAAACATTATTGTTATTATTATTATTATCATCATCATTATTTACAGGTACTGCATAACTAGGAATTGACCTTCCAGTGGTAGAAAGGAAGAAAGCAATAAAAGGAAAAGTCAAACATAAAAATACTAAAGTACAGTCTGCACAATGTTTGTTTCCCATTTAGAGGGACACAACAACACAGTGTTGTAACTTGTCGCTGTCCTCAATCCCTTAGGGTTCCTACGTATTTTGGAAAAGTATGGAATTTGATTTGAGTAATTTCCAGGTCTGGATAAGTATGGGGAAAAAACAGCGTATGGAAAAATATTTGGTTTATACACTTTATTTTAAGGTGTCTTTGTTAGAGTGTTATTATATATTTCAGTACTGAGTAATATTAATTAACTAAATATACTTACTATAGGGTTAGGGTAGGATTAGGATTTGGTTGAGGGTTAATTGCATATAATTATGCATCATTTACTGTTATTACTATGGTAAGTACATGTAACATATGGACACTGGACACAAGGACACTGTCAAATGAAGTGTTACCAAATATTTGTGTTTCCAGACTATTGCCCCAATTTACATAAAATATCAAATTAAGAATTTCTAAACACGTATCATACAAGCAGAGTGTTCTCATGGCAAAAGTGGTTCTTTAGTAATTGTCAAGCACGACACATTTTCATTACACTAAACAGTTTGTCTTTACCATAAGCGACTCTCTTTTGAACTTAATCAATATTTATCAATTAATCAATATTTAATCAAATGCCACTCAAACCAGCAAACGATCATCTAAATCAGACAGTACTTTGCTGTTTGGTGATTGTGCAACATCAAACACGATTACAGTATCAAACCCATGCGTCAGAAGTGAATATAATATGCAGGTTACAACATGTTTTATGTTTCTCCTCATAATGCAAACGAATGTTATCACTTCGAGGGAGAGAGAAAAAAACAGATAATATAAGTATTACAAAAATAATGCTGTATGAACTATTTATGTTAAATTTGGTCTGAAAAATGTACAGAGAAGTTTGGAAATTTGAGTCTAGAAAAGTATGGAAATGTTAAATGTGTCTAAACCCTGTTCTGAAAGCGCCAGCGCTGTTCTATGCCGTACCAGCAGGTGGCGATGTTGCTCAGTTTTGAGTGATTAAACCGCTTCAGGTATTGCTTCCCCGCATGATAAATCCTTTACATGTATGAAATGTTGTGGTTTCCAAAAATAAACTCTGAAGATAAGAGCTCTCCACAGGCAGATGAAAATCTCACATTATTACACATTCCCTGAAGCTTCGGGATGATGGCTCACTCCTTCTGAACCCCGCGAGATTCATCCCTGACCCAAATCCATCCTGAGAGCTCAATGATTGAAAGATTCCCAAAGGAATGCGTCTCATTTTCTCCAATTTCCTACTCCTTTATTCACAGATGCATAAATACTGTCAAACACTCCAGAGGTGTGCTGAAGTTCAACAATAAAAATATTACTAATTAAACCAAACTTTAGACATTTTATTAGATACATCTCTGATCAATCAGAATACCTCCTTCTAACTGGTCAAATGCAGGATTGCTCTGTTCAATATTTTATATAAGTGACCATTGCAAATCGACCAGACTTCAAGACTGTGCTAGTTTCCAATCTCGTATACTCTTCACTTGTTCTAACATTATAAAATCATCTGAACTCGAATATTTTGTCCATTTATTTAATAATTAGGTGTGTATCTAAGTAATAAGTGAGACTATGTACAGTCACTCAGCCAGTCATAATTGCAAAATAACCCCTGATGACGGAGTGACTGCACATTACAGTCTCCTATCATACGGTATGGCTGAATTCTTGCTTCTGATTGGTGGACACACATTGATTACAACAGCACAGCTATTGCATTATGACTACATTACAGTTTCATATCACTTTACCACATTCTTTCTACATTTAGTCATTCCTCATAACTATAAGTAACTTGTCAACTACAGTACATGTCAACTAACTCACATTAGAGTATTAGGGTTCGGGTTAGTAGAATAAGTTGATGTGTACTTGTCTTGCAAAATTACTGAGGCCACATTTACACTGCAGGTCTTGATGCCCAATTCAGATTTGTTGACTCTATACCATTTTTTTTGACATTCTTCTTTTAAAAGTGACCCATATTCGATATCTTGTAGCATTTACACTATATACTTGGCGAAACAACCCAAGGTAGACGCACTGACCCGGAAAAGCTTCAGCCGAAAAGGAAGTAAAAACTGCTTGATTTGCAATGGACGCAGACGAAATGATATTACATCCTATTGCTTTCCAGACCATCTTTAAAGGTCAGCAAAACATTGGGTTAAGCATTCGTCCTCCATTGAGACACTGAGAAGAGTCATGTGATCACGGTTGGTGTCCACCTGAATTCATCTCTTTTTCAATGATGTACGATTTGCATTGACAGAGGAATATCTCATCTGTCCGCTTACATGGCAGACACACATAACCAATTCATATCCAATTTACTTCCACATATGAATGAGGCCTGAAACTGATCTGAGAATATCAGAATCCATGTGCTTTTTTCCTGCCTATATGTTCATGGGTCATATCCGAACTGTGTCAGGAAAAACGGGAATTGGTTCACATGTAGCATGCAATGTAAATGTGGCCTAATAGTCAGTAGAAAGTCTGGTGTCGGACCTTCAAAATAAAGTGTAGTTAGTAGAAAGTCTAAAGTGGACCATCGAAAAAAATGATCAGTTTTAAAATTCTTTCTTATTTAATAGTTCAACAGTCCATAGTCATTTTTTTCCCATTTGAACCCAAATATATGCAACAATATCACACCTTATTATCACATTTTAAAGAGCAGCCAACATAAGACTGTTCCATAACTAATAGAAATACTAATCAAAATGTGAAGGTTACTCCCAATGTCTTTTGCAAAAGGATGCGCTATTCCAAAAGAAAATGAGCATAATTATATTAAAATGCTTCTTTTTCTGGCCAAATTCTGAGGCATTTGCTATGTATTTTTATGCTTCTTATTTTTATGCTTTGTGTGACATGAAGATTTGATGTAGATTGTAGACTTTTGCTTCTTGACATCAAGACAATGTCCTTTTTTTGTATGTATCTGTACAAATGTTTTAGTGAAAAACACTCTGCGGAAAACATGACTTGATTGTATTTTAGTTCGTACATGTAACATTTGTAATCTACTTGATAGTGATGCTTCTCTGATTTAAAAAATTATCGCAGAGAAAATGAATCAATATCAAGCCACATACTAAATATCATAACAAGGCTGAAAAAACATCTGGTAACAATTTTGTATCCATATTAATATTAACATTTTTGTTTTAGAAATAATGTCTATCTTGGTCTTTGTATGTGTTTCCTTTCACTAACAGAAAAAAAAAAAAAAAGGATTTTTTTTTTAGCCACCTCATCCAGCCTCACTGTATCATATTCAAATCAATGTGTTATGAAGCTTTTTGAGGAGGAACAGAATTATTTTTCTTCTCTGAACTGGTTGAATAATAACAGGAATAGCATAAGGAGGCATGTAGGAGATCTGATGTGTCATATGACCACATGACAGTGATTCGTACTGTGTGTGTGTGTGTGTGTAATGCAAAGTAAACAGCATGTATCACATAAATATACAGCTAGGACATAAGGAAAAATAAATGTACTGTACATCTTACATAGGATCATACATACCATATCAAGATTATACTATGTAACACAAAAATTAAAAAATTGCTTACAAATCTCCACCTTCATTAATAACTACACTCACTGCCCTAGATATTTGTTTAAATACAAAAGAGTAGTGATGTACAAATGCACGGATTGAGCTGCATCAATTATAGAATTTAATAATTACTATGATTATATTATAATTATTATAATACATACGATTACATTTGGTCTTCAGAATGTTTTTGAAAATACGTACACTTTCCATGTTGAATTGTACAGTTTAGTAAGCATTCATAATCAAATATTTTTTGTGCAAATGGTTGTACCCATAATAATGAGCACCGATAATGATCATGATAATTTTGATTTGTTTGTAATGCACTGATACTGGTGGTGATATTATTAAAGCTCTGCAGTAATGTTAACCAAGGGATGTATGTGGAAGTTTGCGTGTTGTGTTTCACAGGCATGTTTCACATGAAGACAGATGGTACTACTGAGAGAGAGAGAGAGAGAAAGAGAGATAGGAGGAGTGGTTTGGTTTCTGACCTTCATATATCCAGGCAAACGCCCTTGACACACAGAACACAAGAATGTAAATGAGCTTCATGCTAAAGTGATCTGACACAAATCATATTAGCCAGCTGCTAAGATGCATAAATAAGAACATATGTTACACATGTTTGTATGTTTCACTCTAATTAGTGGATTACTGTTCATCATCTGGCGTGGATACTAATATGGTTGAGTCAAAAATGGTGGCTAGTGTCCCTAATGCATGGTAAATTATTTACAAGGTCATTCCTTAATGTCATAAGTATATTGTGTGTCAGTGTTTTGGGAAATGTGTTGTTTTCTGCCCCATTTCTTCAATCTCTCTGTAAGCATTACTAATCTCTCACATATATTTGCATACACAGTCAATGTTTCTCAACGCTAATACTGATAAAAAAAAAAAAAAGATTCTCACATGAATACTTTCACTGAAAAATTAAAATCTGTTCTTATTCATGTCAATTGAAACAGGCTTTTCATTGTCTGTGGAACACAGGTGTCGCGTATGGGTTCAGGAGGACAGAAGAATCAAGCTCCAACACGACGTGTAATGATAAATAAACACATGGAAGGCAAACAGGCAGGGTAACACACACAGGGTAACACACAGGCAGGGTAACACAATGAATGTGAGGGACCTTATATAGCAAACACAAATAAGGATGATTAATAGAACACAGCTGACACATATGAACTAATAATGAGGAGCAGGAAAACTGAACAAAGGAACACATGATGATCATGAAAACAAACTAAAAATTCATAATGAAACTAACTGAACATAATGTGACATATTGCCCCCCTCCAGCAAAGTGGCAGAACAGAGGGAGGGCCGGAGGGGGCTTTGGAGGAGGACCAGGTGAAGGTGAAGGAATGGTGAGAGGCAGACAACACAAAAGGATAGTGATGGCCGGACGACGATCCCCTGACGGCGATGTTGGTGGTTGGCCGATGGCACAGACCCAGAGCTCCCAGTGCCGACAGCCCATGGCGGAGTCGAAGGAGGGAGGAGCCAAGATGGTGTTTTGGTGGCTGACGGCATCTGGGGAACGACTGATGTCGACAAGGCCAATGGATCCCTAGGTGCAGATCGAGAGCCGATGGCGCTGAGCGGAGTAACAGGTTCTGGAGGCCTAGGTGACGCCATGGCGACGAGCGATGGAGGCAGAGCCAGAGCACCCGAGGACTGGGATGACCAAGGACAGAGGCGTACCCAAGGACAGAGCCGTACCCAAGGACAGAGGCGTACCCAAGGACAGAGCCGTACCCAAGGACAGAGGCGTACCCAAGGACAGAGGCGTACCCAGAGCCGTACCCAAGGACAGAGGCGTACCCAAGGACAGAACCGTACCCAAGGACAGAGCCGTACCCAAGGACAGAACCGTACCCAAGGACAGAGGCGTACCCAAGGACAGAGCCGTACCCAAGGACAGAGCCGTACCGAAGGACAGAGCCGTACCCAAGGACAGAGGCGTACCCAAGGACAGAGGCGTACCCAAGGACAGAGCCGTACCCAAGGACAGAGCCGTACCCAAGGACAGAGCCGTACCCAAGGACAGAGGCGTACCCAAGGACAGAGCCGTACCCAAGGACAGAGGCATACCCAAGGACAGAGGCGTACCCAAGGACAGAGCCGTACCCAAGGACAGAGGCGTACCCAAGGACAGAGGCGTACCCAAGGACAGAGCCGTACCCAAGGACAGAGGCGTACCCAAGGACAGAGCCGTACCCAAGGACAGAGGCGTACCCAAGGACAGAGCCGTACCCAAGGACAGAGGCGTACCCAAGGACAGAGGCGTACCCAAGGACAGAGCCGTACCCAAGGACAGAGGCATACCCAAGGACAGAGGCGTACCCAAGGACAGAGCCGTACCCAAGGACAGAGGCGTACCCAAGGACAGAGGCGTACCCAAGGACAGAGGCGTACCCAAGGACAGAGCCGTACCCAAGGACAGAGGCGTACCCAAGGACAGAGGCGTACCCAAGGACAGAGGCGTACCCAAGGACAGAGGCGTACCCAAGGACAGAGGCGTACCCAAGGACAGAGCCGTACCCAAGGACAGAGCCGTACCCAAGGACAGAGGCGTACCCAAGGACAGAGGCGTACCCAAGGACAGAGGCGTACCCAAGGACAGAGGCGTACCCAAGGACAGAGCCGTACCCAAGGACAGAGCCGTACCCAAGGACAGAGCCGTACCCAAGGACAGAGGCGTACCCAAGGACAGAGCCGTACCCAAGGACAGAGGCGTACCCAAGGACAGAGGCGTACCCAAGGACAGAGGCGTACCCAAGGACAGAGCCGTACCCAAGGACAGAGGCGTACCCAAGGACAGAGGCGTACCCAAGGACAGAGCCGTACCCAAGGACAGAGGCGTACCCAAGGACAGAGCCGTACCCAAGGACAGAGGCGTACCCAAGGACAGAGGCGTACCCAAGGACAGAGCCGTACCCAAGGACAGATGCGTACCCAAGGACAGAGGCGTACCCAAGGACAGAGCCGTACCCAAGGACAGAGGCGTACCCAAGGACAGAGCCGTACCCAAGGACAGAGGCGTACCCAAGGACAGAGGCGTACCCAAGGACAGAGGCGTACCCAAGGACAGAGCCGTACCCAAGGACAGAGGCATACCCAAGGACAGAGCCGTACCCAAGGACAGAGGCGTACCCAAGGACAGAGGCGTACCCAAGGAAGGGAGAAACCCGCTGCAGCCGAAGGGGTGGAGGGTTGGAGTGTAGCGTGGCGAAGGCAGTGTGACGATAGACCAAGGGGGAGCCGGTGGGACGAGGGAACCAGGAAGAGCCACTAGGCTGAAGGTCTCTGGTGAAGCTGCAGGTGGGAGGAGCCAGGGCGGAGCCGACAGGTCGAGACGGAGGGAAGAGGTCGAAGGCGAGAGCCGCAGGATCCTCTGGGACAGGCGTAATAGGCAGGGCATCCCAGAGACGGCGCAGGGCTGCAGACATCTAGTAGCGATGGGGCTGGAGAACTGGCTGAGCATTGTGGTGACGGAGAGAGGAGACTTGCTAAAGCCACAGTCACAATAACACAGTCTATGCAGGTTAATGAAAATAAAAGCTCCCAGTCCAAAAACAGTGGTTCTTCCGAACAAACTAGTAGAATATTGTCCAGACAATTCTCATGGTGCACAAAGGATTCAGGTACCGACTCCATAAAATCCCTGGAGTCGTGGGCTCACACCCCTGGTCAGATTCACACGGAGACTACACTACAGGACGATGGCAAGCTCTGGCCTCTTATCCTCGGGCTCTGGCTCATTCGTCGAGGCGGGTGGTTTTGCT